>NC_083290.1:593630-949834 GCF_963506605.1 Zootoca vivipara
CCCCCCCTTTTCTTTTCCTTTTCCATGGTCTGGAAAAGACCCTGATGTTGGGAAAGATTGAGGGCACTAGGAGAAGGGGACGACAGAGGACGAAATGGCTGGACAGTGTTCTCGAAGCTACGAACATGAGTTTGACCAAACTGCGGGAGGCAGTGCAAGACAGGAGTGCCTGGCGTGCTCTGGTCCATGGGGTCATGAAGAGTCGGACACGACTAAGCGACTAAACAACAACAACAACAATCTCTCTTTATCAATTTCTATTTTTGAATCATCATATCTATATCAATCTCTAAACCTGGCAAGCCTTTGAAGCTGCTGAAACAATAAGAGATTAAAAACAATAAGTGGTGGGAATGTAGATACAGAAAAGGGGGGCGTTTTAGGGTGCTCCAGCATGAGTGCCTGTTCCAGCCACATGTTGGATCCACCCAGGAAAGAGGCTTTCGAGGTTTGGCAGGGCAAGCTGCCAAGGTGCCCCACTCCTGCCACCTGCAGGGGAGCCTCTGATGGGCACCAGGTTGGCAAAAGGCTGGCCAAAACTGTGCCAACCTTTCCCTCCTTGCGGGTTTCCCTTTGGGCATCTAGGTGGCCACTGTGAGGAAAGGATGATGGGCTAGAGGGGCCACTGGCCTGATCCAGAAGGCTCTTGGAGCAGACCAGCACCCTGCTTTCCACAGAGGCCAAGAAGACACCCAAAGCAGGGTTCGAAAGGGACACCCCTTCCCCTGCTGCAGCTGCCCAGTGAACGGTGCTCAAGAGGGTAGACTGTGTCTGGATATGGAAGCTCCATTAGCAGCCCCTGCCAACCCCCCCATCTCCTCCATGGATATGTCCAATCTCTCCCAAAGCCTCTTACGCCAGCAGCCATCGCTGCCCCGTGTTCCAAGTCAGTGACGCACCCGGGTGAAGAAATCCTTCCTTCTCTCGCCAGCCTGGGAGGGCTGTGATCCTTGACAGGCTCGGCTCTGATGGACAGAGCTGCCGGCAAGCTTCCGAGAGAGAGCCCGTAGGGCGGTCCAGCCAACATCCCCTCATTGCTGAAGGAAGGCTGGGGGAGGGAGAGAAGGGAGGGGAGGCACCCCAGCATTGCTGGTGCAGACTTCTGCTCCTCCATGTGGCAGCATACAAACAATAAAGTTATTATGATGATGATTATGACCTGGAGATGCCTTTGGGGATTGAACCTGGAACCTTCTGCCTGCAAGACGGACGCTGTAACCCTGAGCTACGGCCCCTTCCCTGCCTGGAGAGAAGACGGTGAGCCCCTTTGGGCACAGTTAGAATCATAGAATCGTAGAGTTGGAAGAGACCACAAGGGCCATCCAGTCCAACCCCCTGCCGAGCAGGAAACACAATCAAAGCATTCTTGACACATGCCTGTCAAGCCTCTGCTTAAAAGACCTCCAGAGAAGGAGACTCCACCACACTCCTTGGTAGCAAATTCCACTGCCGAACAGCTCTTACTGTCAGGAAGTTCTTCCTAATGTTTAGGTGAAATCTTCTTTCTTGTAGTTTGAATCCATTGCTCCGTGTCCGCTTCTCTGGAGCAGCAGAAAAACAACCTTTCTCCCTCCTCTATATGACATCCTTTTATATATTTGAACATGGCTATCATATCACCCCTTAACCTTCTCTTCTCCAGGCTAACCATACCCAGCTCCCTAAGGCGTTCCTCATAAGGAACGTGAGCACTGGTAGCCTGGCCTGCGAGTGGGGATGCCTGCTGGCCGGGAGAGGGATCAACGGGGAAGAAGCGTGCCCCACAAGCAGCACTAGCAGGGAGGGGGTGAGGGGTGCTGGCCTAGCCCAGGTGGCTCCCTGTGGAGGCTGACTCAGAACCGCCAGGGCTGGTGAGGAAAGGCAGCTCTGCTCTGCCCGGGAGAGGAAGTGCTTGCACTTCCCCTGCCCCCTCGAGCTGCCAGCTTCCTCTCTGCCGCAGGGTAATCGGAGTCCCCTGGGGCATCGACCATCAGCTGCCTCACCCCGCCGTGACCTCCCTGCCCTGACATTGCCACCCCCCGCCTGTCAGGAAGCAGGGAACATGCTGCAATGGGGGAGGAGGGGCTGCCCCCTCTCCCCACCAAGCGTAGGTCTGCCGGTGTGTGCAGAGAGCGAGCAAGAGGGGGTGTCCGTGGGACGCAGCAGGGTCAGCTACCAGCTGGGGCAGTGAGGCCTTGGGCATGCCACGACTGGCCAGCAACCCACCTGGCCCGCCTTAAAGGGTTGGGGTATGGGAGCCCCCTCTGAGCACGGGCCTTGCATGAAGGAGATCCCAGGCTCAATCCCCAACGGCATCTGTCGGCAGAGGAAAAAACACTCCTCTCTGAAAAGCTGCCTGACAGCCTCCCTGTGAAAGGGAGCCTAGAAACAGAGCTCAGATGGAACCGTGTGGGGTGCTCAGGATGGAACTGGCGCTGCCAAGGTCCTCTGGGAGTTCACCCCCCCTTCCGGATCACTCTGGGTTTGGGGCACGGCCCGCCAATTCTCGGGTCAGCCCTTTGTGACTCCTGGCTTCTCCCCCACCCCCGCCCTTGCAAGCCAAAGCCCAGCTCCTCAAGTGTCGATCCTGCGATTGGAAAAGTCTCCCCTGCCCCGCCCAGCGGACCTGACAGGAGACGGGTCTGGATGGGGGACAGAGGGTGGGGTGCCGAATGGAGATGCTGGCAGGTCTGAGCCCCTGGCAAGACAGCGTGGCTCGCCCTGGCCTACACCTTGTGGCGCGGCTGGGAGGGTGCGAAGGACGATAATGCACTCTTTGGCACCAGGTGTGTCATAAATCCCACGACTGGGACATAAGAACATGAGAAGAGGCTGCTGGATCAGGCCAGTGGGGCCCCCTCTAGTGCAGCGTCCTCTTCCCAGAGTGATTGGGGTTTCTCTGGGTTCAGGGCGGCGTTGGGATGTTGCTGCCTCCCCCCCCCCCCGCGTGCCAAGCTGGGCGCAGCAGAGAGAAGGCGGCGCTGGGAGAATCTGTGCATGGGGGGAAAGAGGTGGCAGGATCCGGCCAAGACTTGGGGCTTTGTGCCACCCCCCCCCCAGAGGCACAAACTTCCCCTTCCCCTGCAGCTCACGTTCCCTGTTCCCTGGACCACCTCGAAAGGAGGCTTGATTTCCTGACCGCCTCCCCTCTGTTAATTCCTGACCCCTTTTGGCTGGCTTTCGCAGCTTGTCTGAAGCGCTTGCTTGGGAGCAAGAGAGCCAGCACAGGGTTGACACCAGCCTTGACTGGGAAAGGTCAACCTCGCCAGCCCCTTGGCAGCAAAGCTCGGCAGCTGCGGCACAGGACCCGGTGGGGCTCAGGAGATGAGGTGGGGCTCAGGAGAAGGCCCAAAAGCTCTCCTGGCAAGGAGCTGGTGAAAGGGGCTGCCAGAGCCTCCCTTCCTCCTTTGCTGGCAGAGGCTCCTCGGAGCACTTAACAGGTGATTAAAACATCAGGACAGGAGAGACCCTGAGCCAAGCGCTCCACTTGGCCACATTTCTGCACACCAGGGGAAACCGGAGGCAGCCCCATCTCTCCGCTCCCCTGACCATGCAACTACCCCTGGGGTTCCCAAAGTGGGTGGTGCCACCCCTAGGGGGCAGCAGGGGGGCACTGGAGGGGCAAAGGACTGTCGGACTTGGAAAAGCTGGTTTCACTGGATCAATTTCACCCGTTTTGTTGAATTAAGCTAAAATAGTTCCAACCAGATTTTGAATAAATGTGCAACCAATTGTTCCTGTTATGAATTTCATTGTGTTATTATCTTCCATTGTGGATAATGCTTTTTATAGGGTAGGGGGCATTGGGGAGGAGTTTGTGGAAACAAGGGGTGGGGGCCTGAAAACATTTGGGAACCACTGAGCAACAGACCTCTTTGCCTCCCACTCCTGGCTGGAGTTCTGGTCCTGAGCAATGGGAGAGGCACCCCCTGAGGTCATGGCAAGCCACCGGGGCTCTGCGGCAGGAGTGGCGCAGGGGCTGGCAACCTGGCCAGGCAGCTGCTCTGTCCCTGGGGGAGAAGAACGTAGGTGCAAGCCTGGCAAAAGAGGGGGGGGCAGGGTGACTATGGGAAGCAGGAGAATGGCCTCATCCCCACTGGCGCTCTGGCTCGCCCTCTTCCGGGGCAAGTTCCTGCCAGAGAGGGCACCAGAAGGTGCAGGCTCAGCAGAAGAGGTTGAAGGCGTGGCATTTGGGGGCAGCGTTCCGCTGAGCTACCAACAAGTCATCAAGATGCTGTTCTGCAAAAAAAGGCTGAATCCTCTGCAACCGTTTTCGAGTCACGCAAAGAAAGCCGCGCTTGCACAATAGGCAATGACGGGGGAGGGGCAAAGAGCCACTGCAGGCAAGCACAGGCTCCCCGGCCCGGCCACGAAAGCCTCACTGTTTTCCACGATTGTAGTGGCTGCTGCCCACATGCTGTCAAACCTGCTTGGCAGACTCAGACAAAGCCAAGCTCCTAATTCTGCTGCCGCCAAAACCTGAAACAGATGCAGAATCCTGCAGGGGCAGGAAGTGCTTGCGGCAGGCGTGGAGCAGCACCCACCTGAAAATGTGAGAAGCTAAGAAGAGCCTGCTGGATCAGGCCAGTGGCCAATCTAGTCCAGCATCCTGTTCTTGCAGGGGCCGACCAGATGCCTGGGAGAAACCTGCAAGCGGGATTCAAGCACAGGAGCCCTCTCCCCTCCTGCCTGCTGTTTCCAGCAACTGGCGTTCAGGAGCATCGCTGCCTCCGGCTGTGCAGAGTCGAGCCCTGGGGGCTAGTAGCCTCCTCCATGAATGTGTCTACTCCTCTCTGAAAGCCATCCAAGTTGGTGGCCATCTTTGCCCCCTGAGGGAGCGAGTCCCGCAGTTTAACTGTGCGCTGCGTGAAGAAGGACTTTGTTCTATCTGCCCCAAATCTTGCAACTATGGACAACCTCGGCAGAACAGGAAGAGTCGAGGGTGACCTGGGGAGGCTTTACAAGGGCAGAGAGAGAGAGACCGAAGGAGCTTTCACTTCCTGTCTGGACACCGCAAAAGCGCATCCTTGCTGCTCCAGCCTTGGGCGAGCGGCACGTCCTAATCTGGGCACTTGCTCTGCTTCCCTCTTATTCACAGGCACAGGGATGCGTCTCTCGCAAGGGCTGAAAGCCTTCCAAAGGTGGCCGGCACCTGTCCAGGGGCCTGGATCTATCCCTTCCGCGTCTGTTCTCCCTCCTCCCTGGTTCCTTCGGAAGAGGAGAGGGTCGGAAGCCCCCGTCCTTCCCCCCCTCCCCTCCACGCCCTCGACATGATCTAGCTCTTGGCGGAACCGCTGGCCAGACATTACCAGCGCTGGTGGAGCAGGAGCACAAACGTTCCAAGGAGGAGGAGGAGGCGGGGGCATCGGGAGGGTGGGGGGGGGAGCAGGCCAGAGAAATGGGGAGAGGCTCAGCTCTGGGAGTTCAAGGCAGGGTTGATGGGCTCTCTCGCTGGCTCGCTGGCTGGAGAGGGACATCCCACATTTCAGGGAGCTGCGACTCCGCAATCCATCTCAAATCTGCAGAGAGCCCAGCTGGGCAGGCACCTCTCCACGTCCTCTTCCCCCCGCCCTGCACCTTCGGCAACAAATCTCCAGCCTCGATCGGAGTTAGCTCAGCGTTTCCGAGCCTCTGACAGGAGATGGGAGGTGGGGATGGGCCACAGCTGGCCAGCTGCAAACCTGGGCGTAGTTTGTTCCGCTGCCCGTGGGCCAGGCAAGACCTCTCTCTCTCTCCTCTCTCTCCAGATGAGGCTTCTCCTACCGGCTGCCTCCCCAGGCAGGTCCTCCTGCCAGCAAAGAGCAGGAAAGATTTTCCAGCCCATTGTCTTATCCGCCCCGAGATGCACATTTCTCCCCACTCACTGCTGCCAGCTGTGTCTCTTCCCCAGGCACGGGGCGTCCTGGAAAGAGAGATACTTGCCACGAACGAGGACAAGGGAGGAATGTTCGGCAACACTGCCCCCCTCCCATGCCCCCTGCTTCTTCTCCATGTCACCCCACAACAGGGCACCCCAGATGAAGGGGCAGGGAGGCAGCAACGCTCCTGAAGGCCAACTGCTGGAAACCACAGGAGCGGAAAGGGCTCTCTCTGCCTGTGGGTTTTCCATTCGGGCATCAGGTTGGCCATTGGGAGAGCAGGATGTTGGACTAGGGAGGCCACTGGCAAGGTCCAGGCCGCGGCCAAAGAACCAGGCTCCAGCCCCATCTTGGAGGGGCTATCGTGGGGCAGCTCTGTGGAGCCAGAAGGAGCCAAGTGTGCCACCCTGCCCCTGAGAGAAAGGGGTCCCCAGCATCCCCGGCAGACGTCCTTTGAGGAGGGAGCTGTAGCTCAGGGGCAAGGCAGCCTCCTCTCCTCCCACCCCAACGGAGAGGGACTCTACCTCCAGGTAGATGGGTGTGAAGAAGGGAGCTTTTGCTACCGTAGGAGGAAGAAGAGGTGCTCACTCCTGGCTTGACAGCTCATTCATTACACCAGGGAGAACCACCACCAGCAGAAGCAGCAGCAGCGCCACGGAGCAAGTCCCTGCATGAAGCTCAGGGAAGAAGAGCAGAGGAGCCCCATATGTTCCCTTCAGCCTCCTGCTGAGGCTCTGGGGGCTCTAAGGGTGCTGAAAATAAATAACAGAATCATAGAGCTGGAAGGGATCCCCAAGGGTCATCTAGTCCAGCCCCTGCCATCACAGCTAACAATTCACAGAATTGGAGGGGGGTCCCTGCAGGGGTTGGGGCTGCTCTGGGTTGCTTCTGCCCCTGGGAGAGAGAGACAGCCTCCATCCCTCGCCAGGCCCAACCTGCAGATGCCACTGGAGGACTGAGCCCGGGACCTCCTTCTGCATGCCAAGCAGGTGTCCTTTGCTGCACCCTACCCCAATTCACCTTGAATCTTGGGGAAGAGGGGTTACCAGAAACCGTTTTCTTTTTCAGAAGCCGCCCATAGGAAGGGAGGAACTTGGAGGACAGACTGGGTCACAGTCCTGGATATTCTGGGTGGGCTCACGAGCATTGCCACAAACGCTCATGTAAATAATACCAACAGCCCTCGCCTCCTCCGTGAATTTGTCCAATCCTCTTTAAAGCCCTTCAGATTGGTGGCTATGACGGTTTCTTGTGGGAGGGAGTTCCACAGCTTGTCTGTGCTGCGTGAAGCAGTCCTTGATCTGACCGGAATTTGCTCAGAGAAAAGCTTCAGAGGAGGTTTGGGCCCAGGGCCTGCCGTAAGTCCTCTCCTCCTCTGTGCTGACAGGGTTGTTCCCCCTACCTAGCAAGAGGCCAGCCCTCATGGAGGTGCAGATGGATGGGCTTCTCCCTTCTGCCTGGAGGGCTGCCTCTCTCCCCCCCAGTTGCCTCCTGGTGACCCTGCTCTTGACACCCCCGGCAACCAGGTGCAAATATTTCCCCACCAAGCCAGAGGCTCTGCTTTTCCCCCCTGGGAGGCTCCTTGATGTAGATCCAAAGGAGGTGAGGACATCAAAGGGACTGTGGAGCTTCCCTCGAGAGAATCAGAGGGGGACTCACGCCAGCTTTCAAATGCAAATTTGCTCCCATTTCAGTACTTTTAAAAAAGAAGAAACAGCAGCAAACCAGCACCAGCACCAGCTTATAGATGTTGCTGGAGTCTAAAGGAAGCCAAGCTTGCCTGGAGGCACCTCTTTTGAGACAAGGCTGTGCAAACTCTCAGGAGGGGTCATCCAAACGGTGGATCTTGGGCACCTTTGCCCACTCTCTGCTCCCGTGGTTTCCAGCAATTGGTATTCAGAAGCATTGCTGGCTCTGACTGTGGAGGCAGAGTGCAGCCAGCAATACCCCTCTCCTCCAAGAGGACACTTGTAAGAGCGGTGGCTCTCACCTTCTGCAGGCCCAGGGACTGTCTTCAGCCCAGGTGTGCAGCTCGGCAACCACTCCTTCATTATTCTTTTCCAAACACAACGGTTCTGCCACCCTCAGAGATGCGGGAAACGCCAGCCTAGGAGAGGGGCTTTCTCTGCAGGACCCCCTAAATTCTGGAAGTCCCTCTCTGCAGAGGTCTACCTAACCTTTGATGGTTGGACCTTCTGAGGGACTCAACTCTCAATTTAGATGCTGCTCTATTCTATTTCACTTGTTCTCTAATTGCAATGGCTTCATAAACGTTTTGGTAATTGCATAATTATAGGGTTGAAACCTTCTCCAGGACCTTATGGTAAGAAATCCTTGTTGTTGTTTAGTTGTTTAGTCGTGTCCGACTCTTCGTGACCCCATGGACCAGAGCACGCCAGGCACTCCTGTCTTCCACTGCTTCCCACAGTTTCGTCAAACTCATGTTGGTAGCTTCAAGAACACTGTCCAACCATCTCGTCCTCTGTCGTCCCCTTCTCCTAGTGCCCTCCATCTTTCCCAACTCCTCCAGCACCAGAATTCAAAAGCATCAATTCTTCAGCGATCAGCCTTCTTTATGGTCCAGCTCTCACTTCCATACATCACTACTGGGAAAACCATAGCTTTAACTATATGGACCTTTGTAGGCAAGGTGATGTCTCTGCTTTTTAAGATGCTGTCTAGGTTTGTCATTGCTTTTCTCCCAAGAAGCAGGCGTCTTTTAATTTCGTGACTGCTGTCACCATCTGCAGTGATCATGGAACCCAAGAAAGTAAAATCTCTCACCGCCTCCATTTCTTCCCCTTCTATTTGCCAGGAGGTGATGGGACCAGTGGCCATGATCTTGGTTTTGATCTTGTAAGAAATCCTATTAGCAACCAAATGTATTTGGATGGTGGTTAAGTGCTGCTGTTGAAAAGCCACCTCAGGTGACGCTGCAGGCAGGGACTCTGGAGCAGGGGCAGCCAACAGGGCACCCTCCGGGGGGTGCTGGACTACAGCTCCCAACTCCATCCCTGCCCACTGGCCTTGCTGCCTGCCAGGGAGGCTGACAGCACAGTTAGGCAGTCCACACCCCACTCCAAGGCACCTCTTCTGGAGGCTCTTTCCTGGTCCTGAGCAAGGACTGAGAGAGGATGCAGAGGCCGATGGTCGGGATGGGCAGAAGAGGGGAAGCCGGGACGTCCCACACACTGCCCAAAGTTGCCCAGGCTACTCTCTCTGGCAGGAAGTTGGCCCTGCCTTGAGCCTCCAAAGAGGCATGGCTTGCAAGCCCCCAAACGAGCTGCTTCCTGCTGGAAGGACCAGGGAGGGGGTGGTCCTGATCCTTGTGCCCCCCGTCCAAAAGCATAGGTGGGGTGTGAGGAGTGGCAGACAAAGATGATGGACTATGCGGAACTGGCAAAACTGACCTGCAGGATCCGAAATCCGGATGAAGCAAAATTCCAAAGAGACCGGAGTAAATTTAGTTCCTATGTAAGTAAAAACTGTAGAGGTATGAAGACACTAACTAGCAGGATTGAAATAAATCCTACGACGCGGAATAGATATACAGTATAAGAAGAGACCGTGAGATGTAGATGGGAAGAGGGATGGAGGGAAGTCACAAGCTCGGCACAGCAATGGGGAAAGAGGTATGTGGATGAATGTTGAAACTCACTGCTTTTTGTTTAAAGTGGAAATTAATAAAACAATATTTCAGAAGCATAGGTGGGGTGCTCCATCACTTCCAGGGAGAAGCTGCATCCCCAACCTTGAGCACATGCCCCCCCACAATTGTGGCCACTCCATCAGCTCTCCTGGGGGGGTGGGGGGGCACCTCTGGCTGTGCCTTCCCAGCTCGGCCCTCGGATCCTTGCCACGGAGCCACATATTTTTTTAATTTGATGTAATTATCTCCTCGGAATTACCGTACGCAGCCTCTCTCTGGGGATCCGAGGCAATTAAGGGAAGATAAATTTCGTTCCGCGGAGCGAGCTGTCAAGCGGATGAAGCAATTCCATTCCCCCATTTGAAGTGGGAGCTCTGGGTCATGCCTGGTTTATTTGAAACGGTGCCATCACCTCAAGCGGCTGATCTTATCTCGCGCCTCCTTCTCCCCCCCCCAACGGCAGGGGCACCGCTGCAAGTGATGACACCTGGCCAGCCGCCAGCTCTTCCCAAGACGCAGCTGACACATGAGAGGGGGCCGCTGGGTGCTCCGATCCAAAGGAGATTGGGGGTGGGGGGTGGGGTGGGAGGAGCGCTGGGAGCGTTCAGGGCCTGAGTAAGAAAGAGCCTGCTGGATCAGGACAGTGGCCCACTGAGCCCAGCCTCCTGTTCTCACAGGGGCCAGCCAGGTAGATGCCTGGAAATCTGTAAGCAGGACCAGAGCCCCAGAGCCTTCTTCCCTCCTGGGGTTTCCAGCCAGCCACTGGTATTCTGAAGCATGGCTGCCTCCAGCCACAGTGGCAGAGCCTAGGCACAATGGCCAGCAGCCATCAATAGCCCTCTTGTCCTCCATGAATTGGCCAAATGCTCTTGTAAAGCCATCCCAGTTGGTGGCCACCCGTGCCTCCTGTCCTGTGGGAGGGAGTTCCACAGTTTAACCATGCCCTGCTGCCTGAGGAAGCCCTTCCTTCTATCTGTCCTGAATGTTCACAAGTTATGAGAAGAGGAAAAACTCTCCCCTGCCACTTTCCTCATGCCAGGCAGAATTCAATACACTTCTGTCATGCCAGCTCTTGCCTTTTCTCTAAACTAAAAAGGGGACGACAGAGGACGAGATGGTTGGACCGTGTTCTCGAAGCCACCAACGTGAGTCTGACCAAACTGCAGGAGACAGTGGAAGACAGGAGGGCCTAGCGTGCTCTGGTCCATGGGACCACGAAGAGTCGGACACGACTAGACAACAACACAAAGTTGAGCTTTCCCTCTAGGGAGGCCGCTCCATCCCCTTGGTCATTTCAGCTGCTTTTTTCCTGAACCTTCTCCTTGGAGGTGTTTAAGCAGAGGTTGGATGGCCCTCTGCCTTGGATGCTTTTAGCTGAGATTCCCTTCCACAGAATTCTTTGATTCTGTGAGTGGCCAACCAGATGACCCAACGGGAAGCCCGAGAGCCATCAGGAGCAGAGCTTAAGAGCAGGCAGGGCTCTCCCGCTTGGGATTCCCCAGTAAGAGGCATTCGGAGGAATGAGGCCTCTGGTCTGGTCCTGGAGACAGTATGCAGACGCCACAAGAAGAGCTTGGCTGCTGGATCAGGCCAAGGAGGGACCATCTAGTCCACCATCGCCATGGCCAACGAGATTCCCCCATGAGAAGCCTGCAAGCAAGCAGGACCTGAGCGCAACGGCAGCAGCTGCCCCCACTTGGGTGTCCCGGAGGTGCTGGAGGAAGAACAGAGCCCTTGGGGTTTGTGGCCACTGAGAGCCTGCAAGGAGGGCAAGTGTCTGAGCAGCCCCTAATCCTCCTCCTCCTCTCCACCTGCCCCTCCCCTTTCACCACTTCATTAAGCACTCTGGGACCCCCTAATGATCTTTCCAGAGGACCAGGAGCCTCTGGAAGGGAGAGGGCGGAAGAGCTGATTGGCCAAGAGGCTTGCTGGGATCTAGGCTGGCAAGGTGAGTGAGCTTTCTTGGGGTGGGATGCCCCATTTGCTAGTCCTCAATGGCACTCCCCTCCTGCCAGATTAATGCCAGCTTGGGCACCCATATGCCCCCCCCCGTTGCTTCTTTTTAAAGACACCCGAGTTTGAAGTTTAAATCTGTATATACCTGTATATACCCAGTAGTGATGTATGGAAGTGAGAGCTGGACCATAAAGAAGGCTGATCGCCGAAGAATTGATGCTTTTGAATTATGGTGCTGGAGGAGACTCTTGAGAGTCCCATGGACTGCAAGAAGATCAAACCTATCCATTCTTAAGGAAATCAGCCCTGAGTGCTCCCTGGAAGGACAGATCGTGAAGCTGAGGCTCCAATACTTTGGCCACCTCATGAGAAGAGAAGAATCCTTGGAAAAGACCCTGATGTTGGGAAAGATTGAGGGCACTAGGAGAAGGGGACGACAGAGGATGAGATGGTTGGACAGTGTTCTCGAAGCTACGAACATGAGTTTGACCAAACTGCGGGAGGCAGTGCAAGACAGGAGTGCCTGGTGTGCTCTGGTCCATGGGGTCACGAAGAGTCGGACACGACTAAACGACTAAACAACAAATACCTGCAGAGCCTCTCCACCTGCCTTGCGGAAAGCAGGACCAGAGCACCAGAGCCCTCTTTCCTTGGCTTCCTCACTTCCTTGAAATCTTTCCATTCCAGCTGGCCAGGACATAAATTCTGTTCACTTTAAGGCACAGTGCCTGGTGCCTGCTTTTTTCCTCCTCCCTTCCAACAGCTTTTCCTTTCATGCTGTGACTTTTTAGATCGTAAGCCCGAGCGGAGGGACCATCTTATCACTGACATCTGCAAGGTTGCTCTGGTGGTTTCTCTAAAGTAATGTGCATTTGTTGCCTGATTAACCAGTGACACCTTTTAAAAAGCGCATTATGGGGCTTTTGTTTTAGATTAAGCGACTGAACATCCCAGCCCTACAGTCTTCCCTCTGTAGCTACTATGCTAATAGCAACCTGCCCGTACGTGGCCAAGACAGGACCAGCCAAAGGGAAGAGGGAGGGGGGATGTCAGCTGGCTCAGTCAGACCAAGGCTTGCAAGGGTACCAAAGCCAATGGACTTTCCCATGAGAGGCATCTGGTTGGCCAGTGAGGACGGAATGCTGGCCTAGATGGGCTCCCTTTGGCCTGATCCAGGAGCTAGACTCTCCTTTGGTTCTTAAGAAGTCAGGAGGTGAGGCTCTGGAGAGCCACCACAAGCCTGGGATAGACAGAGGAGCTCACAGCCTGCAAGGTGGGCAAACTGGAGGGGGACTCAGCCCCTCCTCTCCACCCCACAATTCCTCACAGCGCAAGGGGGCTCTTCCTCGTGGGTGCCTGCCTGGCTGGGTGCCCCCTGGCAGGCACCCAGCCTTGTGTCATCGCACCTGGGTGCAAGAAGCACTCTGTTGCCGCTGGGCCGTTTCCTCCCTCCCTCCCTCCCCATCGTCTCCCCGTCTTTCTACCTGCACAGCTGTTTCCTTCCTGGAGGCTGGAGCAGACCCCCCCCTCCACCTCAGTGGGACGCGAGAGGCTTCTGTAGGTGCTTGGGAACAAGACGGAACAGAAATCGCTTCACACCTGGCTCCGAAATTACAGAACGCTGGCGCCCGGCCAACGCAAGCCTGGCAGAGCCCCAGCTCCAGCGGACATCAATTACGAGGGGCCGACAGAGCCTCTGCTTCCCGCAAATCTGGGGCGCCCCAGAAAGGGAACCTTCGGCAGCCGCCTGAGACTTCCAGGTGGGAGCCTTTTCCCTCGGATTCCGCACCCGAGATTTATGGCTTACTTCAGTCTCTCCCCCCCCCCCCAAATCCTAGCTCCTCTTTCCCCTCCAAGTCAGAGACGCTCCTGCGGGTTTTCTCCAGGGCTCACCTCTCCTTTGTCTCAATGCAAGACTGGCCTCAGATTTTAAAATTTTAATTTTCATTTAATCACAGAATTGTAGAGTTGGAAAGTATTTCAAGGGCCATCCAGGCCCACCGCCTGCAATGCAGGAATCTCGGTTAAAACACCCATGATTCTGATGGAAACGATAAATATTACCAAACAAACGATTGTTTGTCGTCCAGAATTAATATTGCTGAACACTGACAAAAGAATTGATATCGGCATCTCAAACAGTCATTGCAACTCAACGGAAAACAGCCCAAAATCTTATATTTGTTACCCTCTGGAACAAAGCTAGAATGGAGAAAATTAGGCAGAGTTTGAGATTTTGAGAAGGACTAGAACCTCTAGATGCTTTGAATATGGTTTGGAATTCCATTGTCACATATACAAGGGAAGCATCACTTTCAAGATAACTCTTGGCCCAAGCCTGGCAAATCTGGATCTAGACCATCAGACAAAACTGATATTCTTTACTTGGGACTGTGCAATTTTCACCCATGTGCAACTGTGCTCATTCGACGTGCCTGTTTTATAGTTTTGTTTTTCATCTTTTCATCTTTATCCGTTGTTGTAACTGTTCTCTGTTTTATATACATTATATAAATGAATTTAAGCTTTACCAAAAAAATAAGGCAGCGCTGGCTTCCACATGCCACAAATCGCCCCTCACTGAGTGCACAAGAAATATTTGCCGGGGGTGTCATCCCGCTTTCCCCAAGCCACAAGCAGAGGCAGTGCACCCAGAGGCTGCAGCATTCCCTGTAAGGGACACCAGCATCACAGAGGCGGAAAGGGCACCCCAGAGTTCATTTAGTCCAACCCGCTGCTGGAGAGAGGGACCATGTGGCTACAGCATCCCTAGTTAAATGCCCCAGCGAAAGGCGAGCTCTCTGGGGCTACGATTCAGGCCTCTTTGGCAACAGACTGGGTGGGTGCGGAGGGAGTGAGGTAGATGTGCAACATCAGTTCCTGCATTGAACAGCAACTGGAAAAAAACATGTGTGAATGTTGGGGGGGGGGCTTTCTGCCCTTGCCTGGCAAAGAGAGCAGCTCATTCTGCTTGCCACCTGCTAAAGAGGAGCTACTTGGCATGCATCCACAGAGGCACCCTCCTGTTTTAAAGGTGGGGAGATCTTTCTCTGTCAGAGACCCCAGAAAGTTAAGAAGAACTTCCGGATGGTAAGAGATGTTCTTCTACTGTGGGGTGAACCACCTGGGAAGGTGGAGACCTCTCCTTCGTAGGGGATTTTTAAACAGAGGTGGGATGGCCACCTGTTGGGGATACTCTAGTTGTGGTTCCTGCATTGCAGGGGGTTCCTTGAGGTTCCTTCCAGCTCTGCAATTCTGTGATCCTACGCCTGAGGAGCTAGCAGCCTGAGTCTGGCTAAGGCAGCTTCCAAGGTTCCCTTATTCCCTACAAAAGCACAGTGGCCTGGGGTTGGGGAACTTGCCCCTACACCCTGTGAACCTTTCCTTTCTCTTCCCCCCGACCCAGCATGGCCGTGCCCTCTGGGGCCCAAGGCAGAGATGGTTGGAGTGCGGATGGGGAGATGGTGCCTGGGGACCCCATGTGCAGCCCCCCACCCTACCCTATAGAAGGAAGGAGAGATGCCAATGAAAGGAACAGAGCAAGTCAACGAAGCCACAGAGAAGGTCTGCTACAGGGTGGGGCAGAGTTATCTCCCCTGACACAGCCAAATGAGACCCTCGCCCAGCAATCTCTGCCCGAACGCTGCCCCGGCTAGATTTCATTTCATTCCCCTTTTAATTTCTACATTGCCTTTCTGTATCGCTATACGCAAGGCGCTTTACAAGCCGCAGAAACAACAAAATACACAACACAGCTCACACATCCTGCACCAGTTCGATCCAACTAAGTCATAATTTAAAAAAATGTGACATCAAATTAAACAACTTCATATCAAATAAAGGTATATTCCACAATCCATTCAGGATATATTGCACAGGCCAAAAAATAAAAGCAGAGAGAGAAAGAGAGAGAGAGGAACTCTTGCTTCCACCCTGGCTCTGAAGGAGGCAACCCTCCATCCTGGGTGCATTGCTTGCGACTGCCCAACAAAAGGGGCCTGGTGCATGACAAGGAGCCCCCCCCCGTTGCCCCCCCCATAGCAGACACAGCAGGAGAAACAGGTTGCTGCAAGGCTAGGGGGAGGGGGGAACTCTCCTCTCTGGCTGGTCCTGCAAATGAGAAAAACACAGCCTGGTTTCTGCTGGGGGCCTTTGTTGGGACCTCAGGGTGGGGGGGGAGGGGCTCCTGGCCTTTTTTATTATGGGTATTTAAAAACCTCTCTCCTTTCTTCTTCCTTTTTTTTTTGCTATTAACATGTGTCATGCTTAGGGGACGGTTCGGGTTTCAAGACCCCCTGTGCTCCAGTGTGCAAAAGGCATTAGCCCTTCCCGTCCCCCCGCACCTTGCCAGCTGGACTCTTGGTAGCCAAAGCCAGAGGTTTGCAGCCCAGAAGGGGGGAGCGTTTTTTTGTTTTTTGTTTAATGTACAAAAGGCAGGGACATGCGATGGAAGTTGAGAGCTGGAAGATTCAGGGCAGATAAAAGCAAGTCCTTCTTCAGGCATTGCACAGCTAAGCTATGGAACTCTCTTCCACAGGAGGCAGAGATGGCCACCTGCTTGGATGGCATTAAAAGAGGATTAGACCAATTCACGGAGGAGGATAAAACTACTGATGGTTATTCACCCTCAGGGCTCTGCTCTGACTCCAGAGGCGGTGAGGCTTCTGGATCTCAGGGTTTGCCTTTGGGGCATCTCCTGAGTGAGAAGAGGATGCTGGACCAGATGGGCAATGGGCCTGATCCAGCAGGCTCTCCTTTTGTTCTTACCCAAGGTCCAAAGAGGAGAGCTCCCAACCCCAACTCAGGAGGTGTCATCTTCATCTAGGACACCTAAAACACACAGGACGTGGGTGCCAAGAGAGGCCTCGATTTGGGGCCAAGGGAGGCCAGTGTTGGCGGGCTGTGCAGGGTCCAGAACTGCACCAAGCCAATGCAGAAACACTACCCTAACTTAGCAACAAAGGTGCTGGACACCACAAGAGGGGAGAGGGGCTGCTCTTGTTCTCGAGTCCTGCTTGAGGGCTTCCTGTTGGGGAATCTGGTCTGCCGATATGAGAACAAGATGCTGGACGAGATGGGTGCCCTTTGGCCTGATCCTGCAGGCTCGCCTTATGTTCTACAAAAGAGGAAAGGGAGAGGTGACATGAGAGCCAGCTTCAAATACGGAAGGGCTGTCACATGGAAGATGGAGCAAGCTTCTATTCTGCTGCTCCAGAGGCGAGGGCAAGTGACAAGGAAGGAGATTCCGACCGGACATCAGGAAGGACTTTCCGATGTTCAGAGCCATTCGGCAGTGGACAGGACTCCCTCGAAGGTCGTGGGCTCTCCTTCCTCGGAGGCCTTTAAATGGAGGTTGGATGGCCACCTGCCCGCGATTCTTCAGCTGTGATTCCTGCTTTGCAGGGGGGTGGGCTAGAGGACCCTTGGGGATCCCTTCCAACTCTACAATTCTATGAACCCCAGAGAGCTGCTGGTGGTGGGGCAAGGGAGGCTGCAGAAGGTCTGGCAGCCCCCCCCCATCGCCCCCACTGGGTGCTTCTTTTCACTTCCCCGCCAACCTTCTTTATCGCCCGGTCTTTAGAGGAAGAGAGATAGATCTGGCCAGCTTCCTCCTCACGCAGGGCTCTGCAGTCAGGGCGGGGAGGGGGGAGAGGAGGCTGCTCCGAGGAGCGTGATGCAAGCCATTTGGAGGAGCTGCAGAGAGCTGCCAACGCAAGCTGCGCTCTTTAAACAAGGGAGGAAATGACCGTATCTACGGCATGCCAGCGAGCGCACTCACAGACACACTCTCACACACACACACTCTTTCCCTCTCTCACACACACACAGAGCAAAAGGAAGTCAAGAGGGTTTTTCATGACACAGAGCGGGATGTCAGCGGCTAAAAGGTCGATATTTTCCCTTAACACCCTTTTCTCAATGACTTAATCGTGTTCCGTTTGCACAAAAATGCTTCCCAAGAAGAAACGGCCTGGAGGGTTGCGGAGGGGGGAGACAGAGAGGAGGAGGAGGGGCGCCGTGCCCCGGCCCTGACCTTGTCCGAGGATTTCTCCACGTAGCAGGGCTCCTGGGGGGCGACCAGCAGCGGGACGAAACCCGAGAGCAGGCGGTCCTCCTCCAGGCTGAGCAGGGCCAGGTCCTCGTCCGGGTCCTTGTAGAGCGGCACCTCCGACTGGTTCACGGCTGTCAGGATGTTGCAGAAGTCGGCCAGGGTGGCCCACACGTCCACCGAGACCCTGCAGGGCGGGCAGAAGGACGGGAGTGCTGAGCAAGGCAGGAGAGCCCCCCCACCCCCAGGACCTCTCACTCCCCCCCCCCACCGCAGGCACTCTTGCTCAGGAGATGCAACTTCCCTGCAGGGCTGGGTGCTCTGTTACAGGCAAGGCACCCCTTCCCCACCCTGGTCAGCATATCCCTTGCATTTCTTCTCCAATGAGCTCAAGGGGGTGCATGCCATTCTCCTCTGTCCCAGCAAGGTGGCTCAGGCTGAGAGGCAAGAGTGACTGGCCTCCAACGTCACCCTGTGTGCTTCATGGCCAAGCGGAGACTTGAACCTCGGTCTCTCCCAGGCCCCAGTGCTGGACTCTAACCACTACACCGCCACTGCCTCTCAATTATTGGCTACTATTGAGTACCTGTTCTGCATGCAGAAGGCTCCCGCTTCAAACCCCAACCGCATCATCCATGGGGGGGGGCTGGGAAAGACACCTCCAGGGGATGCTGCCAGCCTGTGTAGGCACAACTGACCTGGATGGTAGCTTCCTATGTCCCAGCTTCAACTCCTGGAAGCATCCCTATTAAACTGTGGGTAGCAGTTGCCAGCAACCAGCATTCGGAAGCACCAGTTTCCAACCATGGAGGCAGAGCACAGCCATCTTGGCGAGGAGCCCTCCATAGCCTCCTCCTCCTCCTCCTCCATGAGTTTGTGCAATGCTCTTTTAAGGCCATCCAGGTTGGTGGCCATCACTGCCTCATGTGACAGGGAGTTCCACAGTTCAACCCTGAAGGAGGCCTTTCTTTTGTCTGCCCTGGCTCTCCCGACATTCAGCTTCAGGTCTGTCGTGAGAGAGAGAGAGAGACGAAAGGCGGGGTGGGGGTGTTTGCTGGCATCCTGACACCAGTTTCGCTTCTGGCCGCAGCTTCACCCTCAAAGGCACCTTGGGGAGGAGGCTGACGGGGTGGCGCAGCGTGTGGGTGGCTCTCACACCCCGCAGAGTCGAGAGTGAGAACAGAGAGTGCCATTTGGGAGCCCTTTCAAGTGCTGCAAAGAGGTGCCTGGAAAAGCATGTCACCGCGGCTGGGGAAACCTCAGAAGCCAGGCTGGGCAGGGGAGGAGGAAGCAGAAAAAAATGATGCAAAGCAGCCCCAAAGGGTGGAAATGGGCCAAGCAAATTGTGCTCCTTTTGCAGCACTTTTCACAGAATTCTGGTGTTGGAAGGGACCCCCGAAGGTCATCTAGCACAACCCGGTGCAATACAGGAATCACCGCTGAGGAAGGCTACACAGGTGTCCATGCAAGCTGTTTAAAAGCCCCTAGGGAATCATAGGGTCGTGAGGGACCCCAAGGGTCCTCTAGTCCAGCCCCCTGCAATGCAGGAATTGCAGCTACAGAACCCCAGGCGACAGACAGGCATTTTTTATCCCAGCTGCCATCTTGGGCTCCAGAGGGACCTGGCCCAGGAGCTCACTTGAGGGCTTGCTCCCCAGTGTGCCCCCATTAAGGATTGCAGCCCCAAGAGGGAATTGTGGGCAATACTGACACCCCGCCCAACGAAAACGTTAACTGGGTGCCTTGCAAAACACCGTATTCTTGAGGGGCAGGAATGAAGTGATGACAAACAGGAGGAGTCTCAGTGGTGCAGGACATGGCAGCCATTCCCAAGGCGTAGCTGTGGTTGGGCAGGCGGGAGGGTGAGCAGGGAGATGAAAGGCCAGGAAGGGGCACAGCTGGGCATGAAGCTCCCTGGGTGTGACCTTGGGGGCCAGTCACTGCCTCTCTCAGCTCAACCCACCTTGCAGGGTTGTGGCGAGGATTAAAATGAGGAGGGGGGGAACCATGGACACTCCTGGAGAAAAAGGTGGACTAGAAATGCCAAAAATGAATGAGTAAATAAATGTTGTTGGAAGCAGGACAATGAGGGTCAGCTTGCCAAAGCAGTGGGTCATGTTCTCATGCTCACTCCTTAAACCTCTTTTTAAAAAGGGTTCACTTTCAAGAGGGAAGTTTTTCTCTGCGGGACCAGAGAAAAGGGTCACTCCAGTAAACCCCCTCCTTGCCCTCTCTCTGTGCCCGCTCACCCGGCGACCAGGGAAGGTCTTCCATCCTTGGGGCCTACAACAAGCCCCCTACCCCAACACCTCTCCCCCCCCCCAAGCAAGTGACTCCAGGTGGACAATCTGCACTCATTTATTTGCTGGAATCAACATGCGGGGAGGGGGGAGGAGAGAGAAAAGCCTTGCATTGAAACGAAACATCTTGTTTTCAAGAGTGTCCTGGGAGCTGGGTGGAATGAGCTGCCATTAATCAAAGCCCAGCACACCATCAGCGCCTGCCTGCGCCCCCAGAGCCTTGGTTGGAGGGAGGGAGGGAGGAGGGGGCCCCCAGATCATGGCTCCCCCTCCCCACTTTGCCCCAGCCAGGTCTGGCTGTCAGAAACATTTAAAAGGTGGAAAACGCACACAGAGAGAAACAGGAGTAAATACGTGGGGCTTTTTGGGGGGGGGGGCGGGCGGGCGGAAGATGTCCAAGGGTCCCCCATGATGTAATGGGAAAAGGCTTGGCTTGCGCTACTACCAGCTTGAAAATAAACAGAGCCTGGAGGGTTAAAAGGAACTGAACTTTCCACGAACTGCCCCCCCCCCGATCCGCACCAGAGGAAACGTATATGAGGAACAGTGCTGCCCCCCCCCCGCCCCGCGCTGCCCCACGGCACTGAGCTTATCCTCGGGGCCTTGGCTGCAGAGACAAGGGCCGGATGCAAGAGGACAGCTCTGGTCCACCTCCGACGTGCGATGCTGCTGCCCATGGGGCGCCGGGGGGGGGGGAGAGGAGGAGGAAGGATTTGGCCAGGCTTTAGGATGCCTGACGCTCCCATCCCCGCTGGCAGCCCCCACCCTCACCCGCCTGGGGCAGGAGGCTGGGAGGCGGCAGCAGAGGGTGGCAGAGACAACAGGCTACCAGCCACAATGGCTCTGCTTCCGAGGCTCTTGGGCTCTGATCCTGCTTTCAGATCCCCCCCCCCCAGGCGTCTGGTTGGCCACTGGGAGGACAGGAGGCCGGGCCAGGCGAGCCACTGGCCTGATCCAGCAGGCCTCCTCCTATGCTGTCACTGCCTATACTCTCCAGGGTCTCTGGCAGGGGCTCCCCCAGCCCTTCCCGAAGCAGACGCCCTCTCTGTGCAATTCAGGCACTTTGTTCCTGAGCTGCACCTCCTTCCCTCAACAGCAAGGTCCCAGGCCTCACGGCCCCGAATTCAGGGTGGATTTAACAAGAACAGCTGCTTGACCCCCGGCCGGACTGAACTGGCCCACCGAGCGCAGTGTGGTCTACTTTGGCTGGCAGCAATGACTCTCCAGGGGTTCAGAGAGGGGGGGATACTCCACCAGCCCTTCCCGGAGCTGCCCCGGGGGCTGAGCCTTGGGCCTTCTGCACACAAAGCAGGAGCTCTGTCTCATGGGCACCTGCTCACTACCTGACCTAGAGAAAGGTGTGTGAGTGAGCAAGGAAGGACCCCCCAAGAGCAATGCTTTAGGCCACAGGGCACTTCAGTTACCCCCAGCTGCTGGGCACAGTGTGGGGTGAAATCCACCCTCTCCTGGCCACCTGAATCGTTGTTGGAGACACCCAGGCCCTCTTCCCAGCTGTAACCGGACCTGGCGAGCAGCCTGCATGGCAGGGTGGGCGTTGGGGGAGGACGGGCGCACTGCTGCCTTGGTGCTGGGCAATCCCAAACCAGGCAAGAATAGCCGCCTTCTCCCCAAAGCACGCCCTCCTGGGCAGAGCAGCAGAGACCCCCTTTGCTGGGATTGCCAGGCTGCAGGAGGGAGGGCCCGGGTGGGACGAGAATTGCCCCCCTTTATCTGCCCCCCTTCTCCCAGCAATGCCAAGCAATGTCTTTTCCTTCCTTCGTCTTCAGGAATTCCTGGGCTCCAAGGGCAGGGAGACTGCCAAGCCAGAGCAGGTCAGGGTGACCGGGAGGCTGAAATGGGGGCACAGCCTGGAGAGGAAGGAAGCGGGGCATGGATGGTTGGGACGGGGGGAGGGGAAAGGACTCTCTTCCGAAACTAACCTGGGTTGGGGGTGAGGCCTGGGCTCCGGAGGCTTGCAGGAAGGGATCCCCGAGTGCCGCAGGGCTGCCTGGGGGCCTCCTCACACGCACCCCCCGCCCTGTGCTGAACGCCAAACACAATGACCCCATGTTCCAGGCCTGCGGGGGCCCCATGGAGGTGGCCGTTTCCTGTGTAATACCAGCCTGTTTAAACACTCGCACTCACCAGCCCCACAGCTGCAGCTCAAACCCGGAAGGAGTGCGGTGGAAGGAGCCCAGCGCTGGGCTCCAGATGGCAAACCGCTCGGGCCTTTTGCTCTTGCTTGGGGGGGGGGGAGAGAGAGAGCCAGCTCAGCCCAGCCGCCTCTCCCAGCAACTTCTTGCCCAGCCCCAATCCTGCTAAAAGCAGCCCCTACAGACAGCCCCCCCCAAGATGGCAAAGATCAAAGAGCAGGCAGTGGCAACTGGGGGTCCTCCCACCCACCCCACAACTCTCCTTGGGGCAAGTCCAAGGTGGAAGGGAGAGAGGAGAGCAGGAGGCACCAAGCTCCGTGTCCCTGGGCTCCTGGGGGGGAAGAGACTTCTGAGTGGGGCAGGGTTGCAGGGCTGTATGTGGGGTGTGTGCTTCTTATCCCCTTCTTATCCCTTCCTTATCTTATCTTCCTTTCTCATCCCTTCTGCCTCTCCATCACCCTGGCCCATCTCCTCCTCAAATTAAGTCCAAATAGTACCTTGGATAATAAACAAACATAACAACAAATCCTGTGGATTGGCAGTAAAAGATCAGCTTTAGCAAGTAGCCTTTTTCAAGCAGTTGTTTCATCGGACGGCTCACTCCCAAAGTAAGTCGTCACTTGATGCCACAGTCATCGCTTGAGGCATTCCAGCACTAGATGAGCCAGGGGGTCTCTTCCAGCCCTACAATTCTATGATAAGAACCCAAGAGGAGTCTGCTGGATCTGGCCCAAGGGGTCCTTCGAGTCCCATCTGCTCTCACAGCGGCCAAGCAAATGCCCCAATGGGAAACGCACAAGCAGCATTCGAATGCAGGAGCTCCCCCCCCCCCCGAGGGCCACTCTCCCAAGGAGCTTAGGCCAGGGCAGGATGCGTCCCTGGAAGCTGACCATGCCTCTGGGTTACCTGGGTGAGGAGGGTGCATTTTGGGTTACCTGGGTGAAGAGGGTCAAGGATCCTTTTGCTGTGATTTATGCACTGCAGGGGGTTGGATTGGATGACCCTTGGGTGCCCCCCTGCTGAAATGTCACGTGCTCTGGCCACGCCTGCCACGAAACCCCACCGCATCAGGACCGTATGTGGGATGTGACATGGCCCTCCGGTCTTCCCTCTGCCCCCCACCCCAAGAAACAGCCACTGCCGCCCTTGGGCACAAAGGAGGTGTCCTTTCTTCTTTTCCTAAAGGGGTAGAAACTGTTCCCCGCTCTGGGCTAAGCAGAACACTGGCTGTCGGATACCGGCTTCCTTCCTAGGCCCTAGGAAATGCCTGCTTCCCCCCAGCGCCTGTTCCCCCCACCTGGCCCGAGCACCAATGCCACATCCTCCGTCCCTGCTCCCCCCTCCCTGCAAGAGGGGAAGAGGAGAACGCCGCCCCGGTTTCCACTCGGAGGACTCCAAGCGGGTGATAAATGCATTCGAGGGCCAATTAGGAAGATATATGGCGGCAGCGGCAGCGGCAGGAGCGCAGGGGAAGGGGCCTGGGCAGCCTGGCGAGGAAGAGGAGGGGGCAGGCGGGGGGGGGGAGGTGCGGAGGGCTCTCCAGAGCCCCAGCTATGTTTCCCATTATGTAACCCTGGTCATGGGCAGGCCGCCAGGCGCTCCAAATGAAAAAGAGACTCTGGCTTGGCACCCGTTCTATTTTCCTATCCTCATTCAGGGTCAGCGGAGTGTCATACAGCTGCGGAGAAAGCTCCGGGGATTAAGCCTGGGAAGGGCTCCAAAGCCCGGGACCCGGGTTCAAGTACCAGCTGAAAGCAATAAACCAACTGCCGCAGCTGGGCTGAGTTTAGCCGGCCTCAGAGCTTGCGCTGGCTCCCTGGGAAACAGGCCGCCTGCCTGCTGCGGGGGGGGGGGGGGGAGGAGAAAAGAGGGGTACAGGGGTGGAAACGACAGAGGTTGCCACGGCTTGAGCTTGGGCGGCAGCGACTGGAAAGTAGCGGGGACCCGATCCTCCTTGTGCTGCTTTAGGACCCTGTTCCTGTGCATCAGCAAAGGGGTGTGCATGTTCAGACTCCCCCTGGCCAGCAAAGGCAAGTTGTTTGCATCCAAATTGTTTGGGAGCCTGGATGTTTTGGGGTGTGTGTGTGTGTCATAAGTCACGCCCTGGCAGATTTGGGCAGGGGGAGCGCCAATCCTGTGCTCAAACGAGTCCTGGGACATGAAGCCCAGCCCTGTCCACCCCCATGAGGCTGACGCACGGTCAGTGGTCCTGCCACTCGCCTAAGTCCATGAGCTTCGCCACCCGGATGGGGCTCCCCCCACCGGCGCGTCTGAGCAAAGTGAGGAGGATAGCCTGCCAGTGTCCTGGGGGGCCTCCATCACCCATTGGCCATGTGTGGAGAAGCGGGGGCCAGAAGGGAGGGGCTGGCCTCAAGCAACATCCTTGGGGAAAATCTGCCCCTGGGATCTGCCCCTGCCGCAGAGTCACAGGGGAGGCAAGCCTAAAGTTCTCTGCTTGCAAAAAAATGGGATTCCCTCACAGGGCTGGCGCCCGCCTTGGCCCGAAGAGGTCAGGCACAGGCTAACATACCGCCCCAACCAATGCTGTTCCCTGCATTGGAGGAAATTGGGCTAGAGGACCGTTGGGATCCCTTTCGACTCTACAAGTATATGGAGAAGAGAAGGTTAAGGGGTGATATGATAGCCATGTTCAAATATATGAAAGGATGTCATATGGAGGAGGGAGAAAGGTTGTTTTCTGCTGCTCCAGAGAAGCGGACACGGAGCAATGGATTCAAGCTACAAGAAAGAAGATTCCACCTAAACATTAGGAAGAACTTCCTGACACTAAGAGCTGTTCGGCAGTGGAATTTGCTACCAAGGCGTGTGGTGGAGTCTCCTTCTTTGGAGGTCTTTAAGCAGAGGCTTGACGGGCATATGTCAAGAATGCTTTGATGGTGTTTCCTGCTTGGCAGGGGGTTGGACTGGATGGCCCTTGTGGTCTCTTCCAACTCTACGATTCTATGATTAGGAACATAGGGAGCTGCCGTATATGGAGCCGCACCATTGGTCTACTCAGTACTGTCTACACTGACTGGCAGCAGCTCTGTAGGGCGTCAAGCAAGGAGGCAGGGGGGTGCCCTTCGCCCTACCTGTGGATTCCAGCAAGGATTGAACCAGGGACCTTCTGCTTGCAAGGGAAGCTCCATCACTGAGCTATGGATCTTTTTAGTGACCACGGACCCTACTGTGTTAAAGGGAGAGCAGCGAGGCTGGAAGAGGAAGAGGAAGGAGTGGAACCCCACTGGGAAAGGAGTTGGGACCGGCAGGAGGGGGGCTCCTGTGAGTGCCCTCGCTGGGGGCCTGAGCTGCTGTCCAAAGATGGGCAGCAGTTCACATAGACAGGCAAGTGCCGCCCCCACCCTCCCACCCCCCGCCAGCCTACCAGCCAGCCGGCCCCAAGCAGCCAGCAAACAGAAAACAGACTCTTTTCCCCACTCCCCCAAAATGGGGCCCGGCACTTCCTGTGTGAGATTTCCATTTCCTCGGCCAAAATGAAGCGAAAAAAGAGAGAGTAGGAGCCATAAACGAGGGAAGAGATGGACGGACATCCTGCCTCTTCCTGCCCCTGTGCAGCAGGAGTGCTGGGGAGCCATCTTTGAGCTGCAGGCTCTTTGCGGGATGGAGCCCCCCTCTGCTCCCGGGAGCCTCTTCTTCCCCATCATCACCCTCAGCCCTGACTCTGACAGATTAACAGGAGACTGGCTGGGGAGGAGAGGGAAGAGGCTGAGGGGATCCGGATCCGGACGCAAAGGCCTGCAGGGAAGGGCATGCTGGGACAAAGGCCTCTGGGCCCACCAAGAGCCTGGCTCCCCAAAGATGGGGCAAGAGTGGCCCAGAAAGATGCAAACAAATGTGCGTGGAGCTGCCCGGGGGGGTCACAGCTCAGGGAAACGGGTGCCAAGGGGCGGCGGCGGGGGGGGGATCAAAACTGCACATGCCTCAGGGTCCTGCTTGCTTCCGGCTTCTTCCCATTGGGGCATCTGGTTAGCGGCTGTGAGGACAAGATATGCTGGGCTACGTAGGCCCCCTTGGGGTCTGATCTAGCTTCAGGGCTCTTATGGAACCTCCAGCTCCAGAGACAGTCTATCTAGACTCCCAGGTTCTTAGGGGTGTTTGGCCACTATGAGCACAGGATGCTGGACTAGATGCAGGGCCCCCTTTGGCCTGATCCGGCAGCCAGGCTGTTCTGATAAAGGAGTAATTCATAATTCAGTTAGTGGTCGCCCGTGGGCCCTCTGGATCTCCCAGCCTCCATCTGCTCCAGGCACTGTGGCCGAATGGAAAGGCGGGGAGAGTTGTAGCCCAGAACTTCCAGGGTGACATTGTGCTGGGTGACATGGGGGGCATGTCAAAGTAGGACTGAGGAGCTCCGGGTTCAAATCCCAACCCACTGCTAAGCTCATTGGGTAGTCTTGGGCCACCCACTGACTCTCAGCCCAACCTGCCTTGCAGAGTTGCTGGGGGGACAGAATTGGGGAGAGCGTAAGCCCCACTCAGGGCTCCTTGGAGGAACGGCAGCAAGCAAAGGTCATAGGTAAGACAAACGGAGGCTGAAGGTCCTTAGCGACTTACAGCCACCCACATACATGGCGGGGGGGGGGGGGGCGCAACACGGAAAGTCCCTGCCTGGGTGAGGAGAGGAGAGAAGAGAGGAGAGGAGAAAGGGGTGCATGGCCCCCAAGGGTGCTGACGTACGATCTGGGCAGCTCCAGGGTGCTGGGCGGGGGGTTCCAGGTGTCCGAGTGGCCCAGCATCCAATCCGACCAGACCTTGATGCTGGGCAGGAGCTCCTTCAGGTCCTGCGGCAAGGAGGAGACTTTGATGTCATCGTCCTCACAGCCCTCCTGGCCCTGAGCAGCTGCTGAGAGAGAAAGAAATGCAGAGTGGGCCAGGCAGCTCCCGGGTACGGCCCCCTCTCAAGCACGCCCCTCGCCCGCTCCTCGCTCACCACCCCCTCTCTCGGCCCTCTGGAAATCCTTTGGGAAGGGGTGAGATCTGAACCGGGGACAGAATCTTTCTTGGAAGATTCAGGGTAGATAAAAGAGAGGGCACAGCAATACTACGGAACTCCCTCCTGCAGGAGGCAGGGGTGGACTAGATGGATCGGCTTAAAGAGAGGACTAGGCAAATTCAGGACAAGGCGATCGGTGGCTACTAGCCAGGATGGCTCTGCCTCTGCGGTCGAAGGAAGTACATGCCTCTGAAGATCAGTTGCTAGGAATGTTTGACCGTGGAACGGACTCCCTTGGGGTGTTGTGGTCTCTCCTTCCTTCCTTGGAGGTTTTTAAGCAGAGGTTGGATGGCCACCTGTCTTTGGGTGCCTGAGTTGAGATTCCTGCATTGCAGGGGGTTGGACTAGATGACCCCTGGGGTGCCTTCCAACTTCACACCATTATGTGAATCCCATAGGAGAGTTGCGGCTGCTGGTGGCCACGGCAAGGACAGGATCCTTGGGGCTGATCCAGAGGCAGGCTCTCTTCTGGTGGTCTCTTCAGAGAGACCTTCAGAGCGTCAGCCTGGCCTTGCTCCTTCCTCTCTCAACTTGCAGAAAGACCATTCTAAGGACGCTCTGGGTTTCCTCCTCGATGCAGCCGTGACTGCAGCTGAAAGGGGAGGGGGAATGGCAGAAGGGCCCCCCCAGGGACAAAGGAACTGGGGTGTCCAACAGGTGGGCAGAGGGCACCTGCTTTGTACGGAGATGGTCCCGGGTTCACGCCCCAACTGCCCCTCCAGGCAGGGCTGGGAGAGATCCCTGCCCCAAAGCCCTGGAGAGCTGCTGCCAATTAGAGAAGACAATATGGAGTCGGCTGGAGAGAGCCCCCTGGCTTCCCACAAAGGGAGCTTCCCGCGAGCATAGCCAGAAAACGGTTCCTAAATAAAGGCTGAGCGTCAACTCCAAATCCAGGCACTAAGAGCTGCGAAATTCCACAGACAGCGTAAAATCAGGCACACGCGCTACGCCTTTTCTTCGTTTCACCCAGTGGATTCCGCCTCAGCTGGTCGCAGGGAGAGGCAGAACGCTGAAGCCTTTGCCCTGCCAGTGAACAGCAATTCTTCTCCTCTCCACCATCTGCCTTCTGCCAGTCCATTAGGCGTCTTCACAGCCATATGGGCTGGGAACTTTTTTTAAAAAATGAAAATTTCAGGCTTCCCGGTGCCAAAATGGGGGAAGAGGGTCCCAGGTTCAATCCTCAACTGCTGAACACCAGGAGGAGGAAGAGGAGGACTTGGCCAGGTCTCAATCTAGGAAGACGACAAGCTGCCTTGGCTCCCTCTGATGCAGCACTGCCTACTCTGACTGGCAGCAATGGCTCTCCAGGGCTCTCCAGGGCTCCAGAGAGGGAGTCTCTCCCCACCCGACCTGGAGATGCCTCTGGGGACTGATGCTGAGACTGTCTGCATGCAAAGCAGGGTCTCCGCCACAGAGCTATGGTCCTTTTCTCCGAAAAGAAGACGATTCAAGCCTCATGTTTCTAAATACAGGGACGGCTTAAATGGGAGCAGAGGAAGGTGTCTAGTTCTGCCTGCACTGACTGGCAGGGGCTCTCCTGGGTTCTGGCTGGGAATCTTTCCCAGCTCGACATGGAGATGCTCCCCCAGGAGTGATCCTGGGGTCTTCTGCCCTCCCCCTGAGCTCTCCTGACCCTCCAAGAGTCCTTGCACTGGCTTCTGCTAGTGCCCTGGGTTCCCTGAATCTAGCCTGATTTCCCGTGGATCTTGAGGGAGGGGAGCTAGGAACAAGCAGCCCTTCTTGGCAAGGGAAAGATCTGCCCGCTTCGGCTCACCTGGGGAGACGTCCCGCAGCAGAGCAGTGCAGCGCTTGACCAGCATGGAGAACATGGAGAGGCCCAGGGCCGTGGCCTGCTCCTGGATCACCGAGCGGCAGTCTTCGGAGAGGCACTCTGCGGGGAAGAGGGGAAACGAAAAGGAAACACGCTCAGCGCCCTCCCATGAAACCTCGGACAAAACCCCACCAAAGTAGCGGTAGCAGCGACAGAAGTGCGTGTCCAGGGGGCAGTCTGGAAACCAAGCCTTATGATGAGGAACGGTTGAGGGAGGGAGCAGGGGATGTTGAGCATGGAGAAGAGGAGCTTGAGAGGAGATAGGAGAGGCACCTTCAAATATATCAAGGACTGTCACATGCAGGAGGGAGCAAGAGGAGAGGACCCAAACCAATGGATCCAAATGACAAGGAAGGATATTCTGACTCAACATTAGGAAGAACTTTCTGAGCGTAAGAGCTGTTGAACAGTGGAATAGGCCACCTCAGAAGGCGGCGAGCTCTATTTCCTTGGAGGCTTTAGTTGAGATTCTTGCGTTGCCAGGGGCTGGATTAGATGACCCTCAGGGTTCCCTTCCAACTCTACCATTCTGTGTTTCTATGAACCTCACGCCTGACATGATAGCCATGTTCAAATATATCAAAGGATGTCATATAGAGGAGGGTGAAAGGTTGTTTTCTGCTGCTCCAGAGAAGCGGACACGGAGCAATGGATTCAAACTACAAGAAAGAAGATTCCACCTCAACATTAGGAAGAACTTCCTGACAGTAAGAGCTGTTCGGCAGTGGAATTTGCTGCCAAGGAGTGTGGTGGAGTCTCCTTCTTTGGAGGTCTTTAAGCAGAGGCTTGACAGGCATATGTCAAGAATGCTTTGATGGTGTTTCCTGCTCGGCAGGGGGTTAGAATGGATGGCCCTTGTGGTCTCTTCTAGCTCTATGATTCTAATAATGAGTATTTGGGACAGATAAAAGAAAGGACTTCTTCACACAAGGCTTAGTTAAACTGTGGAACTCTCTTCTGCAGGAGGCAGCGATGGCAACCAACCTAGATGGCTTTAACAGAGAATTAGACAAAGTTTACTAGCCACAATGGCTCAGCTCTGCCTCCACAGTCAGAGGCAGCAATGTTTCTGAATGCCAGTTGCTGGAAAACACAGGATGGGAGGATGGGAGAGGGCTCTTGTGTTCAAATCCTGCTTGCTGGTTTCCCATTGGGACAATGGTTGGCCACTCAAACCTAAGGAGAGCCTGCTGGATCAGGCCAAAGGGGGCAAATTTAGTCCAGCATCCTGTTCTCACAGGGTCCAACAAGATGCCCGAACGCAAAACCCGCAAGCTGGACCTGAGCCCAAGAGCCCTCTCCCCTCCTGAGGTTTCCAGCAACTGACCGTGAAGGCCGAGCCGAGCCATTGTGGTTCATAGCCATCAATAGCCCTCTCCTCCTCCTCCATCAATGTGTCCTCTTTTAAAGGACAACTGGTGACCACCGCTGCCCCCTCTCCTCCATGCACCTTTGCAGATCTGACAGGTGCCAGTCTGGGCCGCCGTGGAGAGCCTGGTGAAAAGGCAGAGAGTCTTCATAGACGATCCCATCCTGCTTTGCCACCCAGGCCCTGGAGCGCCAGCGGGGAAGGGCGGCCGCTCAACCTAGCCCCTTCCCCTCGGGCCAAGAGGAGCTCTGCCGAGTGTCAAGAGGGATAATGAGCGGCGCAGCCTGGCTCCACCCCAAGTCACAGCTGCTGAGGCGGGAGGGGCAGCTCCTCCACCGCTGGACTTGACCAACGCAGGTGCCAGGCTGCTGCTCCCTCCCCCCAGGGAGGTGATGGGGGGAGGACACCGTGACTCTGAAGCCATGAGAGGAGGGCAAGCAGTATCTTCGGAGGTGTCCAAATGCGCAGTGGAGAGATCGGCAACTTTACAAAAGGCACAGCAGGCAGCAGGATCTGTCCTGTTTGCCACCGAGAGCCAGGCAGGGCACAGCTACGCAGTTCCTTAGCGGCTGGAAACCCAGCGGAGTCTTCTAAGACCCACCAGGCCTCCCTTGCCGACACGCTTTCCAGCCTCGCTTTGCAGCAACAGGGTCTAAGCACTTGCTGCTTTCTCTCTCTCTCGCACTTGCTCCGAGGAAACCGAACTTGGCTGTTCAGATTCCACTGACCCTGCAGTTTTGTGCGGGAATCGCAGGACACCCGCAGAGCAGCGCAGGGGGGCGGCCTTCGCTCTGAAGCTGCTGCTGAGCCCAGAAATCTCTTCTCCTTTGCTAAACGATTCTCAAGGTGGCGCTTGAATTTCTCACGCCTACGAACGGAAGGGGCGGCCGGGGAAGCCAAGCTGGGTGGGTGGCTGCCATTTATTTCCCTTAGGCGCTAAAGCTCACCAATGATATCCCAATAAAGTGAGGCGGGGGAACCTGGTGCCCTTCCAGACGCTGCTTGCTCCCAACAGCCAGGGATGATGGGAGTTGTAGTCCGGCAACAACCTCTTGCCCAGTGCTCTGAAGCGAGGCTCATTTGTAGCACAACTCTGAATATTTATTTATTAAAAAAGGTAAAAGGACCCCTGATAGTTAAGTCCAGTCATGAGCGACTCTGGGGATGAGCGGCACTCATCTCGCTTTACTGGCCGAGGGAGCTGACGTTTTGTCCACAGTTTTTCCGGGTCATGTGGCCAGCATGACTAAGCCGTTTCTGGCGAAACCAGAGCAGTGCACAGAAACGCCGTTTACCTTCCTGCCGGAGCGGTACCTATTTATCTACTTGCACTTTGACGTGCTTTCAAACTGCTAGGTTGGCAGGAGCTGGGACTGAGCAACGGGAGCTCACCCCATCGCAGGGATTCGAACCACCAACCTTCCGATCAGCAAGCCCTAGGCTCAGTCGTTTAGACCACAGCACCACCTGCGTTCCCTATTTCTTTATTACTTTACATTCATATCCCACTTCCCCTCCACGGAGTTCAATGTGGCTTCCATGGCTCTCCTCCTCACAACAACCCTGCGAGGCAGGTTAGGCTAAGGGGCAGGGATGGGTGCAAGGTCTCCCTGTGGGCTTCATGGCCGAGTGGGGCTTGGACCCCTGGTCTCCCCCAGGTCCTAGTCTGATGCACTAACTACTGCACAAGATGACACTGCCCCTTCCCTAGCATTGCAGGTCCCACTTGCCAGGGTCCAAAAGCAGCCTGCGACCAGCTGGGCAGAGGAGCCGCTGTGAAGACATCCTTCTATCACCCACACAGCCAGTCTCTCTGGGGTGCCAAGATGGAAAGAGGAGACAGCCAGGCAACCCAAGAAGGGGCAACAGGTCAAAGGAAAGCCATTCTTCACGCAGCATGGAGTTAAATGGTGGAACTCGCTCTCACCCACTTGGATGATGATGATAATAGTAATAGTAAATAATAATAATAATAATAATAATAATAATAATAAATCATCGCCCATCTGACTGGGTTTCCCCAGCCACTCTGCAGCTTCCAACAGATATAAGAACACCACAAAACATCAAACAATAAAAACCTTCCCTTTTTTCCAGGGCTTCCTTCAGATGTCTTCCAAAGACCGTATAGTTACTTATCTCCTTGACACCTGATGGAAGGGTGTTCCACCGGGGGTGGGGTGTGTCTGCGCCACTACTGAGAAGGCCCTCTGGTTGGTTCCCTGTAGCTTCACTCCTCGCAGGTGACTTTGGAAAGATTAAACCATTTTGGGGAGGAGAGGGCCATGGGTGGCTATTAGCCATGCTAGCTACCCTCTGGCTCCACGGTCAGAGGCAGCCAGGCTTCGGAAGCCACAGGAGGGGGGAGTGTTGCTCTTGGGCTCAAATCCTGCTTGCAGCTTTCCCAGAGGCATCTGTTCAGCCGCTGGGAGAAGAGGAGGCTGGACTAGACAGACGGGGGCCCCCTTTGGCCTGACCCAGCAGACTCTCCTAATGTCCTCAAGTGGCAGAGGGGGCCTTGGGGGGTGGGTGGGCTCCTTCTCCCAGGTTCGCCCTGGCCAGTCTGCTCTCCAGAGCACAGGGGATGCTCTGCCACTCACACGCACGCCCGCACGCCCTGGTGTCCGTCTACCTGGGAGCTGCCTCCCGCTTGGCCGGGAAGGCCGCTTTCGTTTCCCAGAGAACAAAATATTCGTGGAAAACATAAACCAACTGTCGTCAAAGTTGTCGAGGCTCAGGAAGCGGAGAGGGGCTGCCATGTGGCCGGATGTTATGCCTTTCCAATTAGCGCTATACATCTTTCAGCGGCGGGAGAGTGTCCCCTTTTTTCTGTGCTGGGAAACCGAGAGCGCGGCCCTTGTTATTGTAACTGTCAAGGAGTGCTTAAAACAGATAATCTCCAGGAAAAGTGATAAACACCCCGCGCTCCCCGCCAGGGTGTGCTGGACACCGTCGGCCAGGCCTGAAGGGCAGCGAGAGGGGAAGGAGGTGGTCAGGGGGAGGGAGCCGGGGGGGAAGAAGCAGAAGCAGGAGAAAGCAGAAATGCCACCGACGGTGCCAGCTTCCTCCTCAATGCCCGGATGGGAGCAGCAAAGCGAGAAGAGGGAGCTACGTGAAGGCCGCTGCCAGGTCAGGGGAGGCAGTGGAAGGAGAGAGAGCAGCAGCAGCAGGGCTAATGCCCAGGCAGGAGGGGCCAGAGTTTGGCCCCAAATGGAGACAACTGCGCAGTTAACCTATGGAACTTGCTCCCACGGGAGGCAGGGAGGGACGCCAAGTGAAATGGCTTTAATACAGGGTTGGACAAATCCACGGAGGAGAAAAAGGCTACGGAGGGCTACGAGGCACAATGGCCCTGTAATGCTTCTGAATCCCAGTTGCTGGAAACCACCAGAGGAGAGAGGGCTCTTGGGCTCTGGTCCTGCTTGAGGGTTTGCCTTTGGGGCATCTCATTGGCCACCGTGAGAAGAGGATGCTGGACCAGATGGGCCAGATGGGCCTGATCCAGCAGGCTCTCCTTCTGTTCTTCTCCCCAGTCCAAAGAGGAGAGCTCCCAACCCCAACTCAGGAGGCGTCACCATCGTCTACCTGACAAAACACACAGGACACGGGGGTTAAGAGAGACCCTGATTTCGGGCCAAGGGAGGCCAATGTTGGCGGGCTGTGCAGGGTCCGGAATTGCACCAAACCATTAGCCAACGCAGGAAAAACCCGAATCCAGCAACCAAGAGGGGAGAGAGCTCTTGTGCTCGGATTCTGCTTTTAGGCTTCCCAGAAGAAGCATCTGCTTGGCGCCCTTAAGAGGATGGTGACCTAGATGGGCCCCTGGCCAGATCCAGAGTCTTCAACAGCCCAGGCTGAATGAGACACCCTTTCCCAGATGTTACACCAGAGAGCGTGGCCTTTGAGAGCAGAAGGCATTAGCAAGCGTGGATGTGTTCGGATGGCCAGCCAGGCTGCAGGAGCCACCCCAGGAGGCAACCTCTTGATGTCTCATCGACCACCAGACCCCTCTCCACCAGCTGGCTGGCAGGGCAGCTGTGGGGCTGGCTCCCCCCACCATCTCCCTCCCAGCTGACACCACCTGGAGGCGATCACCATTGGCCTCTTCCCTTATCACTGCTGCTCAGACACTCGCTGAGTTGTTGCCTCCTGAGTCACCCTCAGCCAGACAGTCCTGGCACCGCACCCTACACCTCCCCCCTTCCCAGCCCCACAGCTGGCCTTCTTGCAGGAAGTGGGCAGCCAGAGGAGGCAAGCACCCAGGAGGGCCTGTGGATGCTTCTAAGCCACCACTGGGATGCAGAGGGATGGGGGGGGGGTGGAGAGGCTGGTATGTCAACCAGACAGGAATGCAAATCTCTGGGGTGGGATGTGGGGGGGGGGGAGGAAGAGTCCCAGCTGGGGGGCATTCCTCCAGAGCCCTAGCTTAATGTGTGCCTGACACATGGCTCCCCCCCTCCCAAATGACAGTCTCCTGCCAGACTCAAGCAGTATGGAGCCAGGAATACCCATTGAATGCAAAAGTCTTGTAGCCCCACTGTCCAAAGAGGGGAGGGAAAGAGGAGTGGAAAGGGAAACAGAGGCTGCATTGGGTGTGCAAAAGGAGGCATCAAAGATTCCCAGTCCCACTAAGTTCACCTGGCTAAGTTTCTCTTAGGAGGAAAGAGAGAGAGAGAGAGAGAGAGAGAGAGAGAGAGAGAGAGAGAGAGAGAGAGAGAGAGAGAGAGAGAGAGAGAAAGAAAGAAAGAAAGAAAGAAAGAAAGAAAGACAGGCTCCTTGGAAGTTCAGCTGAGCCCCTTCTCAATCTATTAAGACTGTTACTTGAAGAGTTCTTCCAACTGGTGGGCCACAATAGGAGCACTACTACCCAGAAAATATATGGGATAAGACTAAAAAATGGGTTCCCAAATGCATGTCTGGGTGAGAAGTGGGTCCTGGGTCTGAAAAGGTTGAAGGTACCTGATCTATCAAAACCAGAGGGTGTCTACTTAAGAGCCTTCCCCCACCCCCACCCCCGCCAGCCTGGATCATTGGCCTTAGCATAGAATATTATATTATTATTATTATTTCTATGTTGCACATCTGACTGGGCAGTTCAGAAACAAAATATTAAAAACACAGAATGGATCCTGATGTCCACACATGTCGAATGAAATCTCCCCTCCTGGAACTTTCTAGCCCTTTGGGGCACCAGAGGACAAAAGCTCTTCTCTGCCTGGACATCAGGATATCTCTGCCTTGGAGATTGGGGAAAGGGCCACAGTTTTCTGCGCTGGATTCTCACAAACACCCCCCCCCCAATGTCCTAAGACAGCCGCTCTGCAGCTCACACGTGGTCAGGATAATTGCACAGGGCTTTCACGGACTGGGGGGGGGGACGGACAGGTGGGGCCTTTGAGAGCCTCCTTTGCAAATCACTCTTTCTTGGAGGGAGGGGGAGAGAAGGACAAGGTGAGGCCTGGTGAAAAGTGTGGAGCAAGGGGTGGGGGAGAGAGAACAGAGGGGATCTCCCCATGGAAGCCATTAGATACTCAACACTTCATTTGTTTCTCTCTCCCCCCCCAGCGCCCCCCCCCCCAAGCCGGGGAGCACAGCTCTCTCTTTCGGCTCCAGGACGGGAGGCTCTCCTCTGACGTAACCAGGAAGCAGCTGCAGAATTAAGGAATCCCTCCTGACATCATAAAAAGGGTCGGCGGTTTACAGGGGAAAGTATAAAAATTAATGGCATATTCCCAGACGGGGCCTTGGGCCTGCGCGGGACTCGCACAGGAAGCCCGGCTGCCCTGGCCAGGGTCCTGAACCCCATGTCCAACCCCTGGAGCCCCACACACTCATCCCCTTCGGCCTGGAGAACCAATAGGAGGGAGAGGTGACTGAGGATGGCCTCTGGGTTTGGAGCCACGAAAGACCAGACCCGTTTCCCCTCTGCAAGGTGCCTGAGCAGTGCTACATCCTTGCGCACACACACACCGGGGTCTTTAGCCCCGAGCTCGCATCCCCCCTGGAAGCGGAAAAGGGCGCTGCAGCGGCTAAAATTAACTCGGCCCTTTTCCCGGAAGCTATCCGTGGAAAGTGGCTCTCCCATTTTTAGAACGTGTTATTCTAAGAAGTTTCCTGAAAAGGCCCCTAATGACCAACAGACGGAGAAGCCATTTCCACAGGCCCGCCATGGGGCAGAGCGGGTGCTGCCTAGCTGCTATGGGGTGAGCAGGAGGTTGGCCCTGCAGCCCCCCATTGCACCCTTGCCTCTCCAGAGAGCCTCCCCACCCGGGGGACCCTGCACGGGTAGCAACACACAGGCAGCCAGGAGCTCTCGGCAGCAGCCCTCCGAGGCCCAGGGCATAGCAGCATAACAAGTGCCTGCCGGATCAGGCCGATAGTCCACCTGGTGCAGCATCCTGTTCTCACAGTGGTCAACCAGATGCCTCAGTGGGAAGCTTGCAAGCAGGACCTGAGCACTACAGCAATTCTCCACCATCTGGTATTCAGAGGTAGACTGTCCCTGGGCATGGAGGTTCTGCTATCACAACACTTGTCCGTAACCAGGCCAAAGATCTAGTCTAGCATCCTGTTCTCGCAGTGGCCAACCAGGTGCTGCACAACTCTGCTCCCCCAGGGCTGCACTACCCAGAATTCTCCTGCAGATTTGGGGGTCAGTGTTTTGGTGCCGTTTGGGGCCTCCTCCAAGGAGGTGCTATTTGGGGCCCTTACCGCCTCGCCAGCTCAGAAGAGGAAACACACAGCTCCCGTCTTTGAGCAAAGCGCACCCATGTTTAGCTGCAGGATGGCTAGAAGTGTGGGGGGGGGGCAGGTTCCTGATGCGCATCACCCACATCTCCAGGGGAAAGTGCAAGGGCTTGCTCCGGCAGCCCAACTGCAGAGAAAGCTGCCGGCCTCTGCAGGCTGCCTGGGATCACCTGCAGCCCGAAGGGAGCACCCATTCATCCTGCAGGAGGCCGAGACTCCATCGCTGGGTGGGAGAGGCCAGGCGGGATTCCCCTAGCCCTGCGTCAGCCGACAGACAGCCGTGTGTGAAAGTGTAGGAGGGAGACCCAGTTTCCTTGGAGACTCCTTTGTGTGTGGCTGGCGGGGTGGCAAGGAGGGAGAGGGAAGGGCCCAGGGAGAGGGGCAGCTCTGGCATCAAAGCCTGCAGGGTAAGGGCAGCAGCCGCAGCAGCAGCCACAGCCGCTCCTGTCCCTCAGTCCTTCCTTCCTCACCCACAAGCCCACCTGCCCTACCAGCAAGACTCTTCTGGCGACATGCCCTCCGCCTCTCCTGGAATCTGCGCCTATTTTAAACGGCGCTTGGAAGCCACCTTTGGCGATGCAAAGCAGCGTAACAGCTCAGTGCCAAAGGAGGATATAAAAAGAGTCAAAACTGACAAAAGCTGCTACAAAGGAACCCGGGAAGCTGTTCTAAACGGAGGTTGGCCATGGGCAGTGGCCATCCTAGGCTTCAGAGATGCCACTGGGGACCTTCTGCATGCAAAGCAGGTGCCCTCCCAGCCCTCCCCTTAAAAATAAAGCAAGATGCTAGCCCTCATGGTTCTGGCTTAAGGGCTGATTTAAACAGGAAGCTGGTGGGCAAGGGCTGGATCTCAGAGAGTCCCAGGCTCAGTTCCCAGCAGCATCTCCCGGTGGGGCTGGGAGAGCCTTCTGCCAGCCCAACCCTAGAGGGCCACAGCTGCCAGTCAGTGCAGGCAATACGAGGTAGATGACCCAATGGCCTGACTTGGTATACGGCCGCTTCCTATGGGAATTGCCTCTGGGACTTCCTGTGTACACCACATTGTCTATACCTGGCGCAGACTCTGGACTGCCTGGGGTGTGTGTAATTTTAACAACCCCCCCCCAGCAGAAAGCCCTGCAGAGCAGACTCATCTCAGTGCAAATTTGCTCTTAAAAGCCCCACCCCAAAGCGCTGATTTGCGGCAGAGTCTCTCTTGGGCCGGCCGTAGGGCCAGTAGCCGAAGGGGGACTTCTCTTCCTCTTCCTCCTCCCCCCCCCGCTTTCCTTTCTGGGAGAGGAGACACTGCAGAGGGACTGGGAAAGGCCCAGCAAGCTGCCCGGGGTCGGCTGCTGCATCTCCTGGCAGGTTTGGGGGGGGGGAGCCCGATTCCGAGCGGGGGGCTTGGGTTTCAACTCTGACCAGCCGCTCCGAGGCTCCTCTCTCTTTCTGGAGCACACGGCCGAATAAAACATTTTTTCATAAATTTAACGCCAGCATGTCTGTGTTTGGAAACTCTTGAAAATCCATGTTGTATGGTTTACTGCACTGGAAAAGGTGCCAGCAAGAGTTTCAAAGGAAGGGAAGTGTATAACTGTTTCCTTTCAAAATGCTTTTTGTTTTTTTCCAATGGGATCCATTGAGGGAAAAGGGCTGGAACTAACTAAAACATTATTAAAAACTGTTACGAAGAGAGACAGAGAGATGGAAAAAAGATAGACCGGGGGGGGGGGGGGAGAGAGTAAAGAGGATGGGGTGGGGGAGAAAACCCCAGTGTGGAATTGAGGAGGACTGCTGTGGGGGGGGGAGCACAAAAGGAAGGGCAGATGCCACTAGGAGGAGACATAAGTAAAAGGGGCATTTCTCTTGGCACTGGCACCCATGGCTCAGGATGCCAGCACAGGGCCAGGCAGGAGGCTGGCGGGGAGGCCCCTCTGGCAGGCACTTCTGACCAAAAGCGTATTTCTTTTCTGCAGGAGGGAGAGGCTCCCCTGCTACCCTAACCCCCCCCCCCCACCTGGTGCAGGAGATCCAGTCAGCTTTACCAAGTGTGGACGTGCCAGGCACCCCCCCAGCAGCCCCCCCTGTTAACTCACAAGCACAATGCCAAGGCTCACCTAGTTCCAGCTGAGAACTGTAGAGTTGGCAGGGTTCCCCAAAGGTCATCCAGCCCAGCCCACTGCAATGCAGGGAGCACAGCTCAAGAATCCCTGATGGGTGGCCGTCCGACCTCTGCTTAAAAACTCTTCCCCCCCCCCCCGTTCCAGCTTTGAGACTCCCCCCACTCGGGAGAGCATCAGACTGTAGTCAAGGAAACAGACCCGCCTGGTCTGTGGCAAGAACTTCTTGAAGGAGTCAGAATCCTGCGCCGCGAGAATCCTCGCTCTGCCGCCTTGCCAGAATGACGGCTCTCTCTCTCTCTTGTGCCGCTTTTCAGGGATGGGCTTATTCTGAGATGGAATTCAGGGCTCCAAAGTCCTTTGGGCACACACACACACACTGATACACACAGAGCTTGCTGCCCGCCTGCCTGCCTGTGTGCCATCGCTGTTGCAGACTGAGCAAGGTCTTTGATCCACCCACTTTGGCATTTGGGGTTTCTTGCAGAGTTGGAAGGGACCCCAAGGACCATCTAGTCCCACCTTGCAGTCCCAGCTCAAGCATCCCTGGCGGACGGCCACCTGTCCTCTGCTTAGAAACCTCTAAGGAAGTAGCCCCCACCGCCTTCCGCCTTTTGCTAAGCCTTTCTTCCCAGCTTCTGCCCTCATCTTCCCCTGAAGGCAGAGGGGGTCCACATCCCAGGACTCGGGAGGACACTTGCCTTCCACAAGCCTGACTGGCAGCTGCTATTCATGCAGCCGGTGTTGCATTTGGGCTGGTGCACAGACCGCTGCACCCCCGAGCAGAGCAGGCTTCAAAGGCCAAGTTCCTAGTCCTCATGGGGTGGCACTGCAGCATCCTGCTCAGTCCCCCTGTCCTTCCCTCTGATCACGGAGCTTCCTGTGTTTGTTACTGGGGCTGCGGATTAAGTCTCAGCCTCCACCAGCCTGGCGTTTTGGACTGCTCCCTGGGTGGCCCCGGGGGCCGATCACTCCCTCTCAGCCTCTCCTACCTGGCAGGGCTGTTGTGGGGATTAAATGAGGCCAGAACTGTGTACCTTGAGCCCCACTGAGGAAAAGGTGGGGTGTAAATGCAATGGATCATTATTACTTTTTTAATTGATTCACGTTGGTGGCTGGGAATTGTAGTGCAAGCACGCCTGGAGGGTGCCTGGTTGGCAAAGGCTGGCGCAACAGTCCGGGGCACTTGGGTCAGGGTCCTTTCCTGGGCCTGTTACAGTTCACAGACATTGACAGACCAATTCCCCACCAGCATGTAAGAAGAGCCCGGCTTCTGGACGAGGCCCAGAGGCTGGGGGGCCGATGGCAGCCTGCACTCAAAAACATCTCCGCTTGGCAGAGCCTTGACCCTTCCCAAGATTAAACCTCAGCTGAGCTGGCCTCCACTGCCCCATCCTCCTCACTTGGAGCCTTGGGAGCTGCTGCCCGGCTGCGGAAAGAGGGGGTCCTGGCACAGTCTCCGCACCACGTTTTCCCAGCCTCCGGGTCTTAGGGGTGCCTCATCCATGGGCTGCCGAGCACATGTGGAGGGATGAGGGGAAAAATAAACAGGCAGACAAAAGAATGAGGACACCCTGCCAATTCCAATCGAGCGGAGTTGCGTTCAAATGCTTATCAAGCTGAGAAAGAGCAGAGTTCTCGGAAAAAACGGGGCTGCCTTTCTTCTGGTGCCAGCGTCAGCCACCTCTCAAGGATGGGTACAGGCCAGGCACAGCGGCCGGTGGGCCCACCCTTGCCAAACAGCCCCTCCAGGGGGGCTGGTAAGCATGCATTAAAAAAAAAAGCTAACTAAAGGGGTGGGGGGCACACACATTTTCTAGTGTTTCGAATCTCGGATCCTGCTGCTGCAGGAGAGCCAAACAGCCCGCCATCAGTTTGTGCAATAAAAAGATTTTATCCCCCCCCCTTTTTGCTAGCCCCCCTGATTAATGGGAGGGATGTCTGCCCTGCACCAGATGTCAGCCCAGGGGGCTTGGGGATGTTTGCCGTGGGCCAGTGGCTGCCTCTGCCACTGTAGCCCATAGCCCAGTGTATCCTGGGTGACCGTTCCTGAGCACCAGAGTTTCTCCACACCTCCTCTGAGCCACACAAGAGACACAGGAAAGCATCCCAGGGAGCCACACGCACATGTAATGGGTTTAAAAAAGAAAAAGGGGGGGAATGTGCCTTTTCTGGAAAGGAGTTGCACGAGCTTCTGAGAAATCTTCCCCCCAAAAGGGGCAAAAGACCTGATGCTCCATTACTAGGCTGGCAGTGGAACGGACTCGCCTGGCAGCCCTGTATAGGGAAGTTTTCAATGTCTGATGTTTTATTGTGTTCTTAATATTTTGTTGGGAGCAGCTCAGAGTGAGGGGGGCAAGGATGGGCGGCTAATACTAATATGAAGACTAATTCCTTGGGGGCTTTTAAGCAGAGGGAGGGTGGCCATCTATCAGGGAATATTCAGTTGCGGTTTCTGTATTGCGGGGGTTGGACTAGATGACCCCTGAGACCCCTTCCAATTCTACAATTCTATGGCAGCCGAGGGTGGTGCAGAGGAAGATCCCTTCTGACCATCCAGAGAGAGGGAAGGAGTCTGGAGGCAGGGGAAGTGGCTGCCCTCCATGCCCCTCTGCTCCAGCCCCAGAGATAGCTATCTTGGAAAAGGAAAGAAGGGGGCCCAGCCCACGCTCGCTGCCCTCCTTCGCACACATCCTGAACGCAGGGCCCAGGGCACCGTTCATCTTGACCAGGATTACTTCAATTTGCAAGCTAACCGTCTCCAGCTGCGAGAGGGGCAGGAAATTTAACAGTAGTGCAAAGGCGACCCTCTAAGCGCTGGTGTGAAGGCTGCCGAAACCACACACAGGCACGCACATACACACACACACACACAAAAGGAGGGTGTGCTATAAAAAGAACAGGCACAGCCATTGCAGCCCCTGTTAATTCAAGCCCTGAAGACGCAGGTCTTTGCAGAGCTGTCTCTTTCTTCCCTCAAACCACCCACCCCAAAATATTCTGGCTTCTTCAGTGCCTTTGGGTGGGTGTCTTTTTTTTGTGATGGTCAGAGGGAAGAGCAAAAAAACAAAACAAAAACAAAGCACGCCCCCCCCCCCCCGGTTGATAAAAGGAAACGAGGGAGACGCGGACAATTGAAAACTACCTAAAAGCTCGGGGAGAGGTTTATTTTATTAGTTCTTAATAAATATCTTGCAGATTTCCTGCAGGAAACACACCAGATCACATGTAGAATAGTTTGATACTGATGTCAACGGCATCGACATATGAAATCTATTAGGGGCGAAGCCACAGCAGGGCGATCAGCGAGCAGAAAAGCTTCGCGGCACCAAGGCGAAAGGGGGGGGGAGGAGGGACTCTCACGGCCCTTCCAAATTCTTCGAGAGGTAAAAAAGTCAGCCAAGACACAGAGAGAGAGAGAGAGAAAGAGAGAGAAAAATCCCACATCCTGCTTTGGGCTGCCAGCAATCTGAAGTGCCCAGAGATTAATTCTATGTCTGGCCTGGAAATGTGACTTTAAAGCATCAGTTGGGGGGTGGGGGGGGAAGGTTGGGGGGAGGCCAGGCTAACTGGGGCTGGCATGGTGCCACCGGCTCCCCCCCCAGCCCATTCTGAGCCCCCCCACCCCCACCCCCAGCCATGTTTCAATGTAGACAGCAGTAAACCCCAACAGACAGCAGATCTGGCCCCCTCCCTCCCTCCCTCTTGCGCTGCGCCAGCGACTCGGAGCAACAGCAGCTGCGCTGTGTCTCCCTCGGCAGGCGCAGATGGGCCGGAGTGCAGGGCTTCCGCTCGCTGGCTGCTGCAGGCTTTTAAGAGGCAGGCGGGCAGGCTCAGCGGCCTGGGACGCAGCTCCCTCCCTCCCCAGCCCACGTCCCCGCCGGAGAGCTCCCCTCACGCTGCCCAGAGGATGCTCCGCTCAGGCCACGGCTCAGGCAGAAAAACGGAGGGAGGAAAAGTTCAGGGGAGGCAGGCTGGATGGATGCTGCAAGGACAGGAGGGCCTGATCCAGGGGGACTCTCTTCTTACAGAACCTCCAGGCCCAGAGGCAGTCTATCTAGACCCCCCAGGTTCGAAGGAGCATTTGGACACTGTGAGGCTAGAGTGCCCTTGGGCCTGATCCAGCTGCTGTAGGGCTCATGCGGGGTGTGTGTGTGTGTGGTGGTGGTCCTAGGTTCTAATCCTGGCCCAGTTCTGAAGCTTGCAGAGTGAGGGATCAGGCAATATCACACACACACACAGCATGGGATGGTGGTGAGAGAAAGTCCCTCACAACAACTCTATGAGGTAGGTCAGACAGAGGAAGAACAGCCTCCTCCCAGGTCCTCCTCTGACACTCTAACCAGACGGGGCTTGCAAGGCAATCTGCCGTGGCTTTTCAAGGGGGCCACCACAGTTCAGGCTCTTCTCTGCCTAGCCCAGCATTGCAGGCTCTGACGGGCAGCAGCCCACCAGGTTTCCTCAGGCGGAAAAGACCCCTTTCCCCACTGTCAGCTGCAGGAGTCCCTTTTGGGCCGGAAACAGTAGGACTCAAACTCAGGAGCTTCCATGTGCAGGATCAGGCCAAAGGGGACCCAGCGCCTAGTCCAGCTTCCTGCCCCATGGGGAAGCCCACAAGCGGGGGCAGACTACCACAGCAGGGCTTGGCCCCCACTCTTGCTCTGCTCAGCAAGACGTGAGATGATAGCAAAGGGTGGCCCAGGAGGATTCTGGGGAAAAGGCCCCGACAGACAAGGCAGGATTTAAGGGAGTCGGCCTGGCTGCTTTGCGGACCCCAAAGGGGCTGCTGCCCACCACCAGCTAGCAAGCGGACTCAGGGGACACCCCCTTCTTATAGCCACACAATGCAGGCTTACTCCTCCCAGACAAATGTAGAAAACGGCCTTCCTACTGAGACAGGCCACCAGCTCCTATTTCTCAGCTCTACCCGGAGAGGCAGAGGACTGAACTGTCCCCCCCCCCACCATTATCTTTTTAAAGCCATCTAAACTGGTGCCCATCACGAGCTCTCATGGGATTCAATTCCATAGCTTAACTACCCAAGCGCTGCAACAGGAAAGGGACTTCCAGAGGGATGGTTGGTCCAGCCCACCCCAGTCTGAACAACTGACGGCCTTGTGGGCACCTTAAAAGACGGTGGCACGAGACTCTGTGGGAACAGCAGGCGCAAGAGAGGAACCTCCTTTCCTTCCATCACCGAAACAAGCAAGGAAACCTTCGTATTTTTTTTAAATGCATCCTGCCTTTAAAAAAAATGGTTTCAAGGTAGCTCAGACCTTGAAAAATGAAATGCAACCTAGAAAGCAATAAATAAATAAAAATGCAGCAGGCTTTGCCGCCCTGGTGAGCTGCCCTTTCATATATACTGAATGGAGACTTCCCTGTTCTGGCTGCCCAGAATTTAACTGATGAATCAGCCTTTGTCAGCCTGGTGCTCTCTGTTTGCCCTGGGCTAAGGCACTGCTGGCCAGGGCTGGTCAGAGGTCATTTGGTGGGCACAAGGATTAAAACTTCTTCAGCACCTACTTCTACATGCAGAAGGTCCCAAGCTCAACCACCAGCACCAGCAGTTAAAAAAGGATCTTGAGCACACAGGAAGCCGCCTGATGCAGAGTCCATCTAGCTCAGGGTGATCTTAGAATCATGGAGTTGGAAGAGACCACAAGGGCCATCCAGTCCAACCCCCTGCCAAGCAGGAAACACCATCAAAGCATTCTTGACATATGCCTGTCAAGCCTCTGCTTAAAGACCTCCAAAGAAGGAGACTCCACCACACTCCTTGGCAGCAAATTCCACTGTCGAACAGCTCTTACTGTCAGGAAGTTCTTCCTAATGTTTAGGTGGAATCTTCTTTCTTGTAGTTTGAATCCATTGCTCCGTGTCCGCTTCTGTGGAGCAGCAGAAAACAACCTTTCTCCCTCCTCTATATGACATCCTTTTATATATTTGAACATGGCTATCATATCACCCCTTAACCTTCTCTTCTCCAGCCGAAACATGCCCAGCTCCCTAAGCCGTTCCTCATAAGGCATCGTTTCCAGGCCTTTGACCATTTTGGTTGCCCTCTTCTGGACACGTTCCAGCTGGTCAGTATCCTTCTTGAACTGTGGTGCCCAGAACTGGACACAGTACTGCAGGTGAGGTCTGACCAGAGCAGAATACAGTGGTACTATTACTTCCCTTGATCTAGATGCTATACTCCTATTGATGCAGCCCAGAATTGCATTGGCTTTTTTAGCTGCTGCATCACACTGTTGACTCATGTCAAGTTTGTGGTCTACCAAGACTCCTAGATCCTTTTCACATGTACTGCTCTCAAGCCAGGTGTCTCCCATCCTGTATTTGTGCCTTTCATTTTTTGTGCACAATCTTCAGGGACTGGCAGCAATAGCTCTCCAGGGTTTTAGGTAGGAGTCTTTTCTTCAACCCTATGTAGAGATGTTGCCAGGGATGGAACCTGGGACCTTCTGCATGCAAAGCAGGTGTACTACCACTGAGCTACGGCTGAGCAAGCTTCCAGGCCTCATGGTTCTCAATCATGGGCTGAATTAAACAGGAAGTTAGGGAGTTGCCATATACTGAGATTGTTGGCTCCCTTTAGCTCAGTGCTGTCTGCACTGGCCGGCAGCAATGGCTCTCCAAGGTTTCAGGCAGGGGACCATTCCCAGCCCTGCCTGGAGATGCTGATGGGGATGGAACAGGGGACCTTCTGCATGCAAGGCAGATGCTCTGCCATGGAGCTTCCCCAGTGATGGAAGGGTCCTCCCCCCCAGCCTGAGACCCCTGGGGACCAGCTGCCAGTTGGAGCAGAGAGCAGGGGGCTGGATGGACAAGTAGCCCAACCAGGTACAAAGCAGCTGCCTCCTCTGCTGGCTGCAGGCGGCCCCGATCCCCGGCTTCCTGCAAACACTGCTCCCACCCCAGCCCCACTTTGTCACTGCAGCTTTTCTGGTCCCCCACCCCCTAGGGCTCACCTGGGGTGTGGGTGAAGAGGTGCAGCCTGGAGACTGAGGTCTGAGAGTGGGGTTGGGGGCCACTTCCCCATGCAGCTCTTTCTGCTCCCAGGAGCCTGAGGTTACGCTCAAATACTCAGGAGGGGCTAATTTTAAAAGGCCACTAAACCAAGGCTGCAGCAGATGAGCCGGCGTTATTTTTATAGGCGGCTGAGAAAACTGGACCCGGCTTGGGGCTTTCCGGTCCTGGTCGATGCCGCGTGGTTTGCACATCGAGGCGGCACTGGTAAAGAAGTTGCCGGCAGGCTTTGGAGGAGCTCTGGGGAACCGCAAGGGCCCTTCTGAAAGGGTCCAGGAGTCAGGCCCCCGTTTGGTGGGAGGGCTGTTGATTTATTTCATTAAATTTATGCACAGCTTAACTTTTAAAAAAATATCCCTCAAAGCAGTTTGCAAAAGGAAATGTTATCGGTAAAAATAGTTAAAACCAACTCTTTAGTTCAAAGAATAAAACCAGCAATGAACTGAGAAGAGATTAAAACATAAAATCAACGTTCTATATGCCTGGTATTACAGGAAGACGCCCACACGGGGGCAGTTGAACTGCGGAACTCACTGCCACAGGAGGCAAGGATGGCCACCAACTAGGATGGCTTTAAAAGACAAGTCATGGAGGCAGCAACAATCCCAAACGCCAGTTGCTGCAAACCGCAAGAGGGGTGTGTTGCTGTGGAGCACAGGCTTTCCACGGGGACACCTGGCTGGCCCGTGAGAACAGGCTGCTGGGCTGGACAGACCCACCTTGGCCTGTCCAGCAGCTGCTCTTCAGAGGTTCCTTCTCCATGTACTACAACACCGAGGGAGGGAGTCACCTGCTAAGCCCCATCGCCAGAAGGCCAGCGCAAGGCCTGCCATTTGTGCAACAGGGCTCCCCACCCCTGACCTCCCAAAATTGGCTCAGGGGAGAACCTTCAGAGGAGTGTATGGGGGGGGGAGGGGGTTGTTCTGCACAGCAGGCCACAAAGCTCGTGGGGACAAAGCATCTGCACCAGCACTATGCTGAATTCCACCCTGGGAGTCGCTTAAGAGCAGCCAGATGGAGCCACAGCCTGAAGTTGGCTGGTTGGGGGTGGGGGGCACCTCTTGCCCTGCCCAGCTGGGAAGGGCACAAAAAGGCCAGAAGACAAACTGCCTTGATATGTGTGTAAGACGTGCCGGGGGGGGGGGGGTGAAGGGAAGTGATCCCGGCGATGGCCCTATGAACATCCCTCCAGTGATTTATAGGAAGTATAATCCAATAATATAGTAAAACAGAACAGTGTGTCTGAGATGGGTTTGATTCCAGGAATTATAAAACAAATTATTAAAAGGGGGAAAGAGAGAGAGAGAGAGAGAGGGAAAAGGGTGGGCTTGGGGGGTGGGAGAAAAGCCCCACCGAGACCAGATTGGAGTAAATTGGGCACAGATGGGTGGGGGAGGGGGCTCACAATACTCCCCCCACCGGAGATGCCCTGCCACAAGGCACGGCTTTAATTAGCTGGCTTGCAAACCAGGACTCTGTTCCAGCCACCCCTCTCTCCCTGTGCCCAAATTACAGATTCCCCCCCCCCTTAAAAAACCCCACCAACTACATTCTCCACGCGTCTGCGGTCAGGATAAAGGCACCCCCCACTTCCCTGCCAGGCGGAAGTGCAGCTGGCTACCAAAGCACCCAAGGAGGACACCTGGGGCAAGGTGTCGGGCTGGCCTCCTCCTGGTCCTCCTGGGGGCAAAGGGAGCCCGCCAGCACCTCCTTCTGGAGAGAGACGGCATGCAAGGGACAGAGATTGCAGCTTCGGGGTGTGTGTGTGTGTGGCACTGTTCTGGACTGCCAAGGAATTACCAAGAGGGGGCTGGCCAGGCGTCACCTTCCCCTACAGCACTTCCAGGTGGGAGGACAGGATGAGACCATCAGTCAGCAAGATGCTAATGGAGGAGCAAGGAAGACCAAGGCTCAAAGGAAAGGAAAAGGTTGCGCCAGCAATACTTTCCGGGTGCCACAGAGGACGACACAGCAGCAGAGCCACAGATCTGACCTGCCAGGCCCAGGATCTGCCGGCGCTGCTCTCCCGTGAGGATGACCACAACTCCACGGCCACAGCAGGAGGGTTGCAGGGGGAGAATTTAGGGGAGGCCCAGGCTCGATCCCCAGCATCTCCAGGCAGGGCTGAGAAAGACTCTTTCGATGTGTCAGAGACAAACACTGAAGGGGGCAGGGGGAGAAAAGGGCAGGGGGACAAAGGCAGCCGACCTAGAGGTACCACTCATTGGGAATTGCAAGTGGGGAGTGCCCTGCTGTAACCCTCAGGTCCTGCTGCCGGCTTCTTCCCCCTGGGGGCATCTGGTTGGCCATTGAAAGAACAGGATGCTGAAACTAGGTGAGCCCCCTTTTGGCAGCAGGGTCAACTGCGATAGCAGAACCTCCATGCCCAGGGACAGTCTACCTCTGAGTACCGGATGACAGGGAACAACAACCGGAGAGCTGCTGTAGTGCTCAGGTCCTGCTTGCAGGCTTCTTCCCATTGGCTGGCCACTGAGAAAACAGGCTGGTAAACAAGCTGGACTGATCCAGCTGGCGCGGGGCTCTCCTTAGGCTCTTACAAGCTCCTCTCCACACAGGAAGCAAATGGTCCCATGGGAACCCTGAGCTGGATGCTAACCAGCAGGAGTTGCTCTCAAGATCACAATTCTGCCCACTGGGGTTCTGGAATTCGGCAGTTTTCTCAACCTGTGACTTCCAAAGGGCCTCTTGGGCACCAGAGTTGAGCCCCCCCTGCGCCTAAGGAACCCAGAGTTAAACTGTGGAACCCACAACCCAGCGCCTGAGGAACGGAGGCCTGAGGCTCCTTCCTGTCAGTTTTGGGGGCTCCCCTGGCTCCTCCCCCCTCCCCCTCCAGTACCTTTGGGCTGGGAGTTGTAGACGGCGAACATGTTGATGGCCATGAGTTGCAGCAGGCGGGTGCTTCCGATGGGCGAGGGGCTATGCCCCAGCAGCACCCGGAACTCGCTCAGGACCTCGGCAGCCACGGCAGGGAAGGTCTCCATCCTGAAGGAATTGGCATGGTTGGCATTGTTCATTATTTGCATTGCATTATTAACAAAATCGTGTTTCTGGAAGACCATCTTACTCGGCTACGAGTGATCACCAAAGAAGAAGGTGAAGAAAGACTCTTCCATTGCAATTGCAAACACACAATAATAATTATAGTAATGACAAGCACAAGCGAGACGATAAAAGGGGCAGGAAACGTTTGAGGGAGTTGGGGATGTTTAGCCTGGAGAAGAGGAGATTGAGAGGAGGAAGGAGAGCCATCTTCAAACATCTCAAGGGCTGCCACATAGAAGAGGGAACAAGCTGGTTTCCTCCTGCTCTGGAGGAGCATGGCTTCAAGTTACTAGAAAGGAGATTCCGACTCAACATCAGGAATAACTTTCTGATGGTAAGAGCCAGACGACAGATGGGAATTGTAGTCCAAAACATCTGGAGGGCCGCAGGTTTGACATGCCTGGACTAGATGAACCTCGGGGGTCCCTTCCATCTCTACAATTCTATGGGGATGAAAGAGAATGGCAGAATCTGCTAGAGAGCCAGCGGTTGTGGAGAGGTGAGAGACCAAGGTTCAAGTCCCCACTCAGCCACAAAACTCCCTGGGTGGCCTTGGGCCAGTCACTGCCTCTCAGCCTAACCTGTTGGTAAAATGGGGAGAAGGGCCATGTACGCCCCCTTGAGCTCCTTGGCGGTAAGGCGGAATATAAATGTAATAAATAATAATAATGGGGTGGGAGGCAAGCAGGAGAGGCTGTGTGGGATTGAGAAAAGCCGCTATTTCTCAGCAACACCGGCCTACTTTATGGGGCTGCCGTAGAGATTTGCCGAGCGTAAGGAGACCAAGTACTTTGGTGAAGAGAAATTACCACTTTGACCCTACGTGTGGTTGCCACTGGAAAGTGTGTGTGTGTGTGTGTGTCTCAGTGAGTGAAATCGCTTCCGTTGTTTTGTCACAGGAAACATGAGCACCTGCCGTCTCATTCACAGCAGAGGGAGCTCTGCAGGTCGCCCAGTTATGAAGCCAACTCTCTGATGTGAACCCATGGCCCTGCAGGGGCTGTTGTTTGGACTCCAACTCCCAGCAGCCCCCAGCAAGGCCAGTGGTCAGGGAAGGTGGGAGTCCAAGAGAGAGGCCACAGACTGGAGCCGACTTCTTGGGCATCTTATGGGCGGCTTCTTCTTCCTCCCACCCAGGGAGGCTTCCCAAGAGGGGCAAATGCCAACTCCTCTGCCGCCACCCGAGGGAAAACTTGGGAGACAAATGCTGTCCGGGGAGAGCAGAATGAGTGCTTGGCAGTGGGGGAGGTTCAATCCCCAGGCTTGCTACCCAGAATTCGGTAGCAAGTGAAAATGGGGGAGAAAGGCGCTTCTCTGCCAGAGATCCTGGGGAGGCTCAGCCGGTCAGAGTGGAACGCGCTGGGCTAGATGGACAAGACAAAGCCCACGGCAGAAGAGCCTGGTGGATCAGGGCCCTTCTGGTCCAGCATCCTCTTCTCACAGAGGCCAGCTAGATGTTCCCCTGGGAAACCTACAAGCCCAAGGGCAGCAGCCTCCCTTCCTGTGGTTCCCAGGAACAGGGACTCAGAAGCATCCCGATCTCCGGCTGTGGAGGAAGAGCAAAGCCCTCGATAGCCTCCTCCTCCTCCTCCTCCATGAATTTGCCTAACCCTTTTAAAAAGCCGCCCAAGCTGTTGGCCATCATGGCTTCCTGTGGGAGGGAGTTCCACAGTTTAACTCTGCGCTGCACTAAGAGGGACTTCCTTTTCTCTGACAATCTGCCTCAGTTTGTCAAGAGCCAATACCTGGAGGACACAGTTTAGATCTCAATGCTAAACAGAACCTCCACAGGCAGGGGCAGTCTAGCCCTGAACTCCGCGGCAGCGGGAAAATGGCACTAATGGGACTTGGCTGGGGACGGAATTGTTCTGATAAAGGAGGGCAGCTGTTGCGCTGGACGAGGAGGGCCAGACCTGCGTCGCTGCTGCAGTGGCGCTCCCAGCCCCAGCCGGAGTGCTGACCCTCTCCCTCGCCCCCACCCGCCCCACCCTCCAGAGCCGGCCTGGGAGGGGGGAGGGAGGAGGAGGAGGAGGCGGCTTCACACCCCGTGCCCTCCGCTCCAAACACAAGCCCAGTTGCTAACAATATTGGAATTCCAAAAGGCCTCGTAATGTAGGAAAAATAAAACAAACATCCTGCAGCCTTACCCAATCCTGGTAAACAGCTTCCCATGGGCATGGAGAAAACTCAGGACGAACCTTTTGTTCAGCTGCATGGGAAAGAGGGGGGGAAAGCAGAGAGAAAAGATGATGTTGAAGAAGATGAGAAAACAATTCGAACGCTCCCTTTTCCTGTGAACGAGCCCAGAGTCCCGGGTGACAGGATAACCTGGCCTGGGATGTGCAGGGGGGTGGAGGGGCGGCAGATGGGAACCAAATGTCTGTGCCCCGGCCCTCCAAGCGCGAGGGCAAGTGCCAGACAGCTGCATTTCTGGAGGGGGGAGCCGTGCTAGGCCCACGGCACCCTCTGCTGGCGGACAAGGTTCTCTGCAAGCAATGGGAGTGTGTGCGCAGGGGCAAGGAATCCCAGGGGTGCCCACCTACCGCCACCTTCAAGAGGGGAACACGAGGGCAACACGTAAGGACCTAAGGGGAGCCTTGAAGCTGGGTCAGGCCAGGCCAGCATCCTGTCCTCAGCGGCCAAAGCAGGACCTGAGCCCAACAGCAGCAACTCTCCAGTTGTCCCCATCCTCTGGTTTTCCTGTTCCTGCCCAGGGGTGGAGGTTCTGCTTTCACCATAGAGCTTCCTAAGGGCCCAGCTGGAGCAGGCCAAGGGGGGGCCCATCCAAGTGTCCTTCCAGATACCCCAAAGGGAAGCCGGAGAGTGGGGCCTGAGCAACGACAACGCTCCCCCTCCTGTGATTCACACCATCCCCGTAAAGCATTCCTAGACCACTTGAACAGTCACGGCTTCCCCCAACGTATCCCGGGAACTACGGTTTGCTGGAGCGCATCCTACAGGGTTGGCCCGAGGCGAAGATCATTCTTAGGCTGAATGGGAGGTAGAGTTGGAAGGGAGCCGAGGCTCATCTAGTCCAGCCCCTGGCAATGCAGGAATCTTTTGCCCAACATGGGGCTCAAACCCACAACCCTGAGATTTAAGAGCCTCGTGCTCTATCAACTGAGCTACACAGAGCAATGCATTAAAACCAATACATTCACTGGAATGGCAAGGAAGTGCACATGGAGGAAACGCTGCCAGACAGAGGGAAACAAGGGGGTCCCCCCCCCCGTTTTTGACATATTCTACCACCACCCAACTCTCCTGCACTGGCCCAACTGTGGCACAAATCCATTTCCAAGAGAGTAACTGGCCCAGGAATCCCATATCCTGCCCCTCCTCGATTTTGCAAGCAGGTTGCCATGCAATGCTTGGAGCATGGTGGCAGAGGGTCAGACCCAACCAATTCCTCCAATATAGGGAGGGACACACACAGAGCAGGGGAATTCAAGAATTCAAGTATTGGTAAGCTTTTAATGTTTGATGCTTTAGTATGGTTTTTTTATGTGTTGGAAGCTGCCCAAAGTGGCTGGGGTAATCCAGGCAGATGGGTGAGGTGGTATTATTATTATTATTATTATTATTATTATTATTATTATTATTATTATTATCATTATCATTATTATTATTAACAACAACTCCCCATTACTCCTGAATGCTGGCCATTCTGGCTGAGTTGCAGTCCTAAACACCTGGAGGGCACCACTGGGTTAGCGCACTGGGCTAGGATCTGGGTGGGGGGCAGAGTCCCAAATCCCCTGGTGCTCAGCCCTCCTGAAGTTCCCCTGGGCAGACACTGCCTCTCTCTCAGCCCAGCCTGCCTCACAGGGTTGTTGGGAGAGGATAACATGAAAACTTGTGGACATCCAACAAAGCGAAATGCTGGAAGATTCGGGGCAGATGGAAGGAAGTCCTCTCTGCTGCAGGACGCAGCAGCGATGGCCGCTGCCTTGGGTGCTTTTAAGAGAGGATTGATGGCAGATTCACGCAAGAGAAGATGGCTATCGATGGCAACCAGCCATGAGGCTTCCGGACAGCGGTTGCTGAAAAGCGCAGGAGGGGAGAGGGCTCGTGCGGTGGGGTCCTGCTTGGGGGCTTCCCCTGTGAGAAGAGGAGGCTGGGCTCGGGGGGGGGGGCACTGACCTGATCCTGCAGCCAGGCTCTTCTTATATTCCTAGGCTAGTGGGGGGGGGAAGAGAATTGCACACACCACCTTGAGCTGCTTGGAGGAAAAGCAGAATATAAATGTTGTGATGATGATGATGCTCTGGGGTGGGGAAGCCCCTTCCTGGCTCCCTCCGAGCGCGTGTGCCTGCCGCCTCTTGCCTGCCGGGTGACCCCGATGAGCTCAGCCCTGGGAAGAGGCCGGCGGGAAGGTTCAAGGGCAGGCCAGCGGCTGCTCTCCAAATGACTCTCTGCGTGGTTGGGCTCTTGGCGTGACTCACCTGCCTGCAGGGCCCCCCCCCCCTGGGAACCTCCTGCTTCTCACAGCCAGAGGGAAACGGAGCCCCCCGGGAGAGGAAGTGGCACCACCTGCTGGTTGCAGCGGCTGCGCGAGGGGAGGGGGGGGGGGCAAACGTGCACTTCCCCAAAGCGGCGGTGGGATGAGAAATGCGCCTCCGGTGCCCCCCCTCCACAAAACACGTCGAGCAAAGAAGACAGCCCAGTGGCTGCCCTTTTCTCACTGCCTCAACAACCCATTTATGGAGAGGGGCTTCCCCCATCTCCTGCTACCCCATACAGAACACACCAAAGCAGACTAGTCCTCAGTGAGGAAGAGGTCTCGGGCAGCACTTGCTGTTTGGGCGGGGCGTACGGAGGGGCAGCTCGGCTGAGCCCAGGCCTGGAGATTCGTGTGGCTTTTTGTTGACACCGTGCTCTGCTTTGCAACTGTTAATGCATTATTATATTGAAATGTTGTTTTATTTTAAATCTGTGCGTTCTCATAGAGCTGCTTGCCATGGGAAAGCAGCATGCAAATAAAGTCACAATGATAAGGCTGAAGATTGTTCACGCATTTCGATCTGAAACACTCGGGTGCCGCCCTGCAGCAAAACTTCCCAGGGAAAGCTGATGACGGGAGGTTTGTGAAGAGGGCACCCTGAGCTCCTTTTCTAAGTAACTCTGATTCTGGGGGTGGGGAAGCGCCCCAAAAGCAGGCAATATGAATAAAAGCAAGGCCACATCTATAGGAAGGACAGAAGGACACAAGGTCATCCATCCATCACATTTAGAATTTACCGAATGGTAAAGTCGCTCCTGAATGTGGTATCTAAAACTAAAAATTAAGAATAATTTTATTAATTATATATCCCACCCTTCTGACTTGGTTGCCCCAGCCACTCTGGGCGGCTTCCAACAAAAAAGAAAAACACTGTAAAACTTCAAACATTAAAAGCTTCCCTGATAGCTAAATGGTTATCAGACTTCGAAAGGCTGGTTTCGCAAGATTAGGTTCATCGGTTTTGTTGAAACAAATAATTAAACTAGCTAGCTGTAATTGGATTTCAAATAAATGCACAAGCAATTGTTACCGCTTTGAATTTTATTGTGTAATAATTTTCCTGAGTGTGTTGTGCATATTGCTATTCTGAATCATGCTTCTTACGGGGTAGGGTAGGGGGCCTTGAGCTTGTGGAACAAAGGGGGCAGGAGCCCCCTCAAAATTTGGGAACCACCAGCCTAATCCTTTATAGGAACCTGCAGCAGATCCCCCAAAAGGGGGCCATCTAACGCAGCATCCTCTGCATCACCAACACTCTCCTCGCCTGCGACTCCCAGCAAGCAGGATCTGGAGGTGTTTGCAGTCTCCCCCAGGGGAAGCAGAGAACAGCTATCGTGCCGAGGAGCCACTGACAGCAACAGCCCCAGCTCTGAGCGCCAGTCCATCTGGCCCTGATCCGGGGGGCTGGGGCTCAGCGCTCGGCACCTGAGCCCCAGGATCCCTGGTGGGAATGAGGGCAGGCACCAAATAAGGGCAGGATTCCAGCACAGCTGCTCTGGTAGGGCTGGGATTAGGAGGAGGAGGAGGGGCTGCTTCCAGTTAAAAATGGTTACTTCAGGTTTGGAAGCAGCACTCTGGTATCTGTTCTTTATCAAGCGAGGAGGCAAACTTTCCCCTCGGCAGCCGCGGCGCATCTGCGGAGCAGAGAAGAAGGGTCGGCGGAACCAGCACGGGGCAGCGGAAGGACAAGGCTTGTTTCTTTGCCAGGGGACCGGATGCGGGAGGGGAGGAAGCAGCGCCACGGATGTCAGGGTGGGGGGCAGTTTGGGTGGCGGCTAAAAAAAAAGGAAGACGGAGGAGCGGAGGGAGCAGATGCACCCAGGGACAAACCCAGCAGGGCTCAGCAGAGACGTGTCTGCCTGACCGGTTGGCACAGGAGCCCCCTCCAGGCGCCCTTTCCCGGGGCAGCCATCAGGCCTCCCTTGGGGAATGCGTGGGCCAGCCCCTGCCACGGAGAGCAGAGCTTCCTCCGACCTCCTGAACGCTCACAAACATCAGGAGAGGCCTGGAGCAGCAGCTGGATCAGGCCCTCTTGCTGCGCATCCTGTTCTCACAGTGGCCAAGCAGATGCCCCCATGGGGCCTGGGGAACCGGAGGCAACAGCCGCCGTGTTGTTCCCACTTGGAATTCCAAGCCAATTTTCATAAAGGATGTTTTGGGGGAAAATCAGAACATTGTGCATTTATTGCCACCCATCCTGATAGCCTGTGATGAAGGGCGGGGTGCATATCTTTTAATACACAAATTAATAAAACCAATGTATTGTGATTTAGTTATTCACTTTTTAAAAATCAAACAGTAGCACAGCAGACTTAAGCAGAGCAACCTGGGACTGGCCCTAGAATTCAATATCTTAAACCTCTTGGTTCCTTCTTTCAAAAGAAAAAATAGGCTCCTAGTCCTGATGGTTATTGATAAACTGGGGTGCATGTGGGGAACATTGAGGGAGGGAATGGATTCAGAAGCCAGAGAGGGAATGGGGAGGATCCTGAGTGGCTGTGGCTACAGAGGGGAGAAGAAACAAGCAAATATACCAGTAAGCCAATAAGCAGGGCACAAAAATGGGGCAGTTTCTCAGTTTGCACACACACAAGCACAACACAACCACAATGCAACTGGCTGCAAATGCCTGCAAAGCCCTTGGAGCTGAGGGCCTCTGCAGAATGGGATCCTGCCTGGTCCTCTCCTGGGTCAAGGGAGCCTGGCACCCTCTTGCCATGCCCAGCGGCCCACCTCTCCAGCCAACCAACTACCCAGAAGTCACAGCAACCTGCTTTCTCTCCTCTCTTTTGAAATTACGACGCTGAGCCTCTTTTCTCTCTTTTTTTGGCCTTTGCGTGCCTGGAAACTCTCGCTTCACCTCGCCCCGGCCTCCTTGTGGGTGGCAGCGAAAGGTCAAGTGGGGCCGGAAGGAAGGGGAAGGGGGGCAGGCTCCACGCAAGGCTGCCCTGAAGAGGGCTGCAGGCAGCAAGGAGCTCAGCCCCGGCAGGGAGCAGGAGCAGCACTCGGTGGGACGGTTTCCCCAAAAGCCTGTTTCGCTCCCGAGACGCAGAGAAGCCGAGAGGAGGGGTGGGTGCAGCTGGTGGCTGGGAGGCGGAAGAGGATGGGGGGTGAGCCAGGCGCTGCCTCCAGCGCAAGGCGCTGCGTGCCGAGAGTCACGTCCCCAAGCCCGCGGGGGCCGGGCATGTGGTTTCCACGTCTAACCAGCCCAACTGCAGCCTGGCACCCGCGGCTTCCTCCTCGGAGAACTTCTCTCTCCGTTAGAGGAAAGAGACCAAACCTCAGGGCTCGAAACAAAAACACGCGCCTGGCGTAAGAATAAAAGCTGAGGGGTGGTTTTGGTGACCGGGTCAAAGGAGCTCGAGGAGGTGGAGGGAGAGAGAGATGCGGCACACACAGCAGCGCTCTGGGTTGCCCGTCACGGCACCAGCGAAGGAGGCTGGGGGGAGTGGAGCCTCTCTCTCTCTCTCTCTCTCGCCTGGGAACCTGCTTCAGAAACAGAAAGGAGGGGGGAACCCCCCAGCACTCGCTGAGTCAACCTCCAGGGCTTTTGGCAATTGCTCTCTGCAGGCCTGGCACAGCAGGCCAAAAGGACAGTGCTGTCCCTGCCGGCAGGGCACCCCCAGGGTGACCCCGAGTCAGTGGGATTCCAGGGACGTGCAAGTCTGGGCAGGTGGGTGGGTGTGAAAAGGAGCCCCCCCTCGAGGCCAGGCTCCAGTGCTATGAAGTAAGAGCTGTTTGAGTGTGGAAGGGACTCCCCTTGGGAGGTGGTCGACTCTCCTTCAACAGAGCTTGGATGGCCATCTGTCAGGGATGCTTTAGCTGAGATTCCTGCATTGCAGGGGGCTGGACTAGATGGCCACAAAGGGTACCTTCCTACACTACAATTCTATTAAATAAAAAAATTCCTCCAGTAGCACCTTAAAGACCAACTAAGTTTTTATTTTGGTATGAGCTTTCGTGTGCATGCAATACAATTCTATTGTTCTGTGAAAGCCCACTTGCCAAGGCATCCCTGGGAACCTCCATGAGCCCAACAGGCAAATGGCTTAAAGGAACAGTTGCGCACCAACTCCGGTGTGACACTGATTGGCAGAAGGAGGGCTAGAGGTCAGGGGCAGAGAGCACCTGCTGGGCATGCAGAAGGTCCCCGGCTCAATCCTTGGCAGCATCTCCAAGAAAGGCTGGGAAATGCTCCTTGCCCGACACCCTGCTGCCAGCCTGTGTAGGTAACACAGAGCTAGTTTGACTTGGAATGGGAGCCACCAACCCTTCTTCTTGATCCTCTGCTGGCCTCCTTCCTGCCAACCTGCCCCTTTGCTTCTGCCCAGATGCTTCCTTGGAATAGGGCAACATATTGGCAAGGCCCCGGATCTCTCAGCCCAAAGCACCCACCGCAAAGCAGCCAACCTACTCAGCACCCAAAATGTCGTTCCAAAGGCTGGAAGGGCCAAGGTACTCCCCCCCCCAACCCCAACCCCCATCACTGCAAGTTGTATCATCATATTACATTTACACCCCACCTTCTTTCCTCCAAAGAGCTCAAGGTGGTCATACAGTTCTCCTTCCCACCTCCCATTTTATTCACACAACAACCCTGTGAGGTAGGGTCAGACCGAAACTGAGTGATTGTCTTCCAAAGTCACCCGGTGAGCTTCATGACAGAGGGCGGATTTGAACCCGGGTCTCTCCCAGGTCCTGGTCCAATACTGCTGTTGTTGTTATTATTGCTACTACTGAATCGTACATTAAATGCTTCTCTGTGCCGTGAGCCACCTCAAACATTTATTGGGAAGAAACACCTTTAGCAAAGGAAGTTATTCTGAGCTGGGGGGGGGGGGCGGGGTCAGAATAAGAGTGCCTGAAGGCCGTACATGTCCCAGTTGACTGGGGTTGGCCTAATCCTGCGGACAGCCTGCCTCCTCTGCACCTTGGAGCCCCTCCTGCCCCAGCGGGGACCAGAGCACCCGCATGACTTTGGGCGTGTGAGAGTGGAGGCAAGGCCTTGTCCCCACGTGCTCCACAAGACACTCTCCCCCAAGGCAGCTCGGGACGGGGGTGGGTGGGAAGGGAGAAGTGGCCGGGGACACCCCTGCCACAGACAGACCCGCCTCTGCATTCTGCTGGCTCCAGTTCCCCAGTCAGTTGCTCAGGGCAGAGCATCTCAGCGGAAGAGGGTTGCCCCCCCCCCCAACATGTCAGCCTGTCCTGCATAGCAAGAAGAGCAGCGCCATCCAGTGGCCAGAGGGAGCCCAGCGGCGGCAGAAACTCCTCTCGGCCGACTTGTACACGTATGTACCCTGTTTCTCATATTTTAAGACATACCCATAAAATAAGCCATAGCAGGATTTTTAAGCATTCAAGGAATATAAGCCATACCCCGAAAATAAGACATAGTGATAGGCACAGCAGCAATACCGGCCATGGAAGGAGGAGGAGGAAAAATATAAGACATCCCCTGAAAATAAGCCATAGTGTGTTTTTTTGAGGAAAAATAAATATAAGACATGTCTTATAATATGAGAAACACGGTATACACACTCATCTACCCATTCTTGGGAGAAAAGCAATGACAAACCTAGACAGCATCTTAAAAAGCAGAGACATCACCTTGCCGACAAAGGTCTGTATAGTTAAAGCTATTGGTTTTCCCAGTTGTGATGTATGGAAGTGAGAGCTGGACCATAAAGAAGGCTGATCGCCGAAGAATTGATGCTTTTGAATTATGGTGCTGGAGGAGACTCTTGAGAGTCCCATGGACTGCAAGAAGATCAAACCTCTCCATTCTGAAGGAAATCAGCCCTGAGTGCTCACTGGAAGGACAGATCCTGAAGCCGAGGCTCCAATACTTTGGCCACCTCATGAGAAGACTCCCTGGAAAAGACCCTGATGTTGGGAAAGATGGAGGGCACTAGGAGAAGGGGACGGCAGAGGACGAGATGGTTGGACAGTGTTCTCGAAGCTACGAACATGAGTCTGGCCAAACTGCGGGAGGCAGTGGAAGACAGGAGTGCCTGGCGTGCTCTGGTCCATGGGGTCACGAAGAGTCGGACACGACTAAACAACAACAACAACCCATCCTGGGAAGTCGTGCGGTGCAGCGGTGGGAGTGCCAGCAGACGAGGGCCTGGGAGAGACCAGGGTTCAAGCTCAGCCCAAGTCCCTCAGCCTAACCCACCTCATGGGGTTGCTGCGGGGATTAAACGAGGAGGGCGGGGAATGTTGGGAGCTCCTGGGAGGAAAAGGTGGGGCATAAAGGCAATCACCAAACCAACCCTGCAAGGGGTAACACTCTTTACATGATGCTACATGGATTTCAGCCACACGGCCAGTACTCACATCGCTGGGGCTGAGGCTGCCGAGGCCGTTGTCCTGCTCCGAGTCTCGCCCGGACTCGTGCCCCTGGCTGGTGCGGGGGTGCGAGGGGTGGATCCAGAGCTCCAGGCGGGTGGCATCATCCCCGGAAGGCCGGAAGGCCGACTTCTTGCCTTTACTCTGCCGGCTGGGGCTCTTCTTCTGCTCCACCTGCTCCACCTGCACAGGGAGGGAGAGGCGCTGCGGGTCAGGCTGGGGGCTCCTGGGCAGAGAGGGAGGCTGGGGGCGAGGAAAGGGGTCCGGAGCCCTCAGCCCACCCCTTACCTTCCGCTTGGTCTCCTCGAAGAGGCTCATGAGGCTCTCCTTGGCAGTCAGGATGGGGTTGCTGGCCGCAAGACTGCGCATGTAGTAGTAGACGGCATCCAGCTTCCTCCTCTGCAGGGACAACAACAGGAAGATCCCCTTACAAGATAGTACCCTACAGAGGGGCAATGGGGGGGGGGGGAGATACAAAGGGACCACCCTCCTTCTTGCTGAGAAAGGGGAGGTGGCAATGGAAGGCGAGGGGCAGATGAAGCTTCTAGGTCTGCAACAAACATAAGCCCCACGGGATTAAGGTCTTTGCCAGGGGCCAAACTCTCAGAACATCAGAAGAGCCTGCTGGATCAAGCCAATGGCCCAGCATCCTGTTTGTTCTCGCAGTGGCTGAACAAGTTGCCCGTAGGGAACCAGCAGACAGGATTCAAAGACCAGAGCCCCCTCCCCTCCTGTAATCTCCAGCAAGTGGCATCCAGAAGCATTGCTGCCTCTGACCGTGGAGGCAGAGCAGAACCACTGGAGCCAGTGAGCGGCCTGATACTGAAAGTTTTGCTGCTATTTCTTTCAGCTACATTGGTCTGTATTTACAATTCTGAGTTATCATAAGATGGCCAAGGATTGGCAATTTTCCTATGCCTTAGTTACCGTATGTCTGTGGTAGGTGAAGCTTTGTGCTTGTTTGGTGAATAATTACCAGTGTTTCTCCGAAAATAAGACACCGTCTTATATTAATTTTTCCTCAAAAAAAAAAAAAAAAAAAACACACACATACACACACACACACACTATGGCTTATTTTCAGGGGATGTCTCATTTTTTTCCTCCTCCTCCTGCTGCGGCCGGCATTGCTGCTGCGCCTATCACTATGTCTTATTTTCAGGGTATGGCTTATATTCCTTGAATACTTAAAAATCCTGCTATGGCTTATTTTATGGCTACGTCTTATTTTTTGGAGAAACGGGGTATATAGAAATACTTTATGCTATAAATGTTCTTGTAAGGATGCGTAAAAAATATTTTTCACATTGATATTCTTCAGTAAATTGCATTGTGTTATTATCTTCCTTAGTGGGTGGTGCAAATTCTGAATGATGATTTATGGGGTAGGGGGGGTCCTGAGAATACGTTTTAGAACCAAGGGCTTGGGGCCCTGAAAAAGTTTGGGAACCACTGCTCTAGACTCTCTTACAAAGGAACTCCTGCTAGCTCACAGAATGGAGAGTAGCCTCTCCCAACCCTGCAACCTTAACACGTTTTTGGACTACAACGCCCATCAGTCCCATCCACCGCTGATGGGAGTTGTAGTCCAAAACATCAAAAGGTACGCCAGGTTGGGGAAGACCAACACAGTCAAGTATTTTCCAGTGGTGCTAATAAGGACCTCAATCAGAACTGAAGTGTGTGGCTCCTAATAAATGGCACATATATTTCTGGGCACCTTACGCTGATCGAGGGAGGGGGAGCAGGACGCCCCGTTTCTGACAGTCACACAGATGTGACTCAGCCGCATCTAGGGCTGCATCCTTTAGAGCTGGGTCTGCTTAGCTCAGTGCTGTCTATGCTGACTGGCAGCCGTGGCTCTCGAAGGTCTCAGGCAGGGAGCCCTTCCCAGTCTTGCCAGGCATGGAGCCCAAGACATTCTGCACACAAACCTGGCACCTTGGCTACCCGGCAGCTGGTCTAGCTGGTTTAATTAATTTAATAACATTTAGATATTCCTTGCTTTAAAAAAAACAAAGAGATTTATAAAAAAGGAAAAAAACCAACAAGAAAAAAATAGCAACAGTAAGTACAGACTTTTTGAAGTTAAAATAACGACAGACTAAAACCGCATGAAAACTCGTGCCAACTTTCAAAAATCAATTTAATCATTGGTTAGCCTTCCACCAGAACAAGGACACGCCTTCCTAGCACCATGGTCTATCTACACAATGTACGATTTGGCCATGATAACCCTCACCCAGCAAACGTCCTCATGCCAAGGCACTTGCAATGGGTTTTAAGTACAGGGGCCTGAAAATAAACGAGGAACTTGCAGCACCCTCAGATCTTTGGACCAGAAGCTGTGCTGTATGGTCACACTGCAGGAATAAAAAGCGAGCAGCCCCCCGCCCAGGGGAAAAACAAAAAGGTTGTTACCCCAGTGAGAGAGGGGGAGAAGGAAGCAGGTGGGGGGCAGAAAGAGAATGAGATTGAAGATAAAATGTTGGGAATACAGCAGGGGGGGGAAAGGGTTGAGTAAAATTTAGAATGGGACAGAGCAGGAGTGGGGTGAGGAGGAACTGAGATGACTTTTATAGGTGGATAAAACACGGTTTGAACTCGGAATGCATTAAGGAGCTGGCTGAAATCTCTGGAGACATCGATTCCAAGGAAAGGGGGTAGATTTAGTCTTGAGGGTGGGAATAAAATGGGGGGAAGGTCTTGAAAATTAATTATGAATATTTTTGGGTAAAAGGGTAGAGAATATTGGGCAATAAAGGTAAAGAGAAGTATGAAGGGTAAACGGTTAAAAAGAAGTTGTAAATTGGAAGAAAGAAGGTAATCTTAGATTTGGAAACTGCAATAATTAGTGATTAACAAGGAACTCAAGAAGGGGAAATGAGGAAGTCTGAAATGTTTAAATTAGAAATTGGAAAATATGATCATGTCTTATGTCTTTTTATTTTGGGTTTTTTCTTTCTATTTTTCCTTCACTCTTCTATACAAAATGAATAAGAATTATTTAAGAATAAGGTTATGAAATGGGAGACAAGACGTAATTTCATGATGTCTAGCTAAGATTTGGAAATGGTAAGAGTTAATTATTAATAAGGACTGTAAGAAAGGGAAGTGAAGAAGTTTGAAGAAATAAGATGTGATAATATTGTCATTTTTGTTTTTTGTATTTCTTTTTTAAATTTTTATCTTTTTCTTTTTTTCTCTATGTAAAATTCAATAAAAATTATTTTAAAAAATAAAAATAAATAAAAAGCGAGCAAACTCCGTACACCTAAGGAACCTTATTGAGAGATGTTTGAGGAATTATCCATTTCTGTCAGTAAGTGAAAAAGAAGTGATGCCCACAGTTTCATAAACGCTTATAAAGTCTGCTAATAATTATTTTTGACAGCTGAATTAATTCGTCTAATGAAATATTAGCAATTTGGGAAAGAGCTGCCATGCATCTGAAACACTGGCAAAATAATTAAGAAATGTGAGCATTTTTCATGTGTGAAGGCAGCCGATGGTTCTCCTGGTGCCGTGAGGCTCACAACCCTCCTGTGCCTGGACCACCCCGGCTCCCTCCCTCCCTGCATCTCTCTTACCGTGTAGACAGCCAAGAGGGCCAGCTGGTTGTACGGGCGTCCGTTCTTGGGGGCGATGTGCTGGGCCTTCAAGTACCAGCTGGGGAGGCAAGAGAGCAGAGTGACCGGCAGGCTAGGCTGCATCGGGGCAGGAGACCCTGGAGCGGAGAGGTTCTGCCAGTGGCTGTGGCAGAGACGGGGACACCGTGACCCTTCAGGCAGCCCAAGGCTCAGACCTCAGCTCCGGCAGGGCCAATCGTCAAGGGTGCCAGAAGCACAGGGAGCTGCCCGATTCCCAGTCAGACCCAGACTCTAACTAACTCAGCATCATTGCACTGACTGGCAGCAGCTTTCCAGGGTTTCAGGAAGGAGTCTCTTTCCCCCTACCTGGAGAGGCCACTGGGGATTGAACCTGGGGAGTTGGGAATTCCAGCCATATCTGAAGTGTGGCCCATGCAAGGAAGTTCTCCAAGAACCCCTCTGGTCCTCTCTCCTTTCAAAACCGACGTTGGTTATCCAGCCCTTGACTTAACTCCTTCCCCACCACTGGCACAACGTCCCCAAAGTATGTTGTAACTGCACCTGCTCACAGCAACCCCTTTGCCCCTTCCCTTCCGTCTACTCAACTTTCTCAACGTTTAGACTGCAGGCTCCTGGAAGAAGGGCGGGAGTGGCTCTCCAGGACGGTCTCAGGCAGGGGAACAACCGCAGCCCTGACTGGAGATTGAACCTGGGGCCTTCTGCATGCAAAGCAGGTGTTCTGCAACTGAGCTACAGCCCTTTCCTGAAGACAGAGAACTGGAGGAAGCTGCCTTGTACTGAGTCGGACCAGCTGAGTATTGACCACATTCACTCTCCAGGGTTTCTGAATAGGGACCTGAACTTGGGACCTTCTCGACACAAAGGAGGTGCTCTACCCCATGAAGCGACGCAGTTCCTTCCCCTCCAGAGGGGCCTGGCATATGACGCAGAGAGGCAGATGCCCCCCAGGACTTCCTCCCTCCCTACCTGCGTGCCTTTCCGTAGTTGGCCGTGTCGCTGCTTTGCTCTCGGTATCTGCAGATGTCTCCTTGGCAGATCAGGCTCCTCTGGGCACTGATGAGGGCGTATTTCACCTGGGGGGAGAGGACACAAGCCCATCAGTTGCTGGTGAACAACCCAGGAGCAAAGGAGGGAGGGAAGGAGAGCTGGGGAGAGGCCTTTGCCTGAATCCAAAAACTCTCCCCTTGTATTTTAGATGGAGGCTGTGAGTGGCAAGTCTAGTGTTCCAAAGGATATTTGCAACCCAAACAACACACACACACACACACACACATTTTAGAAATGATGTTGTTCCTTGCCCCCCCCCCCCGCAAGATTAAGCACCTGCCCCTTGCTGAGTGATGGAAAAAGGCAGGACTTTGGTTCCAGCATCCTGGTTCATTTTTGACAGGGGCAAAAGGAGATTTGATCTCCAGCTTAAAACGCACACACAGCCAGGCTTCAGCACGCCTGCTTCCTTCCCCAGGGAAGACTGCTGAGCTCCCCTGTGCCCAAAGAGGGGGGGTCTCCTTTACCGTCCACCTTCCAGGGACACCCGAGGGTCTGGTCAACACAGCTTCCCTCTGACATGCCCAGGCCCTAGCCAGGACTCACCACCTTCCGCAGGGGTTTGCTGCGCACAGCCATGCCGTCCATGTAGTCCTCCAGCTTGAACTGGTACGTCCCTTGCAGCTTCTGCAGCAAACCGTCGAAGAAATCGCTGCCCTGAGACCCGGGAGAGAGAAAGTGAAGAGGGATGCAGGAGAGAGAGTGAGTGGACGTGGCAGGAGTACTTGAAGAATACATGCCCCGGATTCAGAATCTTCTGATGGAATAACGGCACCCAAAAGAAGAGCCCTGCTGGATTCGACGCAAAGCCTGTCTAGCTCAGCATCCAATGCACCTGCGCTTCTCGCATTGCAGGGGGCTGGACTAGATGACCACTGGGGTGCTTTCCAACTCTATTAGCCTATGATTCTACCTCCAGTTCAGAGCAATCCTAACCGCCTTGGGTCCCCCCACCCCACCCCCACCAAGAATAGACTTGGGAAGAAGCTGGTTCACTAACCAACTCCTGGGATTCCACTACGGTCCTTCTGGGGGCCCACAAGCAAGAGTGCAGCCTTGGGATCTCCCAACACAGGCTGTTTATGCCATAAAGTGGGGAGGGGTCCAGAGCCTTTGTGCGCTCAGCACTCGTCTGTGGGCCACAAGCAGCTTTGTGATCGGCCTGAAGCTGGAGTCATAAGAACGTCAGAAATCCATGCAGCTGGATCTGGCGTCCAGCATCCTACTCAGAGCAGACAACCGGATGCCCCCAAAGCAAAGTCCACAAGCAAGACTCCCTGCAACTGGATTCAGACGCCTCCTGCCTCCAACAGGGGAGGGAGAAGGCAGGCTTAGCCACCCCCATGAAGGTGTCTCATTTTTATTAATTTATCAAAGCCATCAGTACAAATGTAATAGGAGCCCTACAACAGCCAGATCGGGCCAAAGGGGGCCCATCTAGTCCAGCCTCCTGTCCTCACGGTGGCCAATCAGACGCCCCAGCGGGAAGTGTGCAAGCAGGAGCTGAGGGCAACAGCTGAGCTCTCGCCACTTGTGCTTCCCAGGAGAGGCTGGCTGCTGGTGACAGTGCAGAAGGCGCACCAGGAGGTTTTGCTTGGGCTACCACAGCCTGGCCTGGCCTGGCCTGGCCTGTTGCCCTCCAGACAGTTTGGGATCCGATGGCTATGCTGGCAGGGGCTGATGGGAGTTGTAGTCCAAAATATCCAGAGGGCTGCCAGGTTGGGCAAGGCTAGGCTGCAAAACATTTCTGACTTTATACACTCTTTGCTGTGTGTTGGGGGGCAGACAAAGCTTTTTCTTCCTTACATAAGGGGGTCACCATGCTAACCTAAGCTTTTCATTTCTGTGTGCTTTTAAAACCACCACATTTGGGGCCAGGCGTATGACCCCGACCCTTGGGACAGTGCTTTCCCCCCACCCCTGGCGCCAGGCCGGAGGGCTCAGTCTCAGGCATCCTTACCTCGTCCAGGATCTGGAGCAGCTTGGTGCGGATCTCCTGGGCGTTCTCCCCAAGGGGATCCTTGAGCAGCTGCCGGAACTTCTCGATCACCTGGTAGAAGGCGTTCTTCCACAGCAGCTGGTCCACGTTCTGGGCGTCAGCAAACTCGATGTCGGTCAGCAGGCAGCGCTTGTACAGCTGCAGCATCTCCACCCTGGAAAGGGGCACAGCTAAGCCCAAGGGCTTCCGCCTCAAACACCCCCCCCCCTTACAGTCCACCTCTTCCAGAGGACTCTACTCAGTCAGACCCACGATGAGACTTGGGGCAAATGCAAGAGGAGCTCGGTGGCTGAGTGGGACCAAAGACTCGCCTGAGTTCAGCACCCCATTTCCCCCAAAATGGCCAACCAGAGGCCTCTTCTGGAAAGTCCATAATAGCACCCCCCCCCAAACTGTTTTGACTCCCCAGGCAAAAGCAGCAGCTTGCTTCTCCATGATAGATTCCACAGACGGAACTTATCGTCTTCCGCTATCCAGCTTAACCCCCTTTTAAAGCCTCCTTGGACATCTTCTGACAATGAACCCCATTAATTAGCAATGCCCTGTTTTGGAGTACAGGCAAAAGACATTATTTGCCTAGGCTTCCAGTTTTTAACTGGGAGGGCAGCTGGATACGTCCATTATTACATTGGTGGCTGTGCTCACCCTTTAAGAGGAGAGAATAGGACTTGTTCCTTTTGAATGGATGTTTGGACCAGTATTATAGGTTTCGTTTACTGTTGTTTTTGATCTCAATGTCTTTGTTTTTGTTGTGTAAGTCACTTTAAGACACGCAAATGCAAAATGCAACTAATGAATATAAAAGCAATAATGACCTGTGAAAAGGCCTTCCTTTCACTCCTTTCATGTTCTCATAAATGAATGGAGGGCAAGGCTACCAATGGCTGCTAGCCACCTTGACTATGTTACACCTCCGCTGCCCATTGATTTGTATTCTGCCTTTTCCTCCACGGAGTTCAAGGTGGCCTACATGGTTCTCCTGCTCCTCATTTAATCCTCACAACAACCCTGTGAGGCAGGTTAGGCTGGGAGACAGTGACTCGCAGAGTGACTCAGCCAGTGAGCTTCATGGCTAAGAGGGGATTTGAACCCTGTTCTCCCAGGTCTAGTCCGATGCCACACTGGCTCTTTCCCAAGCGCCTGGAGGTCAGTTTCCTGGGAATCTGAAATGGGGAGAACACTGCTGTTGTGCTCAGGTCCCGCTTGCTTTTGGCCTTCCCTTTGGTGGCATCTGGGGGGCCACTGTGAGGAGAGGATGGTGGACACGATGGACCCCTCTTGGCATGACCCAGCAGCTAGGCTGCATCCTCATGGCGAAAGTTGAAGAGCACCCGCTGTGGTTTCCCCGGCAAGCTGCCTGGCTCTTACAGCGGCAGGTGAAAGCAGCTGTGGTGCCAAGACCCCTCCGCAAACCCACCTCTGGCCAACCAGCTCCCTCCCTCTCCGCCAGCACCCACCCTCATCCAAGCCCTCGCACCTGAGCTGCCCCATCTTCTCCAGGCCCTCAGGGCTGAGCCGGTCCCTGGACAGGAGGTTGCTTAGCTGCTGCTCCAGGTTGCTGGCTTCGCGGAGGACCTTGCTGAGATCCTGCTGCTGCAGGCTGCGCACCTGCTGCTCCATCTCGGGGCTGAGAGGCCCAGCCAGGAGGGGGCTGCACAGGTAGGGCTCGGCCTGCCCTGGGTAGCCTGGCGGGTAATAGGTGCCCGGGTAAACCCCGTTAATGGCACCGACCTGATAGGGCAGGGAGTACCCGGCGTAGGGATAGGAGGGGGCTTGGCCTGCCGCCCGCCCGTAGTAGTAGGGGTTGTCCGAGTTCTGGAAGCGGTAGTAGGAGGCCTGGGCCTGGCGGGTGTCCCCCCGGGGCGGAGGGGCCGCCTCGTCGTCCGTGTCGAGGAAGTGCAGCTGGGAAGCCTGGCTCTTCAGGGCCGGCTTCTGCTCGGGGTTGTTGGGGTCCCACAGCCGGCGGGCAGTGCCCCCTCTGCCCCTCCCCCTGGTCCCTTTGCCCAGGCCACCGCTGAAGAGGAGCCGGGGCCCTGAGTGGGGGGCTTCGGGGGAGCCAGCACCACTGGCGGTGAGGTCCGTGTTGGCCGGGAGGACCAGGATGCCGCGCCCCCTGCCCTGGGGCTCCCGGCCGGAAGAGCCCTTCCCGACTTCGGCTGCCTCCGTGGAATCGCTCAGGCTGGCTTCCGAGGGCTTCCGCTTGCGCCACTCTGCCTCGGGGGGCTCCCCCCGCCCACCCCCCCTGCTGCCCTTGGCTTCCCGCCCGCTGGCGCCCCGGGAGAGCCAGCCGTGCTCCAGGCGTCTCTTGGCTGCCTCCGAGTCCCTGCTGGAGCCCCGGGCTGCCTCGGCCTCCTCCTCTTCCGCCTTGTCCTCATCCAGGGAGTCTGTGGAGGAGGCAGAGAGCTGCTTCCGGGGACGGGGCCTCTCCTTGGGTGGCTCCTGGCGCTTCCGCCCGGCCTCTGCCTCCCCGCGGGCCCCGTCGGCGCTGTTGTTGCTCCCGGCCGAGCTGGTGCTGCAGGTGCGGTAGCGGTTCCGCCGCTTGTCCGAGCGCGAGTAGCGCTTTGGGGTGCTCTGGACCTTGCTCTGGGCAGCTGCCTCCTCGCCGCCTCCTTTCCGGACCCGCTCGGCCCGCCTGCCCTTCTCCCCGCCACGGAGAGGCTTGGCCCCCTCCCGGCTCAGGCCCCCTTCCTGCCCCTCAGGGGCCGCTGGCTTCCTGCAGCCCTTCCCAGCGTCCCTTTCGGGCTCTTCGCCCCGCTCCCCCTTTGCGGGGGGCTCCTCGGCCGCCAGCTGGGGGGCAGCGGGCTCCTTGGAGGGGACCTGCAGGCGCTTCCCTGGCTGGTAGATCTGCTGGTCAGGCTTCTTGGCTCGCCGGATGATGCGAGGACACCACTCCTCAGGGGAGACCCCTGGATCTTGCGGAGCCCCAGCCTCGCCAGGCCCGTCCAAGAGGCCGTTGGGCTGCTGCTGCTGGCTGCTTGCTCTGGGAGGGTCCTGAGGGGCCGGGGGCTCTTCCCTGCTGGGAGCAAGGGGAGCTCCTCTGTCGCCAGCCAGGGCGCCTCCCTTGGCCTCCTCCTGCTTGGCTGAGAAGCTGAGCTTGTTCCGCAGGCGGGAGAGGCCCGGCTTGTAGATCTCGAGGTCAGGGCGCCGATTGTCCTTGCGGTGGCGAGGCTCCTTTGTGGTCTCTGCAGAGAAGGAAAAACACAAGGAGATGGTCAGCCTCAGAGCGGGTAAGAAGCACCAGTGGAAATCAGGGAGAAGGGACTGGGACATGGTTAGGGGCTTTGCCTAGGGAGCACGAGAGCCAAAGAGGCAGGGGAAACAGTGAGCTGGGACCAACACATAGCAGGACCAGCACAGGCTCAGGAGGAAAGATGTCTGACTAGCAGACCTGGTGCCAATTGGCTTCCCATCGGAGCCAGACGGCTGGCTCAACTCAGTACGGCTAACATACACTGGAAGAGCCTCTAGAGCAGTGATGGCCAAACCGGGCCCTTCAGCTGTTTGGAGACTACAATTCCCATCATCCCTGACCACTGGTCCTGCTACCTAGGGATGATGGAAGTTGTAGTCCAAAAACAGCTGGAGGGCCCAATTTGGCCATCACTGCTCTGGAGCATTTCAAGCAGGACTCTCTCATAGGGCAGAGAGTGGGAATGTTATTTGTCAAGTAGCACAGCTCCCTATCACTCAGGGAGAACTGGAAGCACCCCCTGCCTGACGTCCTGGAGAGCTGCTGCCAGACAATGTCGGCAATACTGAGCTGGGTGGACATTTCCCTACGGACATGAGTGTGTTTATTTCTGACCCACCCGCTTGGCCCCCACAGGCCTCCCCACCACTTCTTTGGGGTTCACCAAGTGGCTGCTTGGCCACCTCACTAAACTAACATTGACAGTGACAAACTTGGGTTTCTCTTTTAATTTGCCCCCCCCCCCCCGTGCGTGGCGCTTCCCACCCCATCCCACCCAAACGGCCACTTCCATGGAGACGTATTGTCATAAAGCTTCCCAGAATGCCGCCTCTGCCCTGCCAGGTGCTCTTTTTTCCAGACACAAAGTATTTCTCACAGGCTTCTCCCCACATGCGCCCCCCCGCCCCATAGGAACCTCTTTGTGCCAATTCATTCAGGAAGCCAGAACGGACCTCCCACGGGGGAGAACATCCGGAGAGTAGCAGGGGGCTCCCACTGGTTGGCTCCCTGTGCCATTGCCAGCTCAAAGGCTGCCAGGAATGCCAGGTGGCCCTGCTCAGGTGTTCTGGGCTGGCAGGGATCGGAACCCCGGAGGAAGCAGTGCCCGTGGCAACAGAGCCTTGGTGGGGCGGGGTTCCAGAACCTTCCGGCCAAGGGGAACACTGGAAAAAACAGGACTGCTGGGGGGGGAGGAAGATGGCTCAGCTTCTGGAGTATTGGCTGAATGTGAGCGCGCAAGACCATAAGAACAGCCTAGGGGACCAGGTGAGTGGCTCATCTAGTCCAGTACCTTCTCATAGCAGCCAGCTAGATGCCCACAAACAGGATCTGAGCCAGGAACCCTCTCTCTCCTCCTGTGGTTTCCAACCACTGGTGTTCAGAACCATTGCTGCCTCCAACTGTGGAAGCAGAGCATAGCCATCATGGCAAGCAGCCCTCTTCTCCATGAACTTGTCTAATGAAAACATAAGAAGAGTCTGCTGGATCAGGCCAAGGGTGGTCCATGTAGTACAGCAACTCAGAAGCTACTTCTTCTGGATCAGCCCAAAGGCCCACCCAGGATCTGATTTCTAGCTACAGCCAGCCAAGGCAACTCCAGAAAGCTCAAAAGCAGGTCGTGATGGGCAACCCTTTTCCCTATTAGTTCCTAGATCTGGGTGCTTAGAGATATACCGCCTCTAAACAGAGAGGCGCCATTTGCTGCTAAGGGCCACCACCACCAGGCCTTAGACCAGGCATAGGCAACCTTGGCTCTCCAGATGTTTTGGAACTACAACTCCCATGATCCCTGACCACTGGCCCTGTTGGCTAGGGATCATGGAAGTTGTAGTTCCAAAACATCTGGAGAGCCAAGGTTGCCTATGCCCGCCTTAGACTTACAAGTGAAGTGTAAGAAAACATTTGTAAACCAGCACAAAGCAAGCAGCCAAGTCGGTAGCAATATACTGTACTACGATTCTTGTTTTAATGGATGTAGGATTTGATTTCTTTTGTTCCGTACTGTTCTTTTCTCAACTTTAGTTTTTATACTAATAGGAAAAAGCGGGATGCAAACAATAGACTAAAATGAACAGTCTCCCCAACTCCAGCATTTCCAACCGCAAATGGAAAAAGTACCGTACTTTTCCGTCTATAGGTCGCCCCCATGTATAAGACGCCCCCTATTTTGGGGGCCTCAAAATTTAGAAAATAGGGGGATTAAGCTTTGGGGGAGGAATGCTGAAAATCGCTCACCCACCAGAACGCAGCATACAACTGCTTGCGTTGCTGACAATTGCCGCTTCAAATCTTGGGCTCGCGCTTCATTCCAGTGGGTGAGCGATATCTGCTGCCCGATCGCAGCCAACGGCTGCCAATCACACTCTCACTTGCTGCAACAAGGGCAGCCGTCTATTGGCTGCCGCAGCGGAATCAGGCAGGCTAATGGCGGCGATTGGGCAGCTGCGACGTGAGCGGCTGTGTCACAGTGGCCGGAGTAGGCTACTTCAGAGTAACGACGCTACGCAGCTCTGCATTTTATTCTTTTATTGGTGCTGCGTATTTACAGTGCTGAAGTCATTGCTATTTACACGGAGTGATGTGGTCAGTCGGTTTCAGAACCTCCGAATGACTTTTGGCGCGTCTTTCCCCAACACAAAAGCCTTGGAAGCCCCATCCTCTTTCCCCTCCTCTTTCTGCGTAATTCCGGAGTTGGGGGGATGGGTCTCCCCCCCTTACTTGCCCCTTCCTGTCCCACCTGGGACCCTGGCTCCGCTACCTTGCCTGAGCCTCGGACCCGACTTCCTGCTTCCCCACTGGAATCGGAGCTCCCTCTGCTTTCCCCTGTGCTCGGTGATGGGCTTGAACTCAGGAGGGGAGGGACTTCGTGATATCCCCTGTCCCTCACAGGCTGTGTGCTGTGTTCTGGCGGGTGAGCAATTTTCGGCATCCCAACAATCAAGTGGCCAATCGCCGCTTACAAGCTCGGGCTCACGCCAAAAAAAAAATTCACTTGTCCCCCCTCAGCACTACCCGTGTATAAGACTATCCTAAAATTTGAACCTCATTTTTGGGTTAAAAAAGCTCGTCTTATACATAGAAAAATATGGGGAATAAAAAGCAAAAGCCCAGCAAGGCACCCAGGCTTCCCATCATCCCATCCTCAAGGAACAGTAAGGTGAGTACACAACCCACTCCATAGAAACTGGCCCCCTGAATGTCAGGAACTTTAGGATGACAGCTGAGCTTTGTATTCCAGGCAGGACTTCACTATAGACTGCAGAGGGGAGAAGCAATGTGGTCCACAGGCTGGAGAGCTGGATTCAAGTTCTACCAGCTCTTCAGAGGAGTTCCTGGCTGGCTGTGAGCAACGTCTCCGTCTCTCAGCCTCAGTTTGCTGCAAGCCACCATCCACAATGAGAGAATCCTGCTTGCAGCCAGCTTCCATCATATTTTCTTGAAAATCAGATTTACAGCCCAATCAATGAAAGCCTGGCTCTATACGTGTCTATCACCAGTTTAAATACAGCCTTAATGAAACTTATGTGAGAGGAAACAGCCACAACCCAATGCAAGAACTATATGTTCGCTGTCTTGGGATGGTGGACAAAAAAGTGCATTATATATCAGGGAGGGTCTTGATCAGGGGTTCCCAAACTAAGGCCCGGGGGTCGGATCCGGCCCAATCGCCTTCTCAATCCGGCCCGTGGACGGTCTGGAAATCAGCATGTTTTTACATGAGTAGAATGTATCCTTTTATTTAAAATGCATTCTCTGGGTTATATGTGGGGCCTGCCTGGTATTTTTACATGAGTAGAATGTGTCCTTTTATTTTAAATGCATCTTTGGGTTATTTGTGGGGCATAAGAATTTGTTCATATTCCCCCCAAAAAAATATAGTCCGGCCCCCCACAAGGTCTTAAGGACAGTGGACCGGCCCCCTGCTGAAAAAGTTTGCTGACCACAGGACCTCGTCTCAAGCCCGATATATGACAAAAGCCCACTGTAGTCTCAAATGGGATACATTCTGTGCCAGCCTGTTTTCCACCCAACCTGTTTGTTTCACTTCCATGCCTGCACCCCATCTTAGGGGGAGGCCCTTCTCTTGATCCTGCCACCCTCACAGGCACGCTTTGTGTGGATGCAGGAGAGGGGCTTCCCAGTGGCTGCTGCTCCCCCAGACAACTCTGGAGCTCCCTTCCTAGAGAGATTAAAGCTGGTTTCCTCCTTGCTGTCCTCCGGAGGGTGGGTGAAGACCTTTCTCCACAGGCCTTTGGGGAACTGACTGCTTTTGGTATCTGAAGAAGTGTGCATGCACACGAAAGCTCATACCAATGACAAACTTAGTTGGTCTCTAAGGTGCAACTGGAATACATTTTTTTTTTGCTTTTAAGGAAACAGCTCTTAATACTTTTGACTGACTGTCCTTTCCCACAAGGCCCCAGGGCGAATCGCAACTCCAAGCACAACTTCAAAACTACTTGCAATTTGCTTTGCTTTGTTACTGCTTGTAGTATAATAGATCAAGTTTCTTTCAAACATAGCTCTAACTCCATTGATGTTTTAATCATTAAAAAACCCCAATTATGGCCTTTTATGTTTTTCAAACATGATGCATGTATTTTATGCATTGGCAAGTTTTTAATGTTTTATTATGCTTTTATATGTGTTGGAAGTCATCCAGAGTGGGTGGGGTATGAATAATAAAAAAATATTATTATTACTATCATTCTCTTCACGTATTCTTTGCTTCCCCGCTGTGTTTTGTTTTTAATCTTTCGTGAGCCGCCATGAGGGAAAGGCGGGCTGCCAATGAATAAATAGAATAAAAACGAAAAACCCCACGAAGATAAAATATAGAATAACGAGGAGGATGAGGGTGACCATGGTGGCGATAACGATCCCCTCACGGTAAGAATAACGGCCGAGAGGTGAAAACCGCGACAACCACCACCACGCGGTGGTAACGACAACAAGCTCCCCGCAAACTCACGTGTCGGCGGGCCGTGAGGAGGCGCCCCCGCCCGGCGCGCGTCTCCTCTCCTCTCCTCCCCCCGCCACGCCCCCTCGGGCCCGTTCCCACGGAGCGAAGCCCCGGGCGCGCGCCTCCCCTCCCGCAGCGCGCCCCCGCCCGACGCGCCCACCTGGTCCTCCGCTGCCCCTGGCCGCCCCCGCGGAGGCCGCCGCCTCCGCCGCCGCCAGGACGCCCCTCCTCAGCTCCGCCGCCGAGACGCGGACCCGCTCGAGCTCCGCCGCCGCCGCCATTTTGGCTCCCCGGGAAACAAAACGGGCGGACGGCGGCCGACGCGGGACAAGCCGCGCCGCGGGCGAAAGCGAGAGCGAGGGGCGGAACGGAACGCGCAGGCGCAGCCTCTACAGAGGGAAGGAGGGGCGGGAAGCAGCTCTCGGGTCTCGAAAGCGCTTCGCCTTTGCCACGCCCACTGGACCACGTGGCCTGCCAGGATGCGTAGAGAAAATAAAGGGTAGAGTAGCAACTCAGTTCTCAGGGTGGACGAAAAACGGGACGCCGGAGCCTACGGTTAAAGTTCCGGCCTCTCTCGCTTCCTAGCCTGCAATCCGGGAGAGCCTTTTTGCTGCCAGCCGGTGCGGGAAATACTGTGCTAGACGGCCTCAGTATAAGGCAGCATCCTGCGCTCCTGTTTAAACCAACCTTGTATCTAGAACATTGAGGACTAGATTCCTATTTCATTCCCCACCCCCCAAGAAAAAAAACATGAAATGAGATTTTTGGGCAGCACGTTCAACTGGTTTAATTTTTAAAAGGTGGTCGCAGAGAGGAATTCCTGCTCTGTCTAGAGCAGGCATCCCCAAACTGTGGCCCTCCAGATGTTTTGGCCTGCAACTCCCATGATCCCTAGCTAACAGGACCAGTGGTTGGGGAAGATGGGAATTGTAGTCCAAAACATCTGGAGGGCCAAAGTTTGGGGATGCCTGGTCTAGAGGGATAACGAAGGAGGAATGGAAAAACGAGGATTTAAAATGGCGTTGCACCTGTTTCCCCTTCTAGCGGGGTGCATGCTCTCTCAAGCCAGCCAAAAGGTTATGGTGATGGCTCCCATCCCCCCTGGCAGAAAACAGGCCAGGCTGACTGGGGCCAATGAGCTGAAGGCCCAAACAGCTGTAGATAGCAAGGGAGAGCCCTCTCCTCCATGCATTTGCCTGAGCCTCTTTGAAAGCCACCCCGTTGGAGGCCCTCACTGCCTCTGGTGGGAGAGAGTTCCATAGTTTAACTATTCAGCGCAGCTGAAACGCAATTTTGGAAAACCTCGAGGGCTGATATTTTTACAGAGATTTGAGCTAAAAGAGTTTTGCTCTTACTTTTTGCAGGGGAAGGGAGTGTGGTGTGGAGATACATGCTGCTACCATCTGAAGGCAGCCCTGTTTAGGAAAGTTTTTAATGTTTGAAGTTTTATTCTGTTTTAATATTCTGTTGGGAGCCGCCCAGAGTGGCTGGGGAAACCCAGCCAGATGAGCGGGCTATAAATATTATTATTATCATTATCATCATCATTACCACATCCCATCCCCGGATGCCCCCATTGCTCTCTCTAGCCAAGAAAGAAACAACATGGTGTCGGAAGGAGCTGACAAAATCTGGGACATAAAGACATTGGGGCTGGAGCAACTCCCTGTGCTGCATTCATGCACACTAAGGACCACACTGGAAAGGCTAGTCTACTTAGGGCAGGTCATTTCCAAGCTTTTCAGATCCAGGACTGTTTTACTCAAAACATGCATTTAGAGACTGGTTTCTTTTATCTTATGCCATATATTGGCATGGCAATAGCGATCCTGTTGCAACCCATCACAGAATCCTAGAGTTGGAAGAGACCACAAGGGCCATCCAGTCCAACCCCCTGCCAAGCAGGAAACACCATTAAAGCATTCCCTCCAGATGGCTGTCAAGCCTCCGCTTAAAGCAGGCATCCCCAAACTTCGGCCCTCCAGATGTTTTGGACTACAATTCCCATCTTCCCCAACCACTGGTCCTGTTAGCTAGGGATCATGGGAGTTGTAGGCCAAAACATCTGGAGGGCCGCAGTTTGGGAATGCCTGGCTTAAAGCCTCCATTTGAAGACCAGTGGCCTGGGGACCCCCACGACACCAGGGCACACGGATTACTTCAACACTTTTTATTTAATAGCTGTTTTTGTGTTTGGTTTTTTTTACAGTTATTTACATGACACACCCAGCTTCTCTGCCAGAGTCTGGAAGCACTAACGAGGCTAAGGAGAGGATTGCCTCGTCTCTTTTAGACGTGGGTGGGGAAAGTCTGCCACAAACACAAGTCCCCTCAGTCCCAGGAGATCTGACTGTGCCCTCTGCCAAAAAATGTAACCACCGCCCCTGACACTTGGCAGGAGCCCCCTCATTTCATGGCACTGCTGCCTCTCCTGGTATGCCCCGCGGAGGACCTTAAGGTCCACAAACAATAATATTCTGGAGATCCCGAGTCATAAGATGGCTAGATTGGCCTCTACTAGAGCCAGGGCCTTTTCAGTACTGGCCCCAACCTGGTGGAACGCTCTTTCCCAGGAGACCAGGGCCCTGCGGGATTTGTCATCTTTCCGCAGGGCCTGCAAGACAGAGCTGTTCCGCCTGGCCTTTGGGTTAGACTCAGCCTGACCCCTGTGTTTTTCTCCCTCATGGCTTGGATTTATGGCCTACTTGAAATGAGGCTGCACTTTAAATTTTAATACTGTATTTTAATCTGTATTTTAACTAATTGTTTTTATGTTTTATTGTGGTTCTGTTGGTGTCAGCCACTTATGGCCTACTTGAAATGAGGCTGCACTTTAAATTTTAATACTGTATTTTAATCTGTATTTTAATTAATTGTTTTTATGTTTTATTGTGGTTCTGTTGGTGTCAGCCGCCCTGAGCCCGGTTTTTGACTGGGGAGGGCGGGGTATAAATAAAAAATTATTATTATTATTATTATTATTATTATTATTATTCAACACCTTCCCACAGCCAGGAAGGGGGGCAATTGCCCCAAGGGACTGTGCTTTGCTCCAGTTCTGAGCCTCGGTGGGGTTTTGTTTTGGGGTTTGAACGAAGGTCAGTTGGCAGGCAGAAAAAATTAAAGAGCAGCAGGATCGAAAGCAAGTGGGTGGTGTGGAGGTGGCTGGACTCCCCCTCCCCCTTTGGCATTTACCATCAGCCCTTTGGTAGTTGGGAGGGTGTTAATTACACCTGCAAAATATATAAAACCAGTTGAAGAAATGGGGGGGGGGAGAGAATGGCAAGGAACAGCCCCAAACCTGACCTGCCACCACCCAGTCTCCACCGCATGGGGCTTGGCCTTGCTCAATACAGCATGACTGCTTCTGATGTGTGTTTAACCTGCACAATTTCAACCATCCATGGCTGAAGGAAGGCTCGTTGAAATTGCACAACTGAAACCCAAGCAAGGCAGAGAGCTTATAAGCTATTTAGGTGCCAGGTCCGCTTGGGGTTAGCTGGTGCCTAAAGAGATTTTAAGGTTTCTGCCTTGCTTGGGGGGGGGGGGACAAGGCTGGCTCAGTGTGTCTGCTCTGGGACGCTTTCGCAGGGCCAGCCAAGTTCCTGTGAGATCTTGCGTGAGCATCTTTAGCTTCCCAGAGCCCGCAAAGCTCTGGCTCAGCAAGCAAAGCGGAGAGTTTAAAAGCTCCTTTGGATCAGGTCCACTTGGCACAAAAGCCTTGTGAGGATTGGGGGTTCTCTCTCTCTCTCTCTCTCTCTCTTCCCACTCTTACCTGCTAGCTACAGGGCAGAACCAACGTTTGGGTAGATGCATGTAAACATGGAAACATTGGAACTGAACTCTCATTAAGGTGCAATCCTACTTTCCTCTCCTCCAGAGATCAAAGAGGAGCTCTAAAGCAGCTCCTGCTTTCACAGCTTAAAAACAGCCTTTGCCAACCTTGGGCGCTACAGGTGTTTGGGACCGAACCTCCTGTCAGTCTGTGCCCCAAGGTGGCTCAGAAACAATTAACCTTCCACAGGTGGGACTGTCCCTGCCAGGGAAAGCAGCACCAGGAGTGCTGTAGCTATGCACCAGCAGAACGAGACAGTTGGCAGCTGCCAAGCGGGAGGGGACAACAACAGGTTGTGGCTTTAACAGGGCAAGACGACGCAGACTGGCACTGCTGCAGCTCCCTGGCCTGGCTCTCATCCTTGGCCTTTGATTCGGAGCAGACCTCTTGCCATTTCTGCTCCTAGCAGGGAGGGGACCAGAGCAGACTGGATCCTGAGGCTGCAAACCGACCTGTGGCCCAAGCCCCTGGGGTTGGGAGCCCCCAACATAAATGGCTCTGGAGAAGGGAGGCAAGGCCAGATGGAAATGGGATCTAGAGGAAGCAACACAGCTGGAGGAGGGGACAAAACATATGATCTGCAACACACACCATCGCTTGAGGGCCAGAGGACAAGGACATGGAGCCTGTGGGGGACCCTCCAGGTATTGCCAAACTCCAACTTCCAGCAGTTCAGTGAGAAAAGAGGATGGAGAAGCATAGCCTCATGACCACCAGAGGGCCATAAGCTCCTGGCAGAGGTTGCAGGACAGAGCCCTCCCCGCACTCCCCTCCTGCTCTGGCCTTTGCCCAAAAGGGAGGCAGGCTCACTGCTGGGAGGGGCCAGGCCTGGGATGGATGTAAAGCAGGGCAAGAATGATGGCGGGCGGGATGGTGAGGATACAAAAGGAAGACGGGCAGTTCGCTGGGGAGGGCCTGTTTTATTCAGAGAAAAACACACACTACCTCGCATTTGGGGGAGGACGACTCCATGCGACAGTCAGCAGAGACCCTCCCCGTGGGCTCCATCAACAGCAGGTTTGTCCCAGGTGGCCCGGTACTCTTGAGTCCCTGGGGAGGGGGGCTGATGGCGCCAAGAGGCCATGAAACAAGCCAGGTTTGAATTCCAAGCAAACTCTCCAGATTCTGGCCATTGTGAAAAAGAAACCGGGGGGGGGGGGTGTAGGTTCCAAGTTTTTGTGTTTTCTTAAAAGAAAAACCAGAACTAGCTTCAGCCCCTGAGAGAGGAAGAAAAGGGGGCCGTTTGTTTGTGGGTAAGTTGGGGGGCAAGCCAAGCTGTCCTGAGGGCTGCTCTACCAGTGGAGGCCAGAAGGGGGCGTCTTCTCATCCTTATTGCTTTCCAGGGAAAAGGGTGGGATCCGGACGTCGAAGTGGGAGCCGTCGGGCCGCTCAAAGCGGAAAGTGCCCCTATGGAGCAAAAGCAGAGCTCAGAGTGAGGGGTGACCCAGAGCAGGTTAGGGGGCAGGCGGGGGGGGGGGACACAATGAAGTCACTCTACTTGGGGTCACACCCATTTATTATTTCTTAAAACCTGTTAGCTCAGGAAGACTGCAGTGGCCACGATAGGCAAGAGAAAATATACAGTATGAGAACTGCTATTTTAACTACACCAGGCATCCCCAAGCTTCGGCCCTCCAGATGTTTTGGACTACAATTCCCATCTTCCCTGACCACTGGTCCTGTTAGCTAGGGATCATGGGAGTTGTAGGCCAAAACATCTGGAGGGCCGCAGTTTGGGGATGCCTGAACTACACCTTTTTCTTTCAACAAGGCCATAAAGAGAGCTCTGCTGGGACAAGCCCAAAAGGGCCCATCTATTCCAGCATCCTGTTCTCACAGTGGCCGACCAAATACCCCAAAGGCAAACCCACAAGCCCTCTCCCCTCCTGGGATTTCCAGCAACTCTTAGAAGCATTTCTGCCTCCGACCGTGGCAGCAGAGAGTAGCCATCGATAGTCCTTGTTACCCATTAGCTCTTCTCCTCTCCCTCCTCCAATACTTTCCATCTTTCCTTCCTTAACGCTTCCCAACGAGTCTCTTTTTAAAGCAGCTCATCAGAGCCAAGGGGGGTTGGAGGAACTGGGTTCCATCCAGCTGAATTTTACTCAGTGAAATTAACAGACCTCATTCCAGCCAGCCTGCTCTGAGTAGGACAAACCTCAGATAAAACCTATTATTGCCAGAGACATCTAACAGCAAAGCTCTTCTGTTTATGAACACATTTCATAAACGTGCCAGGCAGGAAAAGGGGAAGCTTCCAATTGTGTGGCGGTTAACGTAAGAATGTAAGTAGCGCCTGCTGGGTCAGGCCAAAGGGGGCCCCAAACAGTCCAGGCTCCTGTTCTCCCCCTCCCGAGGGCAGAGCCATCGTGGCTGGTAGTAGCTGATATGTACTGTGTTAAGATTTGATGATCAGAAGCGGCCAGGGCCAACCTGAGGGGCCTTTTAAACACCAGCCTTCGGATTCAAGACACTCCCAAGGCTAGCTTCTAACCCCACCTTGCCGCCACCCCCTGGGGGAGGCTGCCCCCAGGGAAGCTGGCTCCCCCCCCCCTCTGGTTCCTTACCACATGTGACCGCTGGATGCTTGCAGGGAGACATGGCTGCTGTACTGGAAGGCTGGCTGTTCTTTGGACAGGACTGGCTCCTGTGGAGAGAAAAGGAAGCGTTACTGGAGAGCCGTCTCCCGCCTCACCTCCGGCTCTGCAATAAGAACAGCCTTCACCAACCATCTGGCGGCTGGTGGGAGTTGTTCATGCTAAACTGCTTTGTTCTGTTTGAGACGTCTTCCAGGAAGAAGAACATAAGACTGGCTGCGAGACCTGGAAGACCTTGCAGCAGGGTGGATAAAAATCAATGGTTTTTTTTTTATTTAAATCAGATTTTTTTAAAAAATGCTTTTTGAGGAAAATATATTACCATCCAAAGGTTATTCCATCATGAAATAAAGATTAGTTTTTTTAATTATGTAGAATAAGGTTGTATATGTTTAATTTTGGGGGTAAATAAATTCCATTAATCCATTCACAATGTCATGCTCTTCCAGAGGTTTTTTGCAAGATTCTTGGGCAGTTTCTCTGCCTATAAGATATTATCACAGGTGCTTGGTTTACTTTTGCAGTTCTCAAAACTGAATTTGACTCAACAGAGATCACATGCCTCTTCTTCACAGCAAAAATGTTATAACATGAACAGAGTTGAGAAAAAGACCTTAATCCTATTGTTCTACAAACCTATGAATACAGAATCAACCCCTTCAGTGCTAAGTTTCAAGAAGTTCAGTGAATAGAATAGAAACAATATTTTTCTGATTGTTTGGAGTGGACAGTATTTAGGTTTTTCATGTGTAGGCTGGGCTGACAGTCTAAGTTTCTTAAAATATATATATTTTGTTTCTGTTTAGTCAAATTAGTTAACAAACATGGATGTTTCTTTAAGCAAATAACATATGCTGTAATGTTATTGTTTCAGTTGAATAAATCTATTTAAATTGTTATTATTAAGGTAATGATTATTTTTCTCCTTCCTAAGTACAACAGAAAAGTTGTCCAAATATGAATGATTAACCTATTAAACTGGGGATAAAAAACTGATATGAAAAATTGTTCTTCTAAAAATCTTCATCTACTTGCATATTAAAGTTATACCAGCAAGAATTAGTCTTTATGTAGAAAACTATGATTTAAATCAAGCCTTACTGATTAGTGATTTGAATCGTGATTTAAATCAGTTTGATTTAAATCAAATCCCCCCTGCCTTGCAGGCCTTTTCCCACCTGGCCTGGGTGGGTGGGGACCTGGCTGACTCCAGCTCCAAAAGCTGAGGCCAGAGACCATCTTGACTGTCTTTCAGAGCAGACCCACCTCTTCCAGCCTGAGCTTCCACAGCCGCTGCCTGCCATGAACCACCATGGGGCAGGATTGGCAGCAACAGCAGCAGACACGTTCTACGCTTAAGAGAATATTTCATTCTCTTGCCAATTATGCTGTTTTAAATGAGCATTTTATAGCTGACTTCCTTCAGTCATGTTTTCTTTGATATGCTTAAGATTTTTGTTGTTGACTTTGCTGCCTTAAATGTGCACCCTGCAGCTGACCTCTTTTGCAATATTTCATTTTGAAATCTTTTAAGATAATATCTCAGCTTCCTGTATTATGTTGCTTTGAATGTATACTTTATATTTGCCTTTCTTCAGCAATGTTTTCTTTGATGTTTTCATGTAGGGTTGTTAAACCACTTTGAGATTCTGTGTTCTTAAAAATATCGAGACAGAAACGAAATGAATATTGACAATCATGGTAGGAGGCCTGCGGCTGCATCAACCCAATGGCCCAACCTGTTGTCCCAGTGGCCCACCAGAAGCCCCAGTGAGTAGACCTTTAGCAAAACCCGAGCACAAGAGCCCCCTCCCTCCTGCAGAGCCAGCCACTGGTACCCAGAAGCAAGCGATCAAAGGCCAGCTTTAACCCTCCTCCAGCAGGGGGCACTTACTCTCCCCACGACCCCTCGACCCCGGACTGTCTCCAGCGTGCCCGACAAGCTGAATATCCTCCAGTGCCGTTCCCGGAGCTGCACAACTTCGTTGTTGAGGTTCTCCAGGCGGATGCAGTAGCGCCACTTGATGCAAGGAGTGAGAAGTCACAGTCAGAGCAGGAGAGCCAACAAAGGGCAAAAGGGCTTCCCAGCCGGAAGGTGGGCTCCCCACAGAGGCCTAGACACCCTTGCAAGGCCACTCCACCCTTAGCATGCAAGCCCAGGAGAAAGAGCACTCACCCAGTAGACGTGGGAATTCTGGGCTTCCTGCAGGAGAGAAGAAGAGAAGGCAGCCTTTGTCATAGACAGACAAGGAAGGGCTGGCCAACAGAGAAATGAGAGGAGCCTGCGATGGGCACTACAATCTTACTCGGCTACGAGCGACCTCCAAAGAGAAAGAAGATTGCCTTAGTGGCTTTTCAAGAAGACAGGAGGGACCTCACTCACAGCAGGTTTCTGTTTAGCCATGACAACTACTGGGAATCTCTGTCTAGAGCCCTGACAACGGATATTGAGAAGACCCCTCCCCTGCACTCCTTTTGGTGCCTGCTAAAAGCATTCCTGTTTAGACAAGCCATAGGGAATGGCCAGTGCATTGAAGCCCAACTTTGTTTTCTGCTGCTCCAGAGAAGCAGACACGGAGCAATGGATTCAAACTTCAAGAAAGAAGATTCCACCTAAACATTAGGAAGAGCTTCCTGACAGTAAGAGCTGTTCGGCAGTGGAATTTGCTGCCAAGGAGTGTGGTGGAGTCTCCTTCTTTGGAGGTCTTTAAGCAGAGGCTTGACAGCCATCTGTCAGGAATGCTTTGATGGTGTTTCCTGCTTGGCAGGTGCTTGGACTGGATGGCCCTTGTGGTCTCTTCCAACTCTAGGATTCTATGATTCTGACCCTTTGGCCTGACCTAGCACAACAACCCTTTCTCCTTGCAACCCTGGGACAGGTTGGGAGAGAACCAGCCACACAGGATGATTCCCTAAAGATCTGGACCCCTTCGCTTTGCGACACAAGATACAGGCCAGGGGATGGCGTACGAAACCTGCAGGGTCTGCAAGACCTTCCCCTGGAAGGGCTACCCAACCAGCTGCTCCCGTTTCAAGGTCCCCGAGGATTTGGTGGCACCACGACTTGTGTCGGAAACAATGGCTGCTGCTGCTGACACGCGTACCCACAGCGAGGCCTCCAAGGGACCCCAAGAGGCAGGGGGCCAGGCACCTACCCGCATGCCCATGTAGAAGGGGATCACGGTGACCCGGATGTTCTCTGTGGTTTCCCGGTGCACGTCGGACAGCTCTAGCCATGGGTGGTTCTTCTCCTGCCACGCACACAATGTGTCCCTTGCCACAAAGGGTGGAACTGGAGGGGCAGGAGAGAGAGAAAAGGGGATTTCCAAGGGAAAGTATTTCAGCACAGAAACTGCTTACCCACAGAAAGCAACGCGGACAAGACTTTTGGGGAAGCAAGTTGAAGTGGGAATTACAGTATGCGCGTGAATTAATTCCTATGTGCTAACCTAAGGTGAGGGAATGCCTTTTTTTTTAAGCCTGCGCAATTTACAGGCCCAGGGACTCCACCTTTGGGGTTCCCCAGTGGCCACTGTTGTTCTGACCAAGTACAGCTGTCTCAAACGTCACAATGGTGTGTTTGTTCAACCAAAATCTGCCACAAAAGGTTTTTAGAAATGTATCATTCGCCTTGCATAAGAAAAAGGGGGAAATCAGGAAAAAAAGGCCACATTTACTGCAGCTTCTGGCTGAGCTGGTGCACCACCGAAAGCACTGAGCTGTGCTTCAGCCCATGTCTGCCTCTCTTAGAGGGGGGAGAGCCTATCGGCCTTTGCAGCCTTTCCCCCCCAAGTAAGAACTCACCTTTCGTCTGATCGTACAGGAGGAACCGTTCGAACAACTCGTGCTGGATGGGCACCTGGTCGGTGGAGGTATATGGAAGGATGTCTTCGTGGCTTACATAGTCAAGTCCTAGAAGAGGACCCCAGAGAAAAAGGACACATCCAGGTATTTGCAGAGGACAGGCAGCAGCAGCCAAGTGCATCAGTTCTTATCCTCAGCTTCAGAATCAGAACACAATCCTGTCCAGAAGCCCCAGGTGACACTACCACAAAAGGCAACAAATTATCCCACGTGTAGGAACACGGGAAGCTGCCTTTTGAAGTAGCGGCTCTAAAGAGAAAGATTCTAGTCCTCATGGTTCCAAAGAAAGACCAGGTTTCAAACGTTACATAGGAAACTGCCTTATACAGAGTCAGACCATTGACTACCATCCACACTGATGGGCAGCAGCTCTCAAGGCCCTTCCCGGTCCTGCCTGGGGACTGAACCCAGGACCTTCTGCATGCAAAGCAGACGCTCTACCATTGAGCGACAGGCTGCCCGCTGATCTAGGTGCCTGATCAGACGGGGGCCTATTTGCCGAGTTGAATGAGATTTCTATATGTTTGCATTATATAGAACTGACCATAAGCACACAAGTCAGATAAATATGGAATGAGATTATAAAAAACCAGTCCAGTAGAAGATGGTTGAATAAAACCCTAAGAGAGCACGTTTTACCGCTTTGCTCTTTGCCCCACCCTGGAAGTGCGGGGAATAAATTCAGTGAATAATAAAACCGGCTTCCCACTCCCTTGCATGAACCCTTCAGGGATTTACACCCAGAGCCTGGGGAAATGTTGGGCGGCCTCCTAGACCCTCCCCAGGCAGCCACAGGGACAGCTGGCTCACCTGGGATTGCATAGAGAGCTCTGCTGTCGTCATGGTTTGCTAAGAAAGTCACTGCTTCCGTCTGCGATCTCTGAGACTGAGGAAGAAATGGCAAAGACAGCACTTGAGAGCTGCAATTATTATTAGCTAATAATAATAGGAATAATAACAACAACAACAATAATAATATACCACCCTTAATCTAAGAATCACAGAATGGTTCACAGTTTAAAAACACAAAAATACATACCACAATAAGAAATAGAACAGTAACACCCACACAGTTTAAAAGGCCCTGGATTGTTTAATTAGCTAAAGGCATGGAAGAAGAGGAATGCTTTGGCCTGCCGTCTAAATTTACGTAATGATGGTGTGCCTGGCAAGCCTCCCTGGGGAGGGTCGACTACAAATGGGAAGCCAGCACAGCAAAGGCCATCTCTCATGTTGCCACCCTCCAGGATGCATAGAGAAGGACATTGGATGAAGATGACATGTTCCAAGTCTGGATCAGGCCAATGACCCATCTAGTCCAGCATCCTGCATAGAGAAGGACATTGGATGAAGATGACATGTTCCAAGTCTGGATCAGGCCAATGACCCATCTAGTCCAGCATCCTGCATAGAGAAGGACATTGGATGAAGATGACATGTTCCAAGTCTGGATCAGGCCAATGACCCATCTAGTCCAGCATCCTGCATAGAGAAGGACATTGGATGAAGATGACATGTTCCAAGTCTGGATCAGGCCAATGACCCATCTAGTCCAGCAGGATTCGACCACAAGAGCAGCACTTTTCCCTCCCATGGTTTCCAGCAGCTGGCATTCAGAAACATTGCTGCCTCTGACTGGGGAATCAGGGCATAGTCTTCCTGGCTAGTAGCTAACAATAGCCCTCCCCTCCTCCTTGAATTTGCCTCACCCTCTTTTAAAGCCATCTAGGTTGGTGGCCGTCGCTGCCTCCTGTGGGAGGGAGTTCCACAGTTTAACTCTTTGGAGGAAGGGCAGGATATAAATTTAACCAACACAAGAATTAATAACAAAGGCCATGTTTTAACCACCTCTGATGTAAGGCACCCTTAGATGGATCCTATGACTGGCCCCCTCCCTACTCTGTATGGCATCCTAGTCGTGTATGGAGGGGGGGCAAGGGGAGGAAGGCTGAAGCACTTACTATATGTGGGCAGTCCCGAGCATCTATGAGAACCTGGTAGTATGTGTGTGTCTTGCCTTTCACTTCCTTGGATCCGTGCCCAGCTGCGTTCTCACCCCTGAATCAAGACACACAGCCTGTTTTTAGAACCTCTTGTTAATATTATTACCATTGTTATTGTTATTATTATTATTATTAAAATTTGTGTACTGCCCTTCATCCGAAGATCACAGGGTGGGTCACAACATAAAAATACAAAATGAGAACACAAAATACATAAAAAAGCAAAAACCAAACCAATAACGCCCCCTCCCACAAACACATTAAAAAGGCTACAGAACGCTCAATCAAGCAAAGGCTTGGTTATATGCTAAATCCACCACAGATTTCACATTTCACAGAGCAAGTGCGGATGGGCCGTCTCTGACACGGGGGGCAGCTCAGCCTCATTGGGGAAAAAAAAGGCCTCCTGTACTAGGAAGAGAGGAAATGTACAAACCGGAAAATCCCAAAAGCCACATACAGATTCCACTACCTTGGTGGACACAGCATGCTTTCAGCTCAGAACTGCATGTCTGCAGCTTTCTTAATGAACTTCCTTTATTTTAAATAGGTGTGTTTTTACCGTGCTAATGAAATTATTTTTATTGCTTATGTTAACTGTGTGTAAATATGTCAGCATTGTTTTTATACTTTTAAACTGGTTAGAAGCTATTTTGGCATAAATAAATAAATGCAAAAAACACCCAACAAAAACCAAAATAAAAATACCAAATAAAAACTTAGTTGGTCTTTAAGGTGCTACTGAAGGAATTTTTTTATTTTCCAACAAAAACCAGTCCTTTAATATGGCAGCAAATACAGTTTGGAACTTAGTTCTTGAACGTTTTGGCTCCCGAATGCTGTGAACGTTCTTTGGAACTCAAACGTCTGACAGGGCTCCTGATTGAGTGCAGGATGCTTCTGCAACTAATCAGAAGCCGCGCCTTGCTTTTTGAACGTTTTTGGAAGTTGAACGGACTTCCGGAACGGATTCCGTTCGAGAACCAAGGTACAACTGTATTTTCCAATGACTTAAAAAAATTGTTTACTGTACTGTAAACCACTCGGAGTAAGCTGTATATCAATTACATGCAATAAAATGATTAAATAAATCAGGGCAAGGTCTGCCCACTGCTCACTCTAAATACCAACCACAACTTCTTAAAGCGCACTGAGCTTCTTAACATGCTCCTCTCCCTCCCCAATTCTGTCTGCCTTTGAGCGAAAGACATATCCTTCCTTACTTTTCAGGCACCGGGGAAGCCACGTCTCTGTCATACAGCCTGGCTTGCCAAGGAAAGAGGACTATCCCCCGGTATCCAAATACACTGTGGAGAAATAGCTGAAAGAAAAGAGCACAGGGGGCAGGAGGAGAAAGCGTCAAGCAAGGCAGAAGAGAAAGCGGAACTTGCTCCAACCATCATGGTGAGAAATGGCAGCTCCAAGGAACCAGCTTCGGGAGGGAGGGAGGTGGGCAGCTTCATGGCATCTATTGCTACTAATCCAGAGCCTAAGGCGGGGGGCGGGGCGGGGGGGGGGTCAAAACAAATGACAAAGGCTCCAGTAAAGGTGGGTGTTAAGGGGTGATATGATAGCCATGTTCAAATATATAAAAGGATGTCATATAGAGGGTGAAAGGTTGTTTTCTGCTGCTCCAGAGAAGCGGACACGGAGCAATGGATTCAAGCTACAAGAAAGAAGATTCCACCTAAACATTAGGAAGAACTTCCTGACAGTAAGAGCTGTTCGACAGTGGAATTTGCTACCAAGGAGTGTGGTGGAGTCTCCTTCTTTGGAGGTCTTTAAGTGGAGGCTTGACAGCCATCTGTCAGGAATGCTTTGATGGTGTTTCCTGCTTGGCAGGGGGTTGGACTGGATGGCCCTTGTGGTCTCTTCCAACTCTATGATTCTATGATTCTATGTGAAGGAAGCCAGAAATGCAGTTGTGGACAGGACCAAAAAATTGCTACAAGTCCTGACAGTCTTCACACATCCATACTGTCACAGGAACATTTACAAGAGCCAACATTCTCTGCCTGGTTGCCTTGAAGCAAAAAAATCTGCGGGCTCCTGTGGGCAGGCAGACAAGGATCCCTTTATAAGGCTGGGCTTGCAGAATATGGTCCGGTGTCGTCCCTTTATAGTAGCACCGACTGCAACAGAGAGGGGGGCACTAACAAGAGAGGGTCCCAAGCTGGCCCAGCCCAGTGTAGAGCAAGAGGCTTCCAATGCCTCTGATTCCACCCCGCCACACAAAAAACCCACTTACCTGACCCGTGTCATATTTCCCATGCTGCTTTGGCACTTCAAATACACCCACCGTCTCCAGCACTTTGCCCTCAGGGCGGTTCCTAGGGTGAGGACAGAGAGAAGGCAGGGAGGGCGTGAGGCTCGCCCAGAGTGTTGGTCACTGAGTCGCAAAGTCTGAACTGGCTTTGGATGTCGCCCCCCCCTTTCTCACAACCACAGCTCAGCTTTCAGACTCCTATTCAGCTGGCAGTCCAGTGGAGCTGCTCTGCCCCACGCACAACAAATACAACAAGAAAGTAACAATGAATAAAGCTTCTTGTTTAAAGTTTAACTCCAGAGGTAACTGCAGTCACAATGGCCAAGAGCTCAGAAAGGAACCGATAAACTCGGGAGGGAGGGAAGTCCACCGATGGATGTTTGTCGCAATAGTTAAAAGGAGTCTTGCACGTCCCGAAGCAGCATAGCTCTGGGGAGAAGAACGCAGGGGAGTGTGCCTGTGGGTCCTGTTTTTGAAGGCTGAATTAGGGGCCAAAGGGAAATCTCATCTTGCACTGGCAAAGTCAGGCAGCAGTAAGCAGGCCTCAAAATGATTTGCGGCAGGCCAACAAGGTTCCTGACTACAAATGCTTTAAACCAGACCTCTCCAACCTGGTGCCTGGCAAATGTTTCGGACTACAACTCCCATCAGCCCCCAGCATCCTACAGCCATGTTGGATGAGAGTTGTGGTTTAAAACACCTGGAGGGCCCTTGGTTGGAGAAGGCCAAGTTAAACAATAGCAAGAGGGTAGTGGCATCAATGACCAATGATACGTCATTCTAATGAGACTGGGAGGACTTCTCTCTCAAGGCACCTTTATGCATTGGGCTCCACCCCCACAAGCCACTATTTTGCCTCTTGGTGTGGTCGGTAAAATTGCACACACCCAGGGATTGAAACTCCCATTGTTCTAGGCACATTAGCACCAGCGGTTTCGGAGCTCTGGTCGCAGTACTGTGCCTAAGATTTCAGATTAAACTGTCACTGCTGAAAGAAAACGAGGGCCTTTTTCTTCCTCCCCACCTCCAGCCACTTTCTGAAGACTGGAGAAGAGACCCTCTTAAGAATATTGGGAGGGGGGGTGGGCAGGGGAAGGGCACTAGACCATTTGAAAAATGAACAAAAGATTTTAGCTGCAGCTCATTCATTTTCAGCTTTGCATTCTTGTTATAAAAAAGCGCGCCTAGACATTTTGTTGTTGCTCCCATAACTTCAGTATAAGGTGCCATTTAGCTCCAGCTTTCATATTTCCGTTTCTAACACTGCACCCTCCCCCACAAAGCAGAGCCTGCAAGCAGATTTAGGAACTGTTAACCTCCAGGGACAGCTTGTTGTTGCTGTTTAGTTGTGTCCGACTCTTCATGATCCCATGGACCATAGCACGCCAGGCACTCCTGTCTTCCACTGCCTCCCGCAGTTTGGTCAAACTCATGTTCGTAGCTTCGAGAACACTGTCCAACCATCTCATCCTCTGTCGTCCCCTTCTCCTAGTGCCCTCCATCTTTCCCAGCATCAGGGTCTTTTCCAGGGAGTCTTCTCTTCTCATGAGGTGGCCAAAGTATTGGAGCCTCAGCTTCACGATCTGTCCTTCCAGTGAGCACTCAGGGCTGATTTCCTTCAGAATGGATGTTGTTTGATCTTCTTGCAGTCCATGGGACTCTCAAGAGTCTCCTCCAGCACCGTAATTCAAAAGCATCAATTATTTGGCGATCAGCCTTCTTTATGGTCCAGCTCTCACTTCCATACATCATTACTGGGAAAACCATAGCTTGAACTATACGGACCTTTGTCGGCAAGGTGATGTCTCTGCTTTTTAAGATGCTGTCTAGGTTTGTCATTGCTTTTCTCCCAAGAAGCAGGCGTCTTTTAATTTCATGACTGCTGTCACCTTCTGCAGTGATCATGGAGCCCAAGAAAGTAAAATCTCTCACTGCCTCCATTTCTTCCCCTTCTACTTGCCAGGAGGTGATGGGACCAGTGGCCATGATATTGGTTTTTTTATATATTGAGCTTCATACCATATTTTGCGCTCTCCTCTTTCATCCTCATTAAAAGGTTCTTTAATTCCTCCTCACTTTCTGCCATCAAGGTTGTGTCATCTGCATATCTGAGGTTGCTGATATTTCTTCCGGCAATCTTAATTCCTGCTTTGGATTCATCTAGTCCAGCCTTTCGCATGATGAATTCTGCATATAAGTTAAATAAGCAGGGAGACAATATACAACCTTGTCGTACTCCTTTCCCAATTTTGAACCAGTCAGTTATTCCGTATCCGGTTCTAACTGTAGCTTCTTGTCCCACATAGAGATCTCTCAGGAGACAGATGAGGTGATCAGGCACTCCCATTTCTTTAAGAACTTGCCATAGTTTGCTGTGGTCGACACAGTCAAAGGCTTTTGCATAGTCAATGAAGCAGAAGTAGACGTTTTTCTGGAACTCTCTAGCTTTCTCCATAATCCAGCGCATGTTTGCTATTTGGTCTCTGGTTCCTCTGCCCTTTCGAAATCCAGCTTGCACTTCTGGGAGTTCTCGGTCCACATACTGCCTAAGCCTGCCTTGTAGAATTTTTAAGCATAACCTTGCTAGCGTGTGAAATGAGCGCAATTGTGCGGTAGTTGGAGCATTCTTTGGCACTGCCCTTCTTTGGAATTGGGATGTAGACTGATCTTCTCCAATCCTCTGGCCATTGCTGAGTTTTCCAAACTTGCTGGCATATTGGGTGTAGCACCTTAACAGCATCATCTTTTAAAATTTTAAATAGTTCAGCTGGAATATCATCACTTCCACTGGCCTTGTTATTAGCAGTGCTTTCTAAGGCCCATTTGACGTCACTCTCCAGGATGTCTGGCTCAAGGTCAGCAACCACACTACCTGGGGTGTACGAGACATACCTATGAGCAGCTTAACAGGGTATACCCATTTGGCAACTGTTCATGCGAGAATTTTGGGGGGATCCCGATCAGAGCCCTTGTGGAATTTCCTAGGCCTCAATGGATACCCTCACCTCCACTTTGGATACAGCCAGAAATCGTTGGAATGTGGGGGAGGGGGTCATCCTGAAAAGGTAAGACCCCTCCCCCCATTCCCCACCAGTACCCTCAAGCCCCTCTTCCCAGCTGTGCCCCCGACCCCACACAAGCCCCTCCCCTCCCACAAGCCCCTCCCCCTCCCACAAGCCCCTCCCTCCTCGAAGCCCCTCCCTCTGCCGTGGCCCCTCCTCCTCTCCGCTCACCGTGAGGAAAGGGCCCTCCTGGGGATCAGGCCAGGCCACGCCCACAGGCTCGTCCCGCGCGCCGCCCCTCGCAGCGCCGCCGCTCCTCCGCAGGGCAGCCCTGAGCCGCACGAAGACGACGACGACGACGACGAGGAGGCCCTGGCCCGGCTTAGCGCCACGGCCGCCCAGCACCGGCTTCGGGCCGCTGCCGCCGCGCAGGCCGCTGATGCCATCCCGCGGCCCTGGCGCAAGAGAGGCTTCAGGAGGCGCCCACAATGCACCTCGCGCCCGCGCCGCAGCCCCACTTCGTCGTCGTCGCCTGAGAGGAGGAGACGGCGGGGTCGCTCTGGCCCGCGCGTATGCCATGGAGAGGGGAAGGCTTCCGGGTCACTCGCTCGGCGCCGCTTTCTCCACCACAGAGATAAGAACGTGTAGAAGGAGCCCGAATGGGAGTTTCCGGGGTTGTTCCTCACTCAACCCTCCAACTTCCACCCGGGTTTAAATGATGATAAACAATTGTGTTTTCGGGAAATAGACCGGAGTTTGGAAAAGGGTTTGGATGACACAGGCCGCGGAGTGAACCCGGAATATGCTTCTCAGGGCGACGAGGCGTCCTCTCTTCCCTTTTGTTACCTCTGTGTTCACCTCCTTCTTCGGGTCTCCGCGGTAACCCCAGTCAGATTCTTCCCCGCCCACTTCAGGCAACGAGCGGTCATATGACCAGCGACACTTCCAAGATGGCGACCTCCCTGAAGGTGGGACCTGCGCTGCGGCGGCTCCTGCGGGGCTCCGAGGTGCAGCGGCTGCCGGAGGAGCTGCGGGCCGAGCTGGAGGCGGCCCTCGCCGAAGAGGAGCCCCGCTTGTCATTCCACTTCGTCCGAAAGCTCCACCGAGCTCTGCGGGAGGCGGGTGAGGAGAGCGGGTGACCTTCGGGGCAGGGCAGGGAGTTCACCCCGCACCCCCGCTTGTGACTTTCCCCTCTAATGCTTGTCCGAAAGAAGCTGCCTTCTTTCCTCCACCCCTGTGTGCTTCCTCTCGAGTAAACTAACCAATGCTTAGAAGGGGCTCCTGCATATAGATATAATTGTAGTCATGTCACGTGTTTTCATAAAGGAGCTCAAGATAATCTACATGGTTCTTCTCCCCCACCCCACCCTGGTTATTTTATCCACAGAACACTCATGTGAGGTTGTTTAGAGAGAGAGAGAGCGACAGAGAGAGAATGTGACTGAGCCAGGGCCACCCAGTGAACTTCATGGCTGAGTCGGCATTTGATCCTTGATCTGCTTGGTCTCTCTGCCCAAGACTCTTAAGCACTACACCACACCGACTCTACACTCAAAACACTACTACACCCTACATAGCATAGGGTGCACCATGGTGTACACACTTATTGGGGAACAAAATATGTTGACATGGGGGTGAATCGTAAAGGGAAACAGGGTGGTCCTCCTCAAAAACCTTTAAAGAGCCCATGTGATGCCCTAGCCTGGAGGGTGCGGGGTGAGCGAGGCAGGACCTCGATTCAAAACTCTTGCTTAGTTTTGAAGCTCTCACCGGGGGGGGGGGGGCTTGAGTCAGCTGCACTGTCTCCCTTTACCACACCTTACATGCTTGTTAGGATACAAGTGTTCACATTTCCAACCAGTTATGAAGGGCTTGCTTGGTGACCTTGGAGCCAGTCACTATCTCTCAGCCTATCCTACCGTACAGGTTTGTCATGAAGGTGAACCGGTTTCCCTGCTGTGCACATGTGGAAGGGCAGGACTTCAATCCTAAATTCTCCAGTGAATCAAGGTGAAAACCTTCCCCACACCGGAGACCCTGGAGCGCAGCTACCAGTCAAAGCAGATAGTACTGGCCTAAATGGACAAAGAATCCGACCTAGGATAAGGCCATTATCTATGTGCATAACATATCTTTCAAATTCCTTTGGCCCAGAATTCTTATTGGTGACACACCTTTTTTTTAACTCCTAGGTTCTCAGGTATATCTTCATGAACTGCTGGAAGGCAGTGAGATCTTCCTTCCTGAAGAGAAAAAGCCTCCCAGGGTTTGTATGAAGCACTTACCTTTTTAATAAAAATAACTAGGTGGTTGGAATCTTTGTGGCTTCTGATGTATAAAAGGCTTTGATAAGGAGATAACTTTGCTTCTCCAAACACACACACATGTCTAGTTACATGTATCTTAGGAAGCCTAAATCTCTCCACTCTCCCAACAAATATTTGACATAAAACAGTGAAATTGCTGTTCCATTGCAAGTTTGTCTTCTGTTTCAGAATCCAGAATTAGTAGCCCGGTTAGAAAAGATCAAGGCCAGGCTAGCCAATGAGGAATACAAGAAGATAACAAGGAACATCAACTGCCAGGTGAGGGGAAAATATAAACCTCAACCGTCCCATCCTTAGCAAAGATCAGCCTGATCTTACTTAAGACATCTGCAGATATCTACGTGATACGGCTCTGCTTTGAGGAAGGGTTGGTGGATGTGGATACCGACCCTTAGTGAAGGGCACAGGGGTTCTGGAATGAAGAATTTGTGGTAAGAATGCAAAGGAACATAATAAAGATTAAGCTTCAGGGTGAGGCCCTTTCCTTTGGGGAGGGAGCCGGAGCTCAGTGGTAGAGCCCCTGCTTTGCATGCAGAAGGTTCCAGGTACAACCCCCAATGACTCTCGGTAGGGCTGGGAGGACTCCCTGCCTGAAACCCTGGAGAGCCTCTGCCAGCGTATGCAGTATTGAACTAGATCAGGCATCCCCAGACTTCGGCCCTCCAGATGTTTTGGACTACAATTCCCATCATCCCTGACTACTGGTCCTCTTAGCTAGGGATCATGGGAGTTGTAGGCGAAAACATCTGGAGGGCCGCAGTTTGGGGATGCCTGAACTAGATGGACCACAGATGTGAGTCAGTACTGTATAAGGCAGCTTCCTATTTTCCTGTTCATAGAGTTGCTATATAGGCAGCTAATCTCTGGTTAGCATTAAGTATATGTGGTGTGACTTGCACAGTTACTGTAGTTTCTGCCGTGGGATTTGGGATTAGAGCTCCACATTTTATATCTGACGGCCTAGGTGACATTTTCACACTACACCTGGGAAGAAGGGAAGGCCTTTCTTTGCCTTGGTCCTGAAGCTGCTTTGTTGCCAAGCAGAACAGAGGAAAGCCCTGTAAGAAGCTCTTTTCTCTCTCTTTCTTTTAGGAACTGAACCGATACGGCACTTTGGCTGACCTTGGAAGGCAAGGTGGGTTTCTGTGTTAAGAGCAGGTGGCATGTTGAGGCAAGGAGAGGACCGATGGATGGGTGGTTGTGAGAGAGGGAAAGTAAGGCATATCCATTAAAGGTGACAGAAAGGGTGGGGAGGGAACTGCGGGAAGGGGAGAGGAGAGTCCCAAGGGAGGGAGAACCTTCGTTAAATTGATAGCAGCTCCTATGCATGTCTTTTCGGAAGTAAGGCCCATTCATTAGAATGGGACGTATCTCAAGTAAGTATGCAACTTTAGTATTTCAGCCTTGATTTGAAATTTATTCAATAAAATCTCTACACCATTTGATTGTGAAAAAAAAAACTTTACAGCAGTTTACAAAAAAGGTGAAAATACAAAGAAAAAAATAGCAATAAGCACTTTTAAGAAGTTAAATTAACAATTAGGAGCAGATTAAAACTCACATCAACTTTCTTAATGCCCAAGTAGACTCTGGAATGAATTTTGCTTTTATTTAGCCGTTTTAAAAATCAGATAAAGTACAAGTCTCCGCAAACTAAGAGGGAAAACAACCCTTTTCATTTTAGAACCACGAAAATATGTCACTTCAATGTGGAAGAATCTGAGGAGTTTCTTCAAGCTTCATCATCCCAAAAAGGGGCAACAAAGTCCAACTGCCACCTATGTTAGGTTCTGAGGGGGATGAACTTTCCCCAGAAATCCTGCTCATTTTAATTTCAGGCAAGTTGATATTGTGGGGGGGGGGGCAAGAGTCACAGAGAGAAGGGAGTTGAAGAGACAGCACAAGGTAGAAGAAAGAGCAGAGCAAAAAAGGAAAGGGAGACAGAGAAGATGCTGAGAGAAAGGGCAGAAATGTTTGAGGAGATAAAGAGGGCCTAAATAGGAGATAAAGAGCCTGATGGATCAGGTCAGTGCCCATCTAGCCCAGGATCCTGCTCTCAGAGTCGCCAGCCAGATGCCTGTGAGAAACCAGCCAGCAGGATTCAAACACAAGAGCAACTCTCCTCTCCTGTGGTTTCCCGCAACTGGTATTCGGAAGCATTGTTGCTTGTGACAGCGAAGGCAGATCCTAGCCACCCTGGCTAATAACCCTCAATACCCCTCTATGAGGATGCGGGTGGCGCTGTGGGCTAAACCACTGAGCCCAGGGCTTGCCGATCAGAAGGTCGGCGGTTTGAATCCCTGCGACGGGGTGAGCTCTTGTTGTTCGGTCCCTCCTCCTGCCAACCTAGCAGTTTGATAGCTCGTCAAAGTGCAAGTAGATAAATAGGTACTGCTCCAGTGGGAAGGTAAACGGCGTTTCCGTGCACTGCTCTGGTTCGCCAGAAGCAGCTTAGTCATGCTGGCCACGTGACCCGGAAGCTGCACGCCGGCTCCCTCGGCCAATAAAGCGAGATGAGCGCCACAACCCCAGAGTCGTCCGCGACTGGACCTAACAGTCAGGGGTCCCTTTACCTTTTAGCCCTCTATGAATTTGCTCAATTCTCTTTCAATGCCTTGTGGGAGGGAGTTCCATAGATTAGCTGTGTGCTGAATGAAGAAAGACGTTCTCTCATCTGTCCTGATTCTTCCAGCAGAAAGAAAGAAAGAGGCAAAAGGCAGGCAGCTGGTGATAGGACTGTGAAGGAAGACGAGATGAACGAGACAACAGATAAAGGATTGAGAAAGTGCAAGGAGGAGTCACAGATGGAGGGCAAAAAGTGCAAGGAAGAAGGTAGAGAGGAAAAGGCACCAGCAGGCGACAGATGGGTTGGTCTCTGGCTTTAGGGGTTGGACTAGATGACCCCAGAGGTCCCTTCCAACTCTGCAACTCCATGAGAAAGAAAGAAAGGCAGGGAAGGTTATGGAAAGAGAGAGAGAGAGAGAGAAGCTTTTTGTTGCTGTTAAGGAAAGGCAGACATAATGGTGGTGATGACTTGTCCTCTAGCTCAGTATCAACCACGGGCATAGAGAAGACGATAGAACTATGAAAAGGGTTCAGAGGTTTTGGCCAACTATTAAATGAAAGATGGGTTTACTTGGTTCCAACTACTACATATAATATTGGGGGGGAAAACAATAGCATGCCAGTACCGCAATGTGGGTAATATGTGGTGAAACTCCAGCACTGTTAAGTTAAAATTGAAAGTAAGAATGGGTCCAATGTTCCTGTTTGGGGGTCAGAGGTCTGGACTGGTCGGGTCTGGACTGGTTAAAGACCAACAGGTGTAGACAATACGAAGCTCTAGGGAACCATGTTCCAACTTGTATTGTGGCAGCTGCCTCTGTTCCTGTTGAAAGCCAGTCCCTTTGGTCAGAGCCATGAGGGCTGTTAGGGGAAGGGCTGCGTGTCCCTGGCAGAGCCCCCACTTTCCATGCCTATGGCCCCAGGTTCAATTCCACAACGTCCCCAGGTTGGGCTGGGAAGGAGCCCCTGCCTGAGCGCCTGGAGAGCCACTTCTGCCGGTCAGGGCAGGCCACACTGAACTGGATGGCCCTATTTGCTTATTTCATAACGTTTACACGCTGCTTGATTGTAAAAGAACCCCCAAATTCGCAAGTTAAAACTTTCAATAACAATTGACTAAAAACTAGCGTAGGCTTGTCTAAAGAATGTTTTTTAGCAGGCGCTGAAGAGAGCACAGGGAAGGCAAACTCCTTGATATCAACAGGCAGGGAGTTCCCAAGTTTCCAATGTTCTAACCCAGTATATAGCAGCTTCCTGTGATGCGCGAGGAGGAGTACAGCAGTGGGGTAATGAGGTGGGCAGAACTCATTTCAGAGGGGCAGGAGATTCCTTTTCCTTCTTTGGGTTTCAGTCATAGGGAATGGACCTTGCTGGGCCTGTGTCACACACACTGCCTCTGCTTTTCCCAGTGAGGTCCACCAAAGCCTTGGTTGTCACCATCGTCAACTTCCTGGTCACGGTGGGGGCCACATTTGCCTGCACCTACCTGGGCTCCCAGTACGTCTTCGTGGAAATGGCACCGGTGAGTGGCAGCTGGGCCAGGGGGGGGGACTGTGCAGGGGACAGGGAGAGACTTAAGGAAAACTCTGGGTATTCCATGGGTGGGGGTGAGGGGCAGCTCTCTTGAACAACGTAGAGGTCAACATTTCCAAGGACATTGAGAAGCTGGAACAGGGCAGCCAAGATGGTGAAGGGTCTGGAGACAAAGCCTGATGAGGAACAGTTGAAGGAGCTAAAATAAAAAAATTCCTTCAGTAGCACCTTAAAGACCAACTAAGTTTTTATTTTGGTATGAGCTTTCGTGTGCATGCACACTTCTTCAGATACAGTGAAATGGAAGTTGAAGGAGCTGGTGATGTGTAGCCTGGAGAAGAAGAGATAGGAGAGTCATCTTCAAATATCTCAAGGGCTATGGCACAGAAGAGGGAACAAGCTTGCTTTCTCCTCCTCTGGAGGGTAGGACTCGAACTCATGGCTTCAAGTTACAAGAAGGGAGATGGAAGAACAGTAAGAGCTGTTGAGAGGGGGTGGACTCTCCTTCCTTTCAGGTTCTTTAGGCAGAGGTTGGATGGCCACCTGTCTTGGATGCTTTAGCTGAGATCCCTGCATTGCAGGGGGCTGGATGACCCTTGGGGGCCCTTTCCAACTCTACAAGCCTATGATCCTGCAATTCCTCCCACTAGTGCATTTTTATGTAAAAGGGGGAGGGGAAGCCTTTAGTTCTGAATCCAAAAAAGGCAAAGGTTCTGACTCTAACGCTAGATGCACCCCCCAAAAGAGTACAGATTAGCCCTGACCCCCCCCCAAAAAAAAGTCCAGAGCAGAAGCAAGGCAGGATGTCTTTTAACTGCAACTCACCTGGCAGAGGCGTCTGAGGCTGAGCTGACTTCCTTTCCCCTCTTCCTTCCAGCGTGTCCTGTCAGCCGTGGTTGTGGCCTCCGTCGTGGGCTTGGCTGAGCTCTACGTGATGGTTCGGAACCTGGAAGGAGAACTGGGGGAGCCCTAGCCAAGGAGCCCTTCCTGGCTGGCCTTTCTCTCGGCCTGCTCTCTCCGCCCTTCATCCTTGCTGCTCCCCACTCATGGCCAGGGAGGCAGGGTCAGCCACCAGAGGCCGCCGGCCGATCCCAGTACAAACCACCAAGGAGGAGCAGGACCTTCTCTCTGCAACTTCTTCCTCCCGCAGCTACGTACAAGTGGGCTCTTTTTCCTTCCCCTGAGGTGCTGTGAAAAGCCTTTCCCCAACAGGCCTCCCTTTTCTCTGGCACAAATAATCTGGTGTGTTTACAGTGGTGTGGGTTTTTTCCCCCTGCAGGCACTGAAGCTGGACTAGGGGATAGGGGTGGGGGAAGCAACTTCACACCAACAGGAGAAGATTTCTCTTTGTGCATCTGTCACACCCACAAGCTGCAAGGTTGCTGTTCCCAAAGAGTTGGCCACCTGAGCAAGAGCGATTACTTTTGTTGCCCTTTGGCAAACACAAAGGGACACACCATTTTGCTGTTACACCAAGCCCGGCAAGCAACTGTGAAAGGCCGCATCCTATCCCTTACAGTTTGGAGGTGCTTCCCCCCCCCCTCCGCAAACCGCCATCCTCCGGGTGTCGTCTTAATGTATAGAAATCAACCTTTGTTATGTGCAATAAACGGATCAAAATCTGTTGAAGCTGCAACTCAGGCAGGTCTCTAGCAGCAGGTGGGGGGAGGTTGTGGGGGGAGAGGGGAAGGCTAGAAATTCTCATTGATGAAGGGATTGTAGATGGAGGAATTTGCTATGTAATGGTGACCAGTATATTATATGGGATAACAAACTGTGTTTTGGGGCTGGAGGGGTGAGCTTTTGTCCCGTTTTAGATCCCGAGAAGCAAAATAATTGTATGCTTCACCTTCGTTGGAAGATTCGGGACAGGCAAAAGAAAGTCATGGTTGAAACTATGGAACTTGCTCCTGCAAGAGGCAAGGATGCCCATCCACTTGGATGGCTTTAAATGGGGATTAGGCAAATTCAGAGGAGGCTCTCATGATGGCTGTGCTCTTGAGAGGCGGTAATGCTTCTCGGTAGTGGCGCCCGCCCTGTGGAACGCCCTCCCACCAGATGTCAAAAAGAAAAATAGCTACCAGACTTTTAGAGGACATCTGAAGGCAGCCCTGTTTAGGGAAGCTTTTAGTCTTTAAGAAATTAGTGTGTTTTAATATTTCTGTTGGAAGCCGCCCAGAGTGGCTGGGGAAACCCAGCCAGATGGGCGGGGTATAAATAATAATAATAATATATTATTATTATTATTATTATTATTATTATTATTACCATCTTGCTTGAGGGCTTCCTATAATGGGCATCTAGTTGGCCACTGTGAGAACAGGATGCTGGACTAGAATCATAGTTGGAAGAGACCACAAGGGCCACCCAGTCCAACCCCCTGCCAAGCAGGAAACACCACCAAAGCATTCCTGACAGATGGCTGTCAAGCCTCCGCTTAAAGACCTCCAAAGAAGGAGACTCCACCACACTCCTTGGCAGCAAATTCCACTGTTGAACAGCTCTTACTGTCAGGAAGTTCTTCCTAATGTTTAGGTGGAATCTTCTTGTAGTTTGAATCCATTGCTCTGTGTCAGCTTCTCTGGAGCAGCAGAAAACAACCTTTCTCCCTCCTCCATATGACATCCTTTTATATATTTGAACATGGCTATCATATCACCCCTTAACCTTCTCTTCTCCAGGCTAAACATACCCAGCTCCCTAAGCCGTTCCTCATAAGGCATCGTTTCCAGGCCTTTGACCATTTTGGTTGCCCTCCTCTGGACACGTTCCAGCTTGTCAGTATCCTTCTTGAACTGTGGTGCCCAGAACTGGACACAGTACTCCAGGTGAGGTCTGACCAGAGCAGAATACAGTGGTACTACTACTTCCCTTGATATAGATGCTATACTCCTATTGATGCAGCCCAGAATTGCATTGGCTTTTTTAGCTGCTGCATCACACTGTTGACTCATGTCAAGTCTGTGGTCTACCAAGACTCCTAGATCCTTTTCACATGTACTGCTCTCAAGCCAGGTGTCTCCCATCCTGTATTTGTGCCTTTCATTCCCCCCTCCCCAAGTGTAGTACTTTACATTTCTCCATGTGAAAATTCATCTTGTTTGCTTTGGCCCAGTTGTCTAATCTGTTAAGGTCATTTTGAAGTGTGATCCTGTCCTCTGGGGTATTAGCCACCCCTCCCAATTTGGTGTCGTCTGCAAACTTGCTCAGGGTGCCCTCAAGCCCATCATCCAAGTCATTGATAAAGATGTTGAATAAGACTGGGCCCAAGACAGAACCCTGTGGCACCCCACTAGTCACTTCTCTCCAGGATGAAGAGGAGCCATTGATGAGCACCCTTTGGATTCGGTCAGTCAGCCAGTTACAAATCCGCTGAATGGTAGCATTTTCTAGCCCGCATTTTACCAGCTTCTTTACAAGAATATCATGGGGCACCTTGTCAAAGGCCTTGCTGAAATCAAGATAGGCTACATCCACAGCATTCCCTTCATCTATCAGGCTTGTAATTCTGTCAAAAAATGAGACCCGATTAGTCTGACATCACCTATTTTTCAGAAACCCTATTTTTCAGAAACCCATGCTGACTTTTAGTGATCACAGAGTTTCTTTCTAGGTGCTCACAGACTGTTTGCTTAATGATCTGCTCTAGAATCTTTCCTGGTATTGATGTCAGGCTGACTGGGTGGTAATTGTTTGGGTCCTCTCTTTCCCCCTTTTTGAAAATAGGGACAACATTTGCCCTCCTCCAGATGGGGCCCCTTTGGTGAGAACCGACACTTCTTGTTTGTTTGTTTTGTTAAATTTCTATACTGCCCTTCATCTGAGGATCGCAAGGTGGTTTACAATATAAAAAAGAAGAAGAAGAGGAGTTTGGATTTGATATCCCTCTTTATCACTCCCCGAAGGAGTCTCAAAGCGGCTAACATTCTCCTTTCCCTTCCTCCTCCACAACAAACACTCTGTGAGGTGAGTGAGGCTGAGAGACTTCAGAGAAGTGTGACTAGCCCAAGGTCACCCAGCAGCTGCATGTGGAGGAGCCTAGACGCGAACCCGGTTCACCAAATTACGAGGCCACCGCTCTTAACCACTACACCACACTGGTGTAGTGCTATGTATGCATAGCTTGGTAACAAACCAAAACAGTAAACCTCCCACAGATTGTTTTATTAGCCAGAGGCTTGAGAGAACAGGAGCGTCTTCCCCTGGTGCCTAAAGGTGTACAATGAAGGTGCCAGGCAAGCCTCTCTGGGGAGAGCATTCCACAAGCAGGGAGTCACTGTAGAAAAGGCCTCCCCTTGTGTTGCCGCCCTCTGGACTTCTTGCAGAGGAGGCGCCCGAAGAAAAGCCATAGATGGTGAGTGCTTGGATCTCAGTGCTCCCATCCTACGCATATCGTCTCTGAAGTAAATCTGTTTGATTTCAAGTAAACATGTGGAGGATTTCCCCAGGGGTGGTGCAGTTGGGCGAGGGGGTTGCCAGGGAGGAGGAGGAGGTGATTAGCATGCCCTGTTGCCACTGGCTGGTTGCATGCTCTGCATGCAGAAGGTTCTGAGTTCAATCCCAGGCAGCATCGCCAGTACGGCCAGGTGAAATCCTTCCTCTACAAGTATCATTGTATGTGATTGCACCAGCCGAAGTCTACTCTCCAACCTAGTTCGCAAGCCAGACTCTGCATCCCAAGGGCCTCCAACCAGGTAACAGGCTCAATTTCGATAACAGCTGCTATTGGAAAGAATAGAATAATTCTGGACACCACAATTTAAGAAGGATATTGACAAGCTGGAAGGTGAGCAGAGGAGGGTGACCAAGATGATCCAGTGTCTGGAAACCAATCCTGATGAGGAATGGTTGAAGGAGTTGGGGATATTTAGCCTGGAGAAGACGAGACTGAGAGGAGACAGGAAAGCCATTTTCAGATATAAAAAGAGCTGCCACATGGAGGATGGAGCAAGCTAGTTTTCTCCTGCTCTGGAGGGTAGGACTTGAACCCATGGCTTCAAGTTACAAGAAAGATTCCAGCTAAACATACGGGAAAACTTTCTGACAGTAAGAGCTGTTCAACAGTGGAACAGACTCCCTCAGGGGGTTGTGGACTCTCTTTCCATGGAGGTTTTTAAGCAGAGGTCGGAAGGCCTTATTTCCTAGATATGTTAGTTGAGATTACTGCATTACAGGGGGTTGGACTAGATGACCCTCGGGGTGCCTCCCAACTCTGTTGTCTATGACAACACCCATATTGGATAGCAGTTGCTCAAAACCATTGTGTCCTTTTTGCTCCTGGAGGCTTTAAGCAGCGGGTGCTGGTCAGAGGCCCCTCGGAAGCGTTGATTAATGTTCTGATGTCTGCTAAGCCCTCGCCAGAAACACACACTCCAATATTAATATTGTCGCTACGTGCCATTCCAGCTGGCTGGGCCCAGAAGGGGGCGGGGGCGTGCTATGGAACCTCGACCTTTTCCATGGGCCATCACTGGGATTAGGTGATGTAGTTCAATCATCCACGGATCCCCCTGGAGATTAAGGTATTTTTCCCCCCCTGGGCAGATTAGGTGGCATTATCAAGCGATTGTAGGGTCTGAGCTCCCCCCGCTTCTGCATTTAAGGGTATTGGATAGGCCTGTGGGGTAGAGAGCAACCCCCCCCCAGCCAAAATCAGAAATGAAAGTGATCAGGCTAAGCTGTGAGGACATCACAAAACATCTCTTTTATTGGAGTTACAAGAGAGATTTGAGGGGTTGGGGTGAAGAGGAGAAAAACCAGCAGATTAATGCGGCCAGGTGCATTTTTAAAAGGGGAGGGGGGGTGCCCAGATACAATTGGACTCCAACAGAGACAGCCCTCCCCCCCCCTTCCCAGGAAGGAGCCTGTTACACAAAGGAACGATGGTTTACAGAGGAGCAACTCTGCTCTAGCCTTCCCCTGTTGCTGCTTCCAGCTCCCAACCAGCCAGGCCTCCATCCACCTCTCACCCAGAGCCAGATCTTCCTCGGCGGTGCGCCCACGCGGGCGTCTAGAGGTCCCCGAAGTTGGCCACCAGGGCGGCGCTGTAGATGAGGTCCGAGATGGTCCCCAGGGAGGTGCGAGGCGGAGGAAAGGCGTCCCAGCGCCCCGACAGGGCGGACCACGCCGCGGCCTCTTCCTCTTCTCGGAGGGAGCTCCCCGGCCACCGAGGGGGCGCCGCCTCCTCCCAGCCTAGGAAGACAGAGGCGCTGCCGGGCGGCGGCGTGGGGCTCAGTCCCGGCTGCCCATCGGGCTTGCTGCCAGCCTGAGCCCGGCGGGGCTCGGCGCTGCTCTTGATCCTGCGGGCGCGGCGGTTCTGGAACCAGACCTGGGGGGGAGAGGGAGCCGATGAGAGAAGGGGCATGGAGAGGCAGGCAGGGGCCCTCCCGAGGCGGAGGAGCCGTCGGGGCTCACCTGGATCTTGGCCTCGGGCAGCTGCGTGAGCTCGGCCAGGCGCTCGCGCGTCCCGATGTCCGGGTAGGGCAGGGCGGCGAAGACGCGCTCCAGCTCGCTCAACTGGCCCCGACTGAAGGTGGTCCGCTTCCTCTTCCTGGGGCCGCCGCCGCCTCCTCCCTCCGTCCGGGGACCTGCGAAGGTGCGAAAGAAGGCAGACGGGGCGGGCAGTGCTCGGGAGGGAGGAGGCGGTTTCTTCCTAGCCTCCCCCTCTCCAGGTCCCACCTCCATCCCGCCAGCACCTGGCGCCCCGCAACCCACCTCCGCCAGGCTGCTCCCCGCGCTCTCCGGCCGCCCCGTCGGGGGAGAGGAAGGGCGGCGGCACCCGGAGGACGCGCGCCCGCTCCTTGCTGCCCATCGTGGCGGCGGCTCCTGCCTGCGGCTGCTCCGGCTGGCCGTCTAGCTTTTATCACCTCCCTTCGGAGACCGAGCAGCGTCATTCCACCCCCACCCCCACCCCCTCGGGCGGGCTCACATCTGGGACCAGCCCCGCCACCTGACGCAGTTCGGGCACCTGGAGACGGGAGGGGGAAGAGGGAGGCCCGTCGGGTCGAAGCGCGGGCGGCGCGGGAGCTGTCCTTGGTCCTGAAGTACCCGCCTCGGACAGCGCCTCGTCTAGGGACCAGCCTGGGATCCCGCCGAAGAGGTGCGGGGGCTCAGGAGTTTTCCCGGAGTCCAACTTCTCTGGCACACGCAAGAGGCCTGTCTTTAGAGAGGCAGTGTGGTGTAGCGGTTAGAACCAGGGCCTGGGAAACCAGGTTCAAATCTGCACTCTGCCATGAAGCTCACGTTTATGGAGACAGATGAAAGGATAGCTTCTCTGGTTAGAGGTTGTAGGTTCCATCCCCGTATGGGATGGCTGCATATTCCTACATTGCAGAGGGTTGGACTAGACGATCCTTCCAACTCTATGATTCTAAGTCCACACAGCACAGAGTTAAAGCGCGGAACTCCCTCCCACTGGAAGCAGTGATGGGCACCAACTTGGATGTTTTTAAAATAGGATTGGGCAAATTCATGGAGGAGGAGAAGGAGGTTTTCGATGACTCCCTGCCAGGATGGTGATGCTCTGCCTCCACAGTAGGAGCCAGCGATGCTTCTGAATACCAGAGGGAACCCTGTGCTCAGTTCCTGCCTGTGGGTTTTGCGTTGGGCTGCCCACTGTGAGAAGTGGGCCAATGGCCTGATCCAGCAGGCTCTACTGGTGTCGTTATGAGGGCCAAACACTTAACGTGCAGCTCTGGCCCCCATGCATTTATTTACTCCCAGAGCTAAACCTGAGTTCAGCACTCCATAGTTCGTGTGCATGGAATATGCCTGGCAGAGTGATTCCCAGCAGCGTCTGCTTCAACAGCAAAGCCCCGCTTACTTCCGAGGAAGTGGGCATAGGATTGCAGACTAAACCCTGTGTCGTGTCCCCATTATATCTGATTGATCTGCCCCATAAAAAGCCCTTCATATTATGTACTATTAAAGCTGGAAGAGACACTTCAGAGGCCATAGAATCCCAGAAATGTAGTCGGGGTCCCTACCAAGGGTCATCAATCTAGCCCAACCCCCTGCAAGGCAGGAATCTCAGCTAAAGCATCCATTGCAGATGCCCACCCAACCTCTGCTAAAAAAAAATCTCCAAGGAAGGAGAGCCCACAACCTCCCGAGGGAGACCCTTCCACTGTCCACTGTCAGAAAGTTCCTCCTGAAGTTTAGTTAGACTCTCCTTTCTTGCAACTTGAATCCATTGGCTCTGGTTCCCCCTTCCGGAACAGCTGATAAAAAGGTTGCTCCCACTTTCATGTGGCAGCGCATGAGATATTTGAAGACGGCTCTCAGATCTCCTCTCAGCATGGGCGTAGCCAGGGGGGCAGGGCGGGGCAGCTGCCTCCCAAAATCAATAAAAATACAGAGTTAACTGAGATTCTGCCTCCTCCCCCCCCCCAGGCCTGCCCCCTAACAAAAATCCTGGCTACACCCATGCCTCTCAGTCTCCTCTTGTCCAGGTGAAACCGTGGGACCGATTCAGATGGTCCGCCCCCGCCACTTAATGGCTCCAATTGGACTACTGCAATGCGCTCCACGTGGGGCTACCTTTGAAGGTGACCCGGAAACTGCAATTAATCCAGAATGCGGCAGCTAGACTGGTGACTGGGAGTGGCCGCCGGGACCACATAACACCAGTCCTGAGAGATCTACACTGGCTCCCAGTACCTTTCCAAGCACAATTCAAAGTGTTGGTGCTGACCTTTAAAGCCCTAAAGGGCCCCGGTCCTGTATACCTGAAGGAGCGTCTCCACCCCCATTGTTCTGCCCGGACACTGAGGTCCAGCTCCGAGGGCCTTCTGGCGGTTCCCTTGTTGTGAGAAGTGAGGTTACAGGGAACCAGACAAAGGGCCTTCTCGGTAGTGGCACCCGCCCTGTGGAACGCCCTCCCAGCAGATGTCAAGGCAATAAGTAACTATTCTACTTTCAGAAGACAACGGAAGGCGGCCCTGTTTAGGGAAGTTTTTAATGTTTGATGCTGTACTGTTTTTAATATTCGGTTGGAAGCCGCCCAGAGTGGCTGGAGAAACCCAGCCAGATGGGCGGGGTATAAATAATAAATTATTATTATTATTATTATTATTATTATTATTATTACTCAACTCCCTCAATTGTTCCTCATAGGGAACCATTCCTCATGATTCCAGTCCCATCTGCTGGATTAACAGGGGAAAGTCTGTCCCACTTCCTGCTCAACAGCCCTTCACCTTCGTCGCAGTCATGTCACTGTAGTATGGTGTAGTGGTTAGAGTGCTGCCTAGGGTTGCACCATGCACTTAAAGCACCTCCCCCAAAGAATCCTGGGAGCTGTAGATTAAGGGTGCTGGGAGTTGTAGCGCTGTGAGAGGGAAACTACAGTTCTCTGGATGGGGAGTTTGCTTTAAATGTACATCCCCCAAGGACCAGAGAGGGAGGAGAACCAGGCCTGCCCCCTTGAGCTTGGAGGGAAAGTGCAGAAATCAATAAAAGCCTCTCTTCATTAGGCAAAAGGTCTCTTTTAACCATTTCTCATTGGACGTCAGGCTTTCCAGACACCTCCACATTCCCAAATCATCACCGTCTTGATCACCCTAACTCTTTGGATGGTGTACAAAAGGGCTTGGCTACATTCTGGCCTGCTCCTTGATGACTGTGTGGTGCAGGCAGAACACCCACCCTTCCCCCCCCACCAGCTTAAGACTGGTTCCCCACCCCACCCCCACCCCACTTGCTGGTCCCAAAGCTGACAAGGTTTCCTTATTCCCATTTCCCCATGTTTGAAACAGGGTAGTTTCAGATTGAGGTGCTGAGAAATATTTGCTTCCTAGGCTCCAAAATTAGTGTTGGATCAACCCTAGGGAACATTTTACAGCTTGAGGGCCACCCCTGGCCTTTAGACAGCCTTCCAAGGGCCATATGCCATGGGTGGGCGGAGCCAGAGGCAAAAGTAGGTGGGGTAATGGACGCACCCCACCCCTCTTTGAGCAGTAGTCTAGTTTCTACACTGCCTACCCTTGATCCTCCACCCAGGCTAGCAAGAGGGGTGTGGCCAGTGCTGAAAGGGGCGTGGCCTAGAGAGGGGTGGCTGGGGAGGAGGCGTGGCCTTGGAGAGGGGGCGTGGCCTGCTGGAAATTTCTAGGGCTGGATGGAAGGACCTGGAGGACTTGGGTTCCCTCACCTCATGCATCACACATCTCCAGGACCGGAGCAAAATGTTGCTTTTGCACAATGCAATTCAACACGTTACAACCCCAGATCCTGACCGTGGAGTCTTAAATAAACATTGAGTCATCGCCAAATGACTCGTGTCCCCCGTGAGGTGGTTTATGTGGGATGGAACACTGGGGCAGACAAGTCACAACAGTTCCTAGAGTGTCCACTAACAGGAACTCACCTGGAGGGACACCTGACTAAGTTCAGCTTCCTGTTCCTCCAGATATGCAGATGAGATGGATTAGCTGGCAGACAAAAGCTCCTAGCCAGCAGCCATTCTCTCTCTTAGCCACCTCCTCTTCAATGGGAACACATCTCCAGAGAATCTACAGTTAGGATGGTTCTCCCTCTTGGCCTGCAGCCAAGAGAGAGACCAAATGGAGCCTTACTTTACTAAGTAGTCTCCAGATGTACATATTTGTAACTTTTCTACGTAAGCCTACCTTTCTGAGATTATGCTGTTAACTCAGGATGTCATGTGAGTAAACTCTATCTTATTTTAATACTATTGTGCCGTGTATTTCTTTTAAGAGGGACAAAGGGGATTTGCCAGGAAGTATAATATTGAAGTATAATATTGTTGCAGAGGTTCTAACAAACCTAACGCTCACGTTTTGCTGCGCACAAAAGGGGAATGTCACTCTGCTGATATTGGAAGCTTGCTAACACAAGCTTGGATAGGATCTATCTAATAATATATCCTAATCCACATCCTTAACATTCCCACAGTTTAGCATCACCGTTCTTTGTTTTGGTCCCCAAACTACCAGGTGAGACAGGTTGTCCAAACTTGGGCTGCAAAGAACCCCCCTCCCCACAGGTCTCTAGTCCCCCCAAAAAACAAGCAGGCAGGTACGGTCTTTGGAACTCGGGGCTTTATTTGGCCGCTGTCGACGGTGTGGAGGGCTTTCTGGCTGGGCTCAGGCAAGATCCTCATCGGATGGGCACCCCAGCCAGTACTTGGAGATGGGGCGAGGGTACCTGGGGTAGACGAAATCCACACGTCGAGTGTTCAGGTTCAGGCGGTAGTACTTGTCTGAGAGGGAGGGAGGGAGGTGCAGAAAGGGAGGAAGGAAATCCTGTTAATTTAGCTTCTCACTTCTCCAACCTTAAATTCAGCTCTCCGGATTTCTGCGGCAATTTGAGGTTTTTTAAAAATATCCTCGTCAAAGTTCACCAGGTGCAGATTGCTTCTAAGAAACATGTTTTTTTGTCTGCTGTTTTGACCATATGTGCACCTTTGTTTCCTAACAGAAAGCATTTTTCGTTGGCATTTTTTCCACTTACCAATAGTTATGCAGACTGTCCCCTAATATATGCATTTCTGTACCCAACAGTTAGCTGGAGAACTGCAGCCCAAAATCTGGATGTAGGTGAATGTCGAAGGGCAGCTGCATTTCAATAGTCTTTATTATTATTTTTGAAACTGCTAATCTGGTAAATTTGAGATCGCCTTACCCCAGCTATTCGATCAGTGGACCTGGCAGTGTTACAAGTGTCCCATAATCCTCGTCATCGCTACCTGGAGATGCTACTGAGGATTGAAACTGGGACGTTCTGCATGCCAAGCAGACACTCTACCACTGAGCTACTGTGGGATAACCAGCCTCACGTAACCAGTATTCTGAAGTCTAATTAATGCATGACGGGGTTAAGACCATAGAGTAAGCTGACCAGTCAGGCTTAGCTCACCTTGGGAGGGACTAGGTCATTAAACCTTTGTTCCCTTAGTCTACCAGAGAAGCTCAATGTGTGAGGCCTGAGTTGCAAACCGCATGACTCTTACAAGCCACTCTTGAGTTCCTATACCAATTCTAGAAACCTTTGCCACTTTGTACCTAAGCCAAATTTTAATGCCTGTGCATTTTTTCCTGAATGCTACATGGAAAAGAGCATGAACGGGACCTTTAGAGAGTTTGTAAGTAAACCATTTTTAACTAGTGAACCCACAAGGGCACATTTTAAAGTTCTAACTGCCTATGTTTCCAAGCTTTGCTGCATATTCTGCAATTTCAAACCTGGACTGGGGTCCTCTCCCTAAAATGTGCTGGCTACAAACCCAGATCTTGGCATCCAGTGAGTTCTCTTTTTGTGTCTATCTCCTCCCCCCCTCCCCAGCAACCTTCCTTGATGCCCTGTACTCACCGCCAACGAAGAAGTAGACGCTCTGGAAGGGCTGGCATGGGGTGGTTCCGCCCAGCAACCAGTCCATGTCCGAGGACTCTGAGCTGGGTTCGCCTTGCCAGTCCCAGGCATTCCAGCGTCCCCAGCGCTGGCGGTGGCGGTACTTCCTGCGGTGCCGGCGTGACGACTTCCTCGCTGGGCGGCGCTGGGCAGGGCTCTGTGCCACGTAGATCCGGCCGAGCATCACGGCATCCAGGCCACTGGGCACCCCTCTCCAGTCGCGGCTGATGAAACGGGCCCTGCTGGCCCCACCTGGAAATGGGGAGAGGGGACGTCAGAAGAGACGGCTGGTGAGCCAGGCTTTCCCCAGGCCATCCCCATAGCCTTGGGTCTCTGCACATGGGCAGAGGAGGGTGACCGAGTCAATTGAGGGACTGGCAACCAAGCCTTACGAGGAAGGGTTCAGGCAGTTGGCTATGTTTGGCCTGGAAAGATAATAAAAATAATAAATAATAATAAATTTTTATTTATACCCCGCCCTCCCCAGTCAAAAACCGGGCTCAGGGCGGCTCACACCAACAAAACCACAATAAAACATAAAAACAATTAATTAAAATACAGATTAAAATACAGTATTAAAATTTAAAATGCAGCCTCATTTCAAGTAGTCCATAAATCCAAGCCATGAGGGAGGAAAACACAGGGGTCAGACTAAGTCCAACCCAAAGGCCAGGCGGAACAGCTCCGTCTTGCAGACCCTGCGGAAAGATGACAAATCCCGCAGGGCCCTGGTCTCCTGTGAAAGAGCGTTCCACCAAGTTGGGGCCAATACTGAAAAGGCCCTGGCTCTAGTAGAGGCCAATCTAGCCACCTTATGGCTCAGGATCTCCAGAATATTGTTGTTTGTGGACCTTAAGGTCCTCCGCGGGGCATACCAGGAGAGGCGGTCCCGTAGGTACGAGGGTCCCAAGCCGCATAGGGCTTTAAAGGTCAAAACCAGCACCTTAAACCTGATCCTGTACTCCACCGGGAGCCAGTGCAACTGGTAAAGCACTGGATGAATGTGATCCCGCGGCAGGGAGATTTGTTGCGGCAGCAAGTTCCCTAGTTGAACTGCACACTGAGCCAACGGTGTGATGCAGCAGCAGAAAAGGCTCATGCAATCCTAGGCAGCATCTGCAGAAGTCTAGTGTCCAGATCAAGGGAAGTGATACTACTGCTCTATTCTGCCTTGGCCAGATCCACCTGGACTCCCAGGTCCAGCTCTGCACACCCCAGTTTAAGGAGAATATTGTCAAGCTGGAATGTGTGCAGAGGAAATGGGGTCTTCTTCTGACTTTTGACTGAGCTGAGGCCCTTCCCTTAAAAAAACATAGTAAGATTCCAGTCCTCATGGGGTGGAATAAACCACTGGTTAAAATCAGAAGCTGCCCTATATCCTCTTGCTCAGCGTTTTCAACACTGACTGGCAGCAGCTCTCTGGGGTTTCAGGCGAGGAGACCTTCCCAGCCCTACCTGCCGATGCTGGGACCTTCTGCATGCCGAGCAGGTGCTCTGCCACTGAGCCACATCCCTCCCCAAAGGTATGAACAGGGCAGGAGTCCCATCCTCTCTTGCCCCCGGCAATCACATCGGGCCAGCTCAGCAGGGTGCGGCCCAGCTGTGGGTGCCTGCGGAGAGTGGGGCTCAGCCCAGACACCCACACGCTCCCATTGCTGCCCTACTCACTGCGCCGCGAGCCCCCGAAAAGCGCTTGGAAGATGTCCTCCCAGCTGTCGCCCTTGAGCACGGCGTAGTGGTCGAAGACCAGTGAGGGGGACGTGGTCTCACAGTCCTCCCGCGTCGGCTGCTTGGAGAAGTCGTAGGACCAGTACTTCCGCCCTGGGGAGGCAGATGGAGAAGGGATTCGACACCGGGCAGGGGAGAAGATGGCTCCGCCAGGATCCACAGGGAGAGCAGACCCCACTGTGCATCTCCCTCCCTCCCTTGTTCCTGGTGCAGATCTTCCCACACCTCTTCTTCGCTGGCAGGGAGGAGGGTGCCAGCCCTGAGATGGGGGCCCCACCTTCCCATCATGCCATTGCAGGGGGTGTCGGTTCTAAATTTAAATTTATAAGGCGTCGAGAAAAGGTTCAGAAAAGGCTCTTCCGTTTAGAGAAGGTCAGGAAGAGACGACATGTTAGGCCATGTCAGCCTGGAGAAAGGGGGCATAGAAGAGTTTTTCTCCCTGTCTCCTAAGACTAGAACTCGGGGCCATCCCACGAAGCTGAATGTTAGAAGATTCAGGGCAGAGAAAAGAAAGGCCTTCTTCGTGCATTGCAGTGTTAAACTCTGGAACTCGCTGCTACAGGAGCCAGTGATGGCCACCATTATGGATGGCTGTAGAAGAGTATTGGACAAATGGAGGGAAAAGCTACTAATGGCTCCTAGACACAGGGGTCCTGCTTTGCCTCCTGGCTCAGAGATACCACTTGCTGGAAACCGAACTTATGCTTGAATCCTGCTTGTGGGTTAAACTGTGGAACTCCCTCCCACATGGCCACCGGGCTAGATGGCTTTGTAAGAGGAGTAGACAAATGCATGGAGGAGGAGACAGGCAGTTGTGTCAGGTTGTGCATCTGCAACAGTGACCAGAGGAGGAATGACCGCTGGGAGGAGCCCAGAGAGAAGAAACGCCTTGGTGCATTTGCAGCAGCACAACCGGACACTTTCCTCTGCCCCAGCTGCAACAAAACATGTCTCTCCTGTATCAGTCTTTACAGTCACAGCAGGCACTGCAACTATCCAACCGCTTGACCTCGCCCCCAAAGACACACTCCTCCATTGTCTCCCAAGACAAATGGATGTAGTTACAGGTAGGTAAGCCATGTTGGTCTGCCGTAGTCGAAACAAAATATAAAAATTCCTTCCAGGAGCACCTTAGAGACCAACTAAGTTTGTCATTGGTATGAGCTTTCGTGTGCATGCACACTTATCTGAAGAAAGTGTGCATGCACACGAAAGCTCATACCAATGACAAACTTAAAGGTAAAGGGACCCCTCACCATTAGGTCCAGTTGTGACCGACTCTGGGGTTGTGGTGCTCATCTCGCATCATTGGCCGAGGGAGCTGTCATACAGCGTCTGGGTCATGTGGCCAGCATGACTAAGCCGCTTCTGGCGACCCAGAGCAGCACATGGAAATGTCGTTTACCTTCCCGCCGGAGCGGTACCTATTTATCTACTTGCACTTTGACGTGCTTTTGAACTGGTAGGTTGGCAGGAGCTGGGATCGAGCAACGGGAGCTCACCCCGTCGCGGGGATTCGAACCGCCGACCTTCTGATCAGCAAGCCCTAGGCTCTGTGGTCTCTAAGGTGCTACTGGAAGACAGATGGATGTCAGTCGTTATTAAGCAAATCCATGGAGGAGGAGAGGGCTTCCAGTGGCTCCTAGCCAGGACAACTCTGTTCTGCCTCGGCCATTGGAGGCAGCCATGGTTCGGAACAGCAGTTGCTGGAAACCCCAGGAGGGGAGAGGGCTCTTGGGCTCGGATCCTGCTTGAGGGTTTGCCATGGGGGCACCTGGTTGGCCACTGTGAGAACAGAATGTTAGACTAGATGGCCAACTGGGCTGATCCAGCAGCCTCTTCTTATATTTCTTATGTTCGTTTGTGAAGGATCCTGGGAAATGTAGTTCTGTGTCACCTCTTAGTGGCCTCTTCTCTAAACTCCACTTCCCAAGATTCTCTGGGGTTGGGGAAAAGGTGCCTTTAAGCATGCTTCAAAGGCATACTGAAGATGTAGCAGTAGAAGTGTTTAGGGACCGACTGCACCCACCCCCAGCCTCACCTTTGAAGAAGTAGACCCTCTCGCTGGAGAAGTAGCTCTGGGCAGGCAGGGCAAAGGCAGCGTCCAGGTCATCGGGGATGCCCTTGAACCCGTCTGAGATGTTACGGGGGAAATCCGGCTCCAGGACTCCGTCAGCAAAGCGCCAATACAGGCTGCCCTAGAGGAGAGAGGAAGCCATGGGCAGGCGGGGGTCAGCGGAGGGAAAGGATGCACGTCAGCTGAGGCGGGGGGCTGCCTGATCCACAACCAAGTGCAGAAAAATCAAGAGGTGCCGGAGCTGAAAGCCCCCTGCTCTGAGCTGGGACCCTCCAGAGGCCTAAGGGCTGGGGGTTATCCTTCGTTGAGAGCTGGATAGCAGAAAGGCTTGGGCCCCACTGACTTGCCAAGCTCACATTAAGTTCTCCGCATTTCCAAATCATTTTGTTGTTGTTGTTGTTGTTGTTGTGGGGGGAAATCATCATGAAAAGTCATCAACATTTAAGGGCGGTTTTCTTCCACTCTACACCTTTTGGCATGGAGTTTTGACTGAGAGGCCCATCTCTGCAAAGCAATTTCCCCCCAAATATAACACATTTTTTGCAAGTTCCCCACTACTGAGATATGAATTTTTGCGTACTGTGACATGCACTTCTGTGCAATTATTAATTATTATTATTATTTAAATCTATATGTCGCTATTCTTCAGGAGACCACAGGGTGGTTTACAATACACAATTCTATTCTTCTGATTCAATTTGCTATAATAATCTCAGTAAGATTTAAATATTAATATGCAATCCAAATGTCACAATGCACAACACACACAAAAAAAAATCAAAACCAACTCTATGATTCTATAACCACCCTTATGACAAGGAGGGTGGTGGGAATTGTAGTCTGAAACGTCTGCAAGGCACCAGGTTTGGCGAAGGCTTGGCCAGGGGGCCAGGAGGGGAGCTGGGGGGGTGAGCTCTTACCTGGAAGAGGTAGGTCTTGCCCTCGCAGTTGACGCGGGTGAAAGCGGCATCGATGGGCCCCTCAATGCCCCACACTTCTTGGATGAGCTTGGGGTACCCTGGCCTCACGCTCTTCTCGTCTAGCTCGTAGAAATACTTTCCTGGATCAGGGAGAGGAAGAGGCAGGCAGAGGAAGGTGAACATTTGCTCCCAGAATCCCTAACTTCGGAACTCCTTCCCTGGAGAAGCCAGACAGGCTCCCTCCTTGCTGTCCTTCTGCCGGCACATGGAGACCTCTTTGTTCCTACAGGCATTGGCGAAGTCACTGTTTTTAAGGAAATGGATGGTGCTGTGATGTTTTTATTGCAATGATCTGCATGTTTTAAAAGATCACACATGTGCACATAATTTGGGGTCACCCAGCCAGATGGGTGGGGTATAAATAATCAAATTTATTATTATTATTATTATTATTATTATTATTATTATTACATTATTATTCATGATAATTGTTTTTTAATGATTTGTTTCTTTTTCTAAGTTTTTAGCTGTCTCTAGTTTGGCTGTATGATGTTTTAAACCATTTTTAATATTGTATCTTCAAGGTTGTAACCTGCCCTGGGACTGTGGGGTGAAGGGTGGGAAATTTCTTCACTGTTCCCGCCCAAAGCATTTTTGTTTGAGCCTGCCCAGCAATGCAGAATGTTGATGCGTGCTTTTAGTTTATAATTGATTTTAATTCTTTTGAATGCTTTAAATAGTTGGTTTAAACTATTTTTCTCGATGATTTCATTGTTTTACTCCTTGCTTAAAATGGCTTTGAGGTTTCATAACAATTAAACAGTGTACTGCATACATTGTATGAAATAAAGAACAAGGAGTTGTCGTAGTTCCCCCCCCCTATCATAATAACAATTATTTCCGTTGCTGTTATTCTGGACTAGGCCCCCCGGGAGAGACCAGGGTTCAAATCCTCACTCAGCCATGAAGTTGACAGGGTGTGACCTTGGGCCGGTCACCATCTCTCAACCTAACCTACCTCGCAGGGTTGTTGGGAGGAGAAAATGGGCAGGGGGGGGGAAGCGTGCCTGCCACCCTGAGATCATAAACGGCTGGGTTTGCACCTTGCCCCCCCCCCCCGAGATCCAAACGCCTGGGGTGGAGCAGAGCCTGGGGGGTCGTGCCCCCCTGCAGGTCTCTGGGCCCCTAAGACCCACGTCTGGATTGTGGGTGCTGGGGTCAGCTCCCCCCCCGACCCAGACTGTACCGCGGAAAGCGTAGATGGAGCCGTTCTTCAGGCTGGTGAAGGCGTCGAAAGGAGCTCCGCTGCAGGCCACCTCCTCTTCCGGGGCGTCGGTCGGGGCCTCTGTCTCGGGCACGGGGGCTTCTTTGGTGGGCTCGACCACCCCCCTGTCTGTCTCCCCTGTCCACACATCATCGTAGTCAAGCCACATAGTTGGCTCGGGGGCTCCAGTGGTGGGGGTGGGCTCCGGGGTCGTGGCGTTGGGGGGGTCGTAGTAATCCTGGTAGTCGTCTTCTGGCTGCGTGAAAACGTCTCCGCGGGTCACTGAGGTCGGGGGGGAAAGGAAAGACGGCAGGTGAAAGTTGGCAAATGGACAGGAGTGAGGGGGGCACTCTCCATGGCTTCCTCTCCGAAGTTCCCGGGAAGTGTAGTTTAATGCTCGCAAAATATTCCCCAGCACCCTTAACAAACTGCCCCTCCCACAATCTCCGGTCCTCTGTGCAAACATGCTTTTATTACAACGGGCGTTTGCTCGCTTAAAGCGCACAGCTTCCCCTCAGAGAATCCTGGGAACTGTAGTTTATGCCTCATGACGCTACAATTCCCAGGAAAAGAGGAATGTGCCTTATTCCAAGTCAGTCCCATCCGTGGTCCCTCTAGCTGAGTGTTGTCTCCACTTTCCGGCAGCAGCTCTCCAGGATTTCGGGAAGAGATCTCAGAGCTGGAGATGCAGGCAGGGGCTAACCCTGGGGCCTTCTGCATGCAGGGCAAGTGTCCTGTGCCCCTGAGCTGGGGACGATACCTTTGGATTTGCAGGCAGTCCAGTAGTCGCTGCAGCAGCTCTGGTAGTACATGCAGAGATCGTCACACTGGCATTTCTTCTCCTTGTTGAAGCCGTCATTGCAGCGCCCCTCGCAAGTCTCTGGGCAGGGGGAAACAGCAAGGAGCAATGGGAAGAGTCAAGAGTTAAACTGTGGAACTCCCTGCCACAGGAAGCAGTCATGGCCACCAACCTGGATGGCTTTAAAATGTCCTGAGGGTAAGAGGCATTTGGCTGTGGGGCGGACTTCCTCGGGAGGTGGTGGACTCTCCTTCCTTGGAGGTTTTTAAGCAGAGGTAGGGTGGCCATCTGCCAGGGATGCTTTAGTTGAGATTCCTGCATGGCAGGGGGGTGGACTGGATGACCCTGGAGGGTCCCTTCCAACTCTACGACCCTCTGATTCTATGAAAAGAGGATTGGACACATTCCTGGAGGAGAAGAGGGCAATGGATGGCTCCTAGCTATGATGGCAATTTCTGGAAACGGCAGGAGGGGAGAGTGGCTCTTGTGCTCGGATCCTGCTTGTGGGTTTCCTGTGGGTGTCTTGGGTGGCCCCTGTGAGAACAGGCTGCTAGGTCCAGTGGCCCCTAGCCTGATCCTGCAGGCTTTCCCTAGGTTCTTCTATTCCAAAGACCAAGCCAGGCGGTCCGTTTGTCCCCAGTCAGGGCTGGCACCAGGGGGCGCCACACATTTGCAGCATCAATTAATGTGCCAGTTCAGTCACACTTTTGGGAGAAGGGGGGACTTGCTGTCTGGGCCGACTGTCGAGCTGCTTTGGGAGCCTGGGAGACCCACACAGAGATCGGGGCCTCCACTCGGCTTGCAAGCCGTGGGCAAGAACTGCCATAGATTAAAACCAAAACCAAGTTTCATCCGGTGTCTTACCCAGCGGATCCCAAAGTGGATGGAAGGGTTGGAAGGGACACCCCCAGAGTCATCTAGTCCAACCCCCTGCAATGTAGACCCCCCCTCCCTATCCCTTTAATGGCAGAGAAGTGGGGCAGAAATCCACCCTCCTCCTGTGCTTCTTTTTTTAGGGTGAAATTCTTCATTCATTTGTGGCAACAACAGATGCCGCTTGCAAGCAGATATCAAGCAATTTGAATGTTTGCTAAGCGCAAGTGAAACAAATGTGCAAAACTAGGTTGCTTTCTGGGCCAAGGGCAGAGCGGAGAATCTTTTTCAGGCCTGAGGGCCACATTCCCTTCTACAGTCGTACCTCGGGTTACGAACCGCTCGGGTTGCGAACACTTCGGGTTACGAACTCCGCAACCCCAGAAGTGTTTTTGTCGTGTGTGCGTCGTGCGCGTGCGCAGAAGCACCGCGCGCTTTTTGCGCATGCGCAAAAATGGCGCTCGGTTTGCGACCTTTTCGGGTTACGAACCGCGACCAGGAACGGATCGTGTTCGTAACCCGAGGTACCACTGTACTTAACTTTCCAGGGGTCATGTGACAGTGGTGGGAGGGGCCATCAACGAAAGGGGGCGGAGCAACACAGGCTCTGTACTGTAGGCTAGTTTTTACACAAACACCCCTCCTCCGTTATCCTCCATCCAGGGAAACAAAGAGCCAGGATCAGGGTTCAAGGACAGATTCCCAGCTGGGCAAAGACCCTGGGGGGGGGCAGGGCGGGTGAGGGCACTGGCGAGTCCCAGGGACCATATTCAGGAAACTTTTTGATGCAATTTTGACATTCCCCAATGCAATTCCGCCTTCCCCTGCCCCCGTGAAGACCACATTATTGCCTAACAGGAGAACTTTAAACAATATTTCTGTTCTTTCTTTTGTTCTTTCTCATCCTGATTGTCCCCAGTATCATTCGTGTGTGTGTGTGTGTGTGCACGCACGCAAATTGTCCCTGGAACCCATGGGGGGGGGACGGCACTCAAAGAAGTTTTACTCAGAGTAGAAACTCCGAACATTAGAATCGTAGAGTTGGAAGAGACCCCAAGGGCCATCCAGTCCAACCCCCTGCCAAGCAGGAAACACCATCAAAGCATTCTTGACATATGCCTGTCAAGCCTCTGCTTAAAGACCTCCAAAGAAGGAGACTCCACCACACTCCTTGGCAGCAAATTCCACTGCCGAACAGCTCTTACTGTCAGGAAGTTCTTCCTAATGTTTAGGTGGAATCTTCTTTCTTGTAGTTTGAATCCATTGCTCCGTGTCCGCTTCTCTGGAGCAGCATTAAAGGAACGTGACTCAGTTAGGGCCCTTGACCTCAACAGCTCTACTCAAATAAGTTTTACTCAGAGTAGAAACTCTGAACATTAAAGGAACGTGACACAGTTGGGGCCCTTGACCTCAACAGCTCTGCTCTGAGTACAACCCTGCTGAAGGGCGCCCCGCTTCCAAAGCTTCCCCAACAGATGGACTTGGCAGCACCTTGTGGCGGGGAGTTCCAAAAGCTAAGGCTCCTTCCCGCTCTGAACAGTTTGATCATGGAGACGCACCTAGGCCGGTTGCAAGTTCCCTTGAGATTCCCCGGTCAAGAGCTCAAATTGGGGTGGGGGTGGGATCCTGGTACTCACCCTCGGCAGCAAAGCTCCCCCACAGGCAGCCCAGCAGCAGAACCAGGCTGAGGAGCTTCATGGCGAGTGGCTGGGCAGGCGGGTGACCGTCCTCCTCTGATGGGACCTTGAGGGTTGCGCCAGGGATCCTGTTTGCTCAGCTCAGCCCAGCCTCCCTGCTTCAAAGGGAACACACAAGGTCACTCGGGCCGCTGGCCTCCTCCTCCTCCTCCTCCTCCTCCTCCTCCTCCTCCTCCTCCTCCTCCAGCTCCAACTATCCCTTTCCCTTTGTCACTGACTTTCCCTCTAAAGTCACGGGGGTCGGCGACTGGATGGCTCCATGGCTAAGCCTGCCCTCCTCTACCCTTTGAGCCTCCGAGGGCAGACGTGCGAAGATGCACTCCGAGTACGGCCACATGTTCACACCAGGCATTTAAAGAGCTAGGGAAAGGGTAAGGGACCCCTGACCATTAGGTCCAGTCGTGACCGACTCGCATTATTGGCCGAGGGAGCCGGTGTACAGCTTCCAGTTCATGTGGCCAGCATGACTAAGCCGCTTCTGGCGAACCAGAGCAGCGCATGGAAATGCTGTTTACCTTCCTGCCAGAGCGGTACCTATTTATCTACTTGCACTTTGACGTGCTTTCGAACTGCTAGGTTGGCAGGAGCAGGGACCGAGCAACGGGAGCTCACCCCGTCGCGGGGATTCGAACCGCCGACCTTCTGATCGTCGGCAAGCCCTAGGCTCTGTGGTTTAACCCACAGTGCCACCCACATCCCTTTAAAGAGCTACAATACCCCTTTAAAGCAGCCACGGCTCCCTGCAAAGAATCCTGGGAGTTGTAGTTTGTTCAGGGTGCTGAGAGGTGTTAGGGGAGACCAGGGGTGCCAACTTGAATAAAATATTGTGGGGACCCAGGTAAGCCTTGCCCTGAATGATTGATCGCATGATGCAGTGCACACACACCATTTGAATGGGAATGCCCATCAACTTTGAGGGGCCCCGGGCCCCACAAATATTCTATTGTGGGGGCTGAAGCCCCCCCAGTCCCTAGGAGTTAGCTCCTATGGGGGAGACCCCTATTCCTCTCCTGGAGCTACAATTCCCAGAGCAGTTTAGCAATCAACCCTCCTTCACAAGGAAGTCTGGGAATCGTAGTTCTGTGAGGGGAAACGGTGTGTGTGTGTGTGTGTGTGTGTGTGTGTGTGTGTCCCAACCGCTCTTAGCACCCTTGACATACTACAGCTCCCAGAATTCTTTGGGGGAAGCCATGCCTGTATAAAATGCTATCATCATGCTTTAAATGTTCAGTTGTGGATGTGACTTGCTTTTGCTTTGAGGAATGTCACCAGAAAGGAATCAGCTCCCCAAATATCTGACACAGTTTTACAAGTAACTCTTTCCCCCGTTGGAGTAGCCCTGGAAGGGCCTGTCAAAATGCAGGCAGCTTGGGGCAGAGCCCTACGAGGGCCACGCCAGACTCCCCCTAACCTGCTCCAGTATTTGGGGCTGACTCTGCAGCTCACACCCCCTGCAAGGGGCAGAGCAACCCCACAAAATGTCTAGCTTTTGGGATGCCACCAACCCAATATCTGACCGTTGGCGTCTGATTGGCTGCCATTATTAGACGCACAAGGAAGGCACTTGGCACATGCTCAGAGGCACCTCCGGTATTCAACATGCTGCAGTCAAGAGAGCCTGTGTGGTATAGTGCTTAGAGTGTTGGACTAGGACCTGGCAGAGACCAGGATTCAAATCCACACCCCGCACCCCACCTCAGGCTTGAAACTCACTGGGTGTGATCTTGGGGGTTTGTCAATGCCTCTCTTGGCCTAACCTACCTCACAGGGTTGTTGGGGGGGTTAAATGAGGAGGTGGAGAACCATGGATGCCATCTTAAGCTCCTTGGAGAAAAACAGTGGGATATAAATGTAATAAATGGATAATAAGAGCTGGGAGCCCTAACTGTGACACCAGGTCCCACCAAGGTCTGGATTCAAATCCAGCCCTTGGGTTCATGCCATTCCTAAGGAGTCCAGTTGATTTGAGGTGTGTGTGATAAAACTGGGGGGGGGGGACTCAGGGAAGTTCTTCCTCTGCAGATCTTTCTCCGCATCCTGAACCCAGCCGTGAACGGAAGGTCCAGAGGATTCACTTTCCATGGAAAAACATCCCTCCCTGCTCTCTCCCACTCTGCAAACAGAACCCGGTGGAATTTGCTCCCTGATTCTGCCTGGTTACTAATTAATATGAACTCCATCCGGGAGGCTCCCAAGGCTCCCCCCACCCCACCCCACCCCCTGACGTGACTCTGACTCACTTAGGGGGCAAAGGGGACCCAGAGAGGCTGGGGCCCTCAGGACTCCGACTCTGGGGCCCAGCTGGGCAAAGGATCCCCTCTCGCTGTCCATAGAATTGTAGAGTTGAAAGGGACCCCAAGAGTCATCTAGTCCAGCCCCCTGAAAGGCAGGAATCCCAGCGAAAGAATCCCGGGCGGAATCCCGGACAGGAAGAGCTGTTCCACAGAGGAGCAGACTCTCCTTCCTTGGAAGTTTTGAAAGCAGAGGTTGGATTCTACGATTCTGTGATTCTATGTGAGCTGAGCTGGAAGCTGGAGACACAGAGACCTGCTTGCTCTGTGCTGAATTCAAAGCTGTGGCTGATGGAGATCTGTTGGTTGTTAATGCTATTGAGAGCCCCCATCCTATGCTCAGCTTGTGGGGTGTAGGGATTAGAGTGCTGGACCTTTGGAGACCAGGGTTCGAATCCTCTCAGCTGGCTGTGAAGCTCGCTGGGTGACCTTCTGGGCCAGCCACTGCCTCTCAGCCTAACCAACCTCACAGGGTTATTGTGAGGATTGATTGAGAACCACGCATGCCACCTTGAGCTCCTTGGAGAGAAAGATAATAATAATAATAATAATAATAATAATAATAATAATAATAATAATATTTATACCCCACCCTCCCCAGTCAAAACCGGGCTCAGGGCGGCTCACACCAACAAAATTACAATAAAACATAAAAAGCAATTAATTAAAATACAGATTAAAATACAATATTAAAATTTTAAATGCAGCCTTTTAAGTAGTCCATAAATCCAAGCCATGAGGGAGGAAAACACAGGGGTCAGACTAAGTCCAGCCCAAAGGCCAGGCGGAACAGCTCTGTCTTGCAGGCCCTGCGGAAAGATGACAAATCCCGCAGGGCCCTGGTCTCCTGGGAAAGAGTGTTCCACCAAGTTGGGGCCAATACGGAAAAGGCCCTGGCCCTAGTAGAGGCCAATCTAGCCACCTTATGGCTCGGGATCTCCAGAGTATTGTTGTTTGTGGACCTTAAGGTCCTCCGCGGGGCATACCAGGAGAGGCGGTCCCGTAGGTACGAGGGTCCCAAGCCACATAGGGCTTTAAAGGTCAAAAACAGCACCTTAAACCTGATCCTGTACTCCACCGGGAGCCAGTGCAGCTGGTAAAGCACTGGATGAATGTGATCCCGTGGCCGGGACCCCGTAAGGAGCCTCGCTGCGGCATTCTGCACCCGCTGGAGTTTCTGGGTCAGCTTCAAGGGCAGCCCTGCGTAGAGCGAGTTACAATAATCAAGCCTATAGGTGACCGTCGCATTGATCACTGTGGCGTGATCAGGGCGAGAGAGGTAAGGGACCAACTGCTTGATAGAAACACAATAAATGGGGGGAATAAACATATACACATCAATATAACCATATACCCTATGTAGCTCCGTTGGTTTAGACCATGGTGCTGATAACGCCACAGTTGCAGGTTCGATCCCCATACAGGATGGTTGCATATCCCTGCATTGCAGGGGGTTGGAATACATGATCCTTCCAATTCTATGATTCTAAGTCCACACAGCAGAGTTAATCTGTGGAACTCCCTCCCACTGGAAGCAGTGGTGGCCGCCAACTTGGATGCTTTTAAAAGAGGACTGGGCAAATTCAAGGAGGAGGGGAAGGTTATTGATGGCTACTGGCCTGGATGGTCTGCTCTGCTCAGGGTCCCTCCCAATGCTACCATTCTATGCTCTGTTGACCATTGTCCCAAGGGAGCCGACAGCCCTGTCCCCCCTTGCAGTGTGAACTGCCCACACCTGGTGGGGGTCTCATCTGGCATCAGCAAGGGAATTGAGTGAAGGGATTTACGCACCACCCTGATTCTTTAATCGGCAGGTGCCAAAGCCGGCTTCCCTCGCCCTCCCCGCCTCAGGCCTGGAATCCACTTAAGGGCTCTGCCTGCAAATCCTGTCTCCTGACACTTATCCTCTGTTCTAACCCTGCCTCTGCCCCCCCCCCCAATACCTCCCACCTGGCGGCTTTGCTGTTGCTGCAGAGAGAATTGGTGAGTAACTCCCCGCCCCTCCATAAAAAAAGACTCCGACTTGGGAAGGGGCGTTGGAAAATATTGAGTCAGACTGTTGATCTATTTAGCTCAGTAATGTCTGCACTGGCTGGCAGCAGTGTCTCTCCAGGGCTTCAGTCACTGAGTCTCTTTCCCAGCCCTGCATGGAAATGTCAGGGACTGAGCGTTCTGCATGCAGAGCAGGTGCTCTGCCGTACAGTGGTGCAAAGTAGGATTCTAGTCCTCATGTGTCGGAATAAAGGGTTGAAACTGGAACACGGGAAGCGGCATTGTCGGTGTCGCCTGCCACTGACTGGCAGCAATGGATTGCCAGGGTTTCAGGTGGAGAATCTTCTGGTGGTTCCCTTGTTGCGAGAAGCCAAGTTGCAGGGAACCAGGCAGAGGGCCTTCTCGGTGGTGGTGCCTGCCCTGTGGAACGCCCTCCCAACAGATGTCAAAGAGGAAAACAACTACTGTTTTAATGTTTAATAGATTACTGTGTTTTATTTTTCTGTTGGAAGCTGCCCAGAGTGGCTGGGGAAACCCAGCCAGATGGGTGGGGTATAAATAAAAAATTATTATTATTATTATTATTGAACCTGGGGTCTTCTGTCCCTGAGCCACAGTCCTTTCCAAAGCACAGCCCCCAAACTCCCCCCCCCCCATGACAACAAAGGACTATCCTGCTCAGAGAGGCGGAGGGGCAGGGGCGGGAATCTGAATCTCTTGCTTCAGAAACCCAGAGGGGCAGCCCTCAGAGACTTCCCTACAAAGCCCCCCCCCTCTGGCCGCAGCAGACCCCACCCACAACCGATGGCCAGAGGACAAACCTACCTGCTCAGGTGTGGCTTGGGGGACCTGCTGTGTCTCTGAGGTCAGGCTGCCGCCTTCCGGGTCTCCCACCTTCCCTCCTTGCCACCTCTGGGATCTCTTTCTGCGCAGACGGCAAGAGGATTAGCCCCCAAGCTGCCCAGCCAGGCAGGGAGATCTTGCATGGACAGAGAGCTGCCAGCCTTGTGCCAGATAAAAATAAGTTGTGTGTGTCTGAGAGAGAGAGAGAGAGAGAGAGAGAGAGAGAGAGAGAGAGAGAGAGAAGGAGGCTGCATTATACATCATATGCTGAAAGTGCATTATTTTCCCCTGGGAACTGTAGTTTCTGCTGGGAATTGCAGTGCTGTGAGGGGTGAATCCCAAGATTTTCTTGGGGGAAGTCTTTTTTTTTTTAAGTACATGTTGTGTACGCAGCCAGAGTCCTCAGAACAACAGGCCATTTTGTGTGGTTTGGCACACAAAGGTCCGTATAGTTAAAGCTATGGTTTTCCCAGTAGTGATGTATGGAAGTGAGAGCTGGACCATAAGAAGGCTGATCGCCGAAGAATTGATGCTTTTGAATTATGGTGCTGGAGGAGACTCTTGAGAGTCCCATGGACTGCAAGAAGATCAAACCTATCCATTCTTAAGGAAATCAGCCCTGAGTGCTCCCTGGAAGGACAGATCGTGAAGCTGAGGCTCCAATACTTTGGCCACCTCATGAGAAGAGAAGAATCCTTGGAAAAGACCCTGATGTTGGGAAAGATGGAGGGCACAAGGAGAAGGGGACGACAGAGGACAAGATGGTTGGACAGTGTTCTCGAAGCTACGAACATGAGTTTGACCAAACTGCGGGAGGCAGTGGAAGACAGGAGTGCCTGGCGTGCTGTGGTCCATGGGGTCACGAAGAGTCGGACACGACTAAACGACTAAACAACAACAACAACAGAATAAGGCTGGGAAAATAATACTCTTGACTGCAGATACCTGAAGAGTTGCTCAGATGGGGCAAACTTGCTTTCTGCTGCTCCAGAGAGTAGGATCCTAACCAAGGGCTTCAGATCACAAGAAAAGAGATTTCCACTCAAGCTTAGGAAGTACGTCCTGAGGGTAAAGGGGTCGTGGGCTCTCCTTCAATGGAGGTTTTTAAGCAGAGGCCAGGTGTCCACCTCTCGGGGATCCTTTAGCTGTGATTCCTGCCTTGCGGGGGGTTGGACTAAATGACCCTTGGGGGTCCCTTCCAGCCCTACAATTTCACGATTCTGTGATCCTGTCCTCTGGTGGGGCGGGCAAAGCCCCCCCCCGAACCCACGATTTGCTGCCGAGGAGCGCATGCTCGCTGAGGCTGATGGGAGTTGTAGGACTGAGTTGAGGAACCACAAGTCAAACTCCCGTCCAATCGCCGCTCCCCACCAACCTCCCAAACTCTCCCTCCCCCCTCCCCCTCCCCAACCCCACACCTGAATTCCTCAGGTGCAATATCATGATGTACCTAAAGAAGCCGAGGACACGACCAAGCATCCCTTCTCTTTGTCTCACCAGGAGGAGAGGCGAGAGGGAAGGAGGGAGGGAGGGAGGAAGATGCGGTTGCCACGGCGACAGGCCCTCCTTTTAGGGGGAGGTGACTTCATTCCCGCGGCGGGGAAGGCGAGGCATCATCGGAGGGGGTGGGCTTGGCAGCAGCCTCTCTGCCGGCAAAGAGCTCTGCATCGCGCATCAGGAGGAGGAACAGCTCAGCTGCCAGGCAAGTGGTACCCAAGATCGCGCCCGACTCCTTCCTTCCTCCAGCCCTGCATCCTCGGCTCTCCATCTCTCTCCATCACTTCTTCTGCCCCGCCCAGACTCACCTTGGCTGCGCCTCGCTGTGCCAGCCTCCTGCCAGCCGGACCCCAGGCTCCCAAGCCCGCCCTGGGCACATCCCCAGATCCGGAGATGCAGCTTTAAGGTGCCTCCCCCTTCCCTGACGCCCCCCCACTCACCCCCCCACCCCGATGGTGCTCCCTCTTCTCGTCTCTGCCTATAGACTGTGCCGCTTAGCCATGTCTGACTCGGAGGCGCTGACGGTCGACTGGTGGGGAGACAGCCCCGGGGCGTCCCAGGAGAGCTCGCCGGGGGCCAGCCCGGCCATCCAAGCGGCCCTCAACAGGATCCTGCCCGACCTGCACCAGGCCATCTCGGCCACCAAGCAAGCGGCCGGCCCCGAGGACCTCCAAAGCGGCTTGGCCGAGATCCTGGCCCTGGTGGAGGAGGCCTGGCTGATGCCCACCGTGGGCAGGGAGGTCGCCAAGGGCCTGTGCAACGCCATTCGCCTGGAGGGGGGCCTGGACTTGCTGCTGTCCTTGCTCCAGACGGCCGACCACGAGACCAAGTGCCAGGCGGGCAAACTCCTGGAGCAGATCCTGGTGGCGGAGAACAGGTGAGCCAGGCAGGGGGACCGGCGGGGAGGGGAGGACCGGCCGAGGCGTCTGCAGGAGGCCAGGGGTGGCGACCTTTCCTTCCAGCTCAAGGGCCACATTCCCTTCATTGCAAGCTTCCAGGAGCCGCATGCCAAGGTGGGAGGGTCCAGAGGCAAAAGGAGGCCAAGCAATGAATGCAGGGGTGTTTTTTGGGGGGGGGGGCACAATGTGCTAGTGATTCCTTAGGTGTGATTCTTGCGTTGCAGAGGGATGGACTTAGATAATGCTTAGGGGGGAGGCACATTCCCTACCAGAGAAGAATGGCGGATTAAGCTGATGCAGAAATGGCAAAACTGACCAGAAGAACTAGGAATCAGGAAGACCAAAATTCCAATAAGGAATGGGGGAAATACATCATTTATTTTTTAAAAAAAAACCATTGTCAACAATTAAAATTATTAGTGGGACTGGAATGGTGCTTGTAGTCAAAAGTTGGACTGTGGTTTTATTGAAGATTTAATAGAAGTGGAGTAACAGAGAAGATGCAGGAGAAAAAGTTAACATAAGGACCCACAAAAGGGAGGAGGGAAGTCAAAGGGACTTTGTTATTTGTTTGCTTTATGATTGCTTATAAACCTGAATGTATATGTATATATGAGAGAGATGATGCTTAGGGGTCCCTTCCAACCGTACAGTTATATTATTCTGCTTCATTGGAGGCTGATAAGCAGAAGTTGGACGGCTGTTTGTAAGAGATTATTTAGCTACGATCCCTGCGCTGCAGGGGTGAGGTTAGATGACCTCTGGGGGTCCCTCCCAGCTCTACCTTTCTATGATTCTATGAGACAGGAAAGGGGAATGGGCATGTTTCCTGCCAGCAAAGAAACTCGAGGGTGTGAAGCAAGGGCCAGACAGGTGTGTGGACTAGGGGGAGGGGGTGTGGTTTTGGATGGAGGGGGCCGCATTTGGCCCCTGGACCTCCGGTTCCCTGTCCTCGGCAATGGGGCAATACCGTGTTTCTCCTAAAATAAGCCATACCCCGAAAATAAGCCATAGTGATGATAGGCAGTTTAACCTTGTAGGTTAAACTGTACCATACTTAATAATAATAATATAAAAAGACATCCCCTGAAAATAAGCCACCGTGTTTTTTTGTTTTTTTGTTTTTTGAGGAAAAATAAATATAAGACGGTGTCTTATTTTTGGAGAAACACGGTATTTGTGTAGGGATGAAGTGACACGCTCACAAAAATTCCTCCTTCCTATACTCCCTTTCCGACAGCCTTTCTTTCCCAAAGGGATTTCCCCACCCGCTTTTAAAAGGTTTGCTTTTCGAGTGTGCAGGAACCCCCAAAAGGAGCCCCCCCCCGTGGGTTCTCTGCATGAGTCCCTGTTCTGGGCATGCCCTTGCCTGAAGGTGCGTGATCGCTGTGTCCCTGCCTCCAGAGAGATCCCCCCCCCCACTCACACCTCTCAATAGCAGAGGTACAGCAGAGGCAGGCTGAGAAGGAAGCGAGGCAGGGCAGGTTTTCGTGCAGAGACACAACAGTGGTTTTATACTGGGGGCTCCCAGGGCCTTCCCGCTCCTGTGACACCACAAATGAAGGCTTGCAAATGGTGCGCTTAGGCAATGCATAGTTAAACTGTGGGACTCGGGAGGACTGGACAAATCCATAGAGAAGGAGAGGACGATCCTGCTTGGCAGGGGGTTGGACTGGATGACCCTTGTGGTCTCTTCCAACTCTATGATTCTATGATCCGTGGCTACCAGCCACAATCGCTCAGCTCTGCCTCCAGTCCCTGGCAGCAGTCCTTCTGAATCCCAGTAGCTGAAAACTGCAGGATGGGAGAAAGGGCTCTTGTGCTCGGATCCTGCCTCCCGGTTCCCCTTTTCGCAATCTGTTTGGCCACTGTGAGAACAGGATGCTGGACTCGATGGGCCATTGGCAGGCTCTTTCTTAGGGAACCTACCCTCAATGGTCTTTCAGGAGTGGCAACATGTAACGTGGGCACATTCAATGCTTTGCTTTCTTTGAAATGGGCCAAGCCAGGCCTGTTGCAAATCCTGCTCACGTTGCTGAGTGGGACCCCGGATTTTGACCCTCCCCCCAAGTCCTGGCCTGACTGGGCTGCTGACTCCTGCCCCCCCCCCCAATTCTGGAGTCATATCAGCAGCAATATCTGCCCTGAGTCATGCCAGGATGACAAACTATTCGTTGTTGATATTCAGTCAACTGTTGTTGTTTAGTCGTTTAGTCGTGTCCGACTCTTCGTGACCCCATGGACCATAGCACGCCAGGCACTCCTGTCTTGCACTGCCTCCCGCAGTTTGGTCAAACTCATGTTCGTAGCTTCGAGAACACTGATTCAGTCAACTAGCTAGGAGAAAAAGCCATCATAGCTCTGGGGCAGAGCAGCGCAGGTGTCTCTAGATAGGGCTAGAGAATAAGACCCCCTTGCCTGGACTCCTGGGGAGCCGCTGCTGCCAGTCTGTGTAGGCAGTACTGAGCTAGGTGGACTACTGGTCTGCAACTGTATATGGAGGCTTTGTACGTTCCTATTTAAAGCAGCGTTTATTTAAATTCGGAACCATGAGGACTAGCATCTTGCTTTATTCTTAGGGAGAAGAAGCTGCTTTGGTAGAACAGACCTTTGCAGCCAGAAGGTCCCATGTTCAACCCTGCAGGGCAGTCTGGGGATTAAATGAGAATTAGGACCCTGGAGAGACCCAGGTTCAAATCCCTACTCGGCCACCATGAAGCTCACTGGGTTTGACCTTGAAACCCAGTTGCTACCTCTCAGCCTAAGCTCAATCACAGGGATGTTGTGGGGATTAAATGAGGACTACCACCTGGGAGATCCGGGTTCAAATCCCCACTTGGCTACGATGCTCAGTATCAATGAAATAAAAACCAAAGTTTGCCAGGATCTGCTTGAGAACAGAACAACCTCGGAACCTGCCCTGGGGCACAATGTCCTTTCTGGAGCCCCACAGGAAGGGCCGAGGCAGCTCTCCCCTCTGCCAGGTGGGCTTTTAAGGGCCCTAATTGGGAAAATGCATTAGCCGAGACCCAGAACGACTTTGGATCCATCGGAGGAGCTTCCTGGCAGGAGGGAGCGGCTCTTGGCCTTTGCATCTCTCCGGATAAACCACACACCTCTCCCCTTCCTACCGCCAGCCTGCCTCGCCAGGGTGGGGATCCAAGGCGGGGGGGGGGGGGTAAGTGGAACCCGCCTTGTTCTGTTCCATGTGGCCAGGACATGCTGTGCTGCTGCTGCTGCGTGCTGATTGCTCGTCACCACTCTGGAGGATGAATCCGGCTGGCAGCTGTGCCAAGATGAGGTGGTCTCCGGAGGCAGAGGGGCCCCGATGGGAGCAGGGCAGAGAAGGAGGGAGCTGGAAGCCACAGGAGGGGAGAGTTGCTCTTGTGCCCAAGCCCTGCTTGCGGGCATCCCATAATAGGCATCTGGTCGGGCACTGTGTGAGAGAACAGGGTGATGGACTAGATGGGCCACTGGCCTGACCCAGCAGGCTCTTCTCATGTGTGTTTAGCCTGGAGAAGAGAAGGCCGAGAGGTGAGACAAGATCCATCTTCAGATATCTCAAGGGTTGTCATGTGGAAGAGGGAACAAGCTTGTTTTCTGTGGCTCCAGGACCTGAATCAATGGCTTCAAGTTACCAAAAAAAAGGAGATTCCAGCTAAAGATTAGGAAGAACTTTCTGAGTGTCAAAGCTGCTGGACAGTGGAACAGACTCCCTTGGAAGGTGGACGGCTCCGCTTCCTTGGAGATTTTAAAACAGATGCTGTCTATCCTCTGCTTAAAAAAACTGAAATGAGGGAGAGACCCCACCTCCCGAGGAAGGGCAAAAGGCAGGCGTCTTTCTAAGGTTTATTTGGGATTTTCTTCTTTGACACTTGAATCCCTTGGTTCTCTGGAGCAGCACAGAACAAGCTTGCTGGATCTTCCACGGCGCAGCGATTCAGGCACCTGAAGATGCAGAATTCAGCAGGGCCAAGAACATATGAAGAAGAGCCTGCTGGAACAGGCCAATGGCCTACCTAGTCCAGCCTCCTGCTCTCACACTTGCCTCTGGGAAGCTGAGCACAAGAACCATAGAATCCTAGAGTTGGAAGAGACCACAAGGGCCATCCAGTCCAACCCCCTGCCAAGCAGGAAACACCATCAAAGCATTCTTGACATATGCCTGTCAAGCCTCTGCTTAAAGACCTCCAAAGAAGGAGACTCCACCACACTCCTTGGCAGCAAATTCCACTGCCAAACAGCTCTTACTGTCAGGAAGTTCTTTCTAATGTTTAGGTGGAATCTTCTTTCTTGTACAGTGGTACCTTGGTTTATGAACACAATTGGTTCCGGAAGTCTGTTCATAAACTGAAGCGTTCATAAACTGAAGCGAACTTTCCCATTGAAAGTAATGGAAAGTGGATTAATCCGTTCCAGACGGGTCCGCAGAGTACTCAACCTGAAGCGTACTTAACCCGAAGCATGGGTGCAATTGGTTCCGGAAGTCTGTTCATAAACTGAAGCATTCATAAACTGAAGCGAACTTTCCCATTGAAAGTAATGGAAAGTGAATTAATCCGTTCCAGGTGGGTCCGTTGTGTTCGTAAACTGAAAATTCATAAACCGAGGTTCCACTGTAGTTTGCATCCATTGCTCCGTGTCCGCTTCTCTGGAGCAGCGGAAAACAACCTTTCTCCCTCCTCTATATGACATCCTTTGATATATTTGAACATGCTATCATATCACCCCTTAACCTTCTCTCCTCCAGACTAAACATACCCAGCTCCCTAAGCCGTTCCCTAAGAGCACTTCTGCTTAAGATTAAGAGTCAAGCGATAAAAGGAGGATGACGAAACTGGGATGAGTTGGATCGGACACCACCTCCTGTTGGGCTGCCTGTGCCCCAACAGCCCCCCCATTGCCACCCCAGGCCCCATTGCCATCTTTCGGAGATCCAGTAGCGCTCTGGATTCCCTGTATTGAACGGGGACCACGTGACCTCTAAGTCCCTCTCTAGCTCTTACAGTTCTGTATAATTTATCTGGAGGCTGCAGACCATGCTCTCCATTTCCTTGAGATAGGCGGCCCATCTGGCAGGGCCAGGTAGGTCCTGAGCGCAGGATCCAGCCTCCTCCAGAGATGGCATGATGGGAACCCTGCCAGGGCCGGCAGTCACTCACAGAGAGAGCACAAGTTTTCCCAGAATGGGGCGCTTCGCTCACTTCCTGGAACAAGCCAGCCTGGCAGAATCTGATGGGTGTGTGTTGGGGGGGGGGGTGCTGTTAAGCCTTGCAAATGCAAAAGCCCTCCTTCCCCCTCTGTTGGGGGGGACACTCCCTGGCCCGCCCCAGCTATGGGTCCAAGCCCCGGCTGAAGCAAAGTCCCTCCTTCCTTCCTCCACCCCCATAGACACCTTCTCCTGCATGGCAGCCACACACACACACACAGTTAACATAGAATATTCTGCACAGGTCCGGTGCTAGGGCTTTTTGCGCCCTAGGCAAAATCACCTTCTGGCGCCCCCCGGCACATGTGTCATGCCCCATGCACAACACTGCTGGCACCCCTGCCATAGGCGGGAGGAGCGCAAGCCAAAAGGAGAGCTCAGCGCCCTCCCGCCTGTGGAGGGGGCGCTGTGAGCTCCTCAGCGGCTGCAGTGAGCGAGCAGCGGCAGCAGCGCCCATAGCTGAAGGCTTCAGCTACGGGCGCTGCTGTCGCCACCGCCCGCTCACTCGCTGCAGCCGCTGAGGAGCTCACACCGTCCCCTCCATAGGCGGGAGGAGCGCGAGTGTGCGCCGTGGGAGGGCGGCGGTGGTGCGGGGGTTTTGCGGGGCAGGCTGGCCAGCGCCCCCTCCATTTACGCGCCCTAGGCAACTGCCTAGTTCTCCTAAATGGATGCACCGGCCCTGATTCTGCAGAGTCAGTGGTATCAGCCCTGGAGTCCAACCTGCATTGCAGAGGGTTGGAATAGATGCCCCTTGCGACCCTCTCCAGCTCTGCACTTCCACGATTCTGTGCTACCTGCCTTAACAAGGAAGGTACCTCTGAGTACTTTTTGAGTGCATAAGGACCTTCTGCATTTTCCAGCAACTGGTATTCAGAAGCATTGCTGCCTCTGACTGTGAAGGCAGAGGACGGCTGGGAGCCACCGATACCTCTCTCCTCCTTCCTGGATTTGTCTAATCCTCCTTTAAAGCCATCTTAGTTGGTGGCCATCCCTGCCTCCTGTGGGAGGGAGTTCCGCTGTTTAACTCTGGGCCATGTGATGAAGGGCCTTCTTTCCACGGCATCCCCGCCCCCCCAGGCTGCTTTCCTGATCCCGTTCTGCCTCCCCGCTCTCTGCCCCCAGGGACCGCGTGGCTCGCATCGGCCTGGGCGTGATCCTGAACCTGTCCAAGGACCGTGAGAGCCTCCCTCTGGCGCGCAGCACCTCGGGGATCCTGGAGCACATGCTCAAGCACTCCGAGGACACCTGCTCACAGCTGATCTCCGACGGCGGCCTGGACGCGCTCCTCTACTGGTGCCGCTGGAGTGACCCCGTGGTCCTGCACCACTGCGCCGCCGCCCTGGCCAACGCGGCCATGCATGGCGGGCCGGCCAACCAGCGGCTGATGGTGGAGAAGAAGGCGGCCGAGTGGCTCTTCCCGCTGGCCTTCTCCAAGGACGGCTGCCTGGTGCAGTTCCACGCCTGCCTGGCTGTGGCCGTCCTGGCCACCAACAAGGAGGTGGAGAAGGAGGTGGAGCACTCGGGGACCCTGGCGCTGGTGGAGCCCTTCGTGGCCACGCTGGACCCGGGGCATTTTGCCCACACCTTGCTGGGCAGCAGCGACAACAGCCAGGGCAGGACGGCCGAGGACCTGCAGCGCTTGGTGCCCCTCCTGGACAGCTCCCGCCCAGAGGCCCAGTGCCTGGCTGCCTTCTACCTGTGCGCAGAGGCCGCCATTAAGGCCCAGCAGAAGAAGATGCAGGTAGCTTGTTTGCATGCAGAGCCATGAGGACTAGCATCTTACTTCCTCTGCTAGTTCAGCGGCAGAGCCCCTGCTTTGCATGCATGCAGAAGGTCCTGGAAGGATCCAATCCATGACTAGAATCTGGGACAGACCAGGGTTCAAATCCCCATTCCACCATGAAGCTCATTGGCAAGCTGGTTGCTCCCTCTCGGGCTAAGCTACCTTGCAGGGTTGTTGTGAGGGCCAAATGGGGAGGAAGAGGAACTTATGTGGGCCACCAACGCACAAACTGAATGAATGCTTGGCTTTGCTCAGATTTTCACAGAGATCGGGGCCATCCAGAGCTTGAAGAGGATTGTCTGCTACTCCCCGGACGGCACCACCTCCTCGCTTGCCAAGAGGGCGCTCCGCACGATGGGCGAGGAGGTGCCCCGGCGCCTGCTGCCCGCTGTGCCCAACTGGAAGCCCCTGGAGGTTCAGAAGTGGCTGCAGCAGATCGGCTTTGTCAAATACTGCCCCAATTTCCTGGTAGGGCTTGCAATGGGGCGGTTGTTGTGTGGGGAATGGGGGTCGGGGCTCCTGGAGAGAGGAGAGAGCCCCTGAGGAGACTGCATGTGTCTGTGGGGTTCACAGTTCAGTCCCCACACAGGCCTCCCCCAAAAGCTGCCTCCCTAGCCCACCCCTGGCTCTTGCAGACCCCTCCTAAGAACATAGAGCTTACACTCACCTTTTCTACCAAACACCACAACCGTTTTCCATAGTGGAGTCCCTCCATGGATCATGTTGGTTTCTCTCCCCTTGCTCACACCTTTGGACGTGAAACTTACCCCACCCTTCCTCTCCCCCCAGGAGCACCAGGTGGATGGCGACCTGCTTCTGAGGATGACGGAGGAGGATTTGCGAGTGGACCTCAAGATGACCTCCAGCATCACACGCAAGCGGTAAGGATCTCTCGGCATCCGAGGAGGAGGAGCTCCTGCGCCGAGAAGCGGGGTTGAGCTGGATGATCTCTGAGGGTCCCCTCCAGATCAAAAACAGCAGCTGTGCTATTGCTCACCAAGTACAGCAGGGCTATCAATCTGCTCCTGTTTGCCATAAAACTCCAACATTTTTTTTAAAGCACATGCCACATTTGCAGGAAATTCAGCTATGCAAAAGGGTTTCGAGCACCTGGAGGGCTGGCCAGTTCCCCCTCCACGCTGAACAACACCCCCCAAAAAAGCAGCGTGCCTCTGCTCCAACCTGGCAGGAGGTGTCCCCCCCCTGCAGCCCTACTGAGCCGCCCCCCTCCTTCCCCCAGGTTTTTCCGGGAGCTGACAGAGCTCAAGACCTACGCCAGCTACTCCACCTGCGACCGCAGCAACCTGGCCGACTGGCTGGGCTCCGTGGACCCCAAATTCCGCCAGTACACTTACAACCTGGTCACCAGTGGCATTGACCGCAACTTCCTCCACCGGGTGACGGAGCAGCAGCTGGAGGAGGACTGCCAGGTCCACACGGGATTCCACCGTGTCCGCATCCTCTCGGCGGCCCGAGGTAACCTCTCCCCCCCTGCTCTGCGGACCCCCCAACCCCCGGGAAGGACACCCTGAGGGTCAGAGCTGTTTGGCAGTGGGACGGCCTCGCTCGCAAGGCGGTGTGCTCTTCTTCACTGGAGGTCTTAAAACGGGGCTGAGCTGGATGACCCCTGGGTGTCCCTCCCAACTCTACAGTATGATTCCATGATAATAATATAATAATAGTTTTTTATTTATACCCCGCCCATCTGGCTGGGTTTCCCCAGCCACTCTGGGCGGCTTCCAACAGAAAAATAAAACATTAAAAGCCTCCCTGAACAGGGCTGCCTTCAGATGTCTTCTAAAAGTCTGGTAGTTGTTTTCCTCTTTGACATCTGTTGGGAGGGCGTTCCACAGGGCAGGTGCCACCACCGAGAAGGCCCTCTGCCTAGTTCCCTGCAACTTGGCTTCTCGCAACGAGGGAACCGCCAGAAGGCCCTCGGCAGTGGGTCGCTGTGTCCGGGCAGAGCGATGGGGGTGGAGACGCTCCTTCAGGTATCCTGGACCGAGGCCATTTAGGGCTTTAAAGGTCAGCACCAACACTTTGAATTGTGCTCGGAAACGTACTGGGAGCCAATGCAGGTCTTTCAAGACCATGAAACAACTTGCTGTTGGAAGGGAGGGAACCCATGGATCTAAGGTGGGGAATCTTTTCCACACTGAGAGTCCACATGCCCAGTGTGTGCAGGACCAGTTTCTACTCCCGCTAGCATAAGGACATTAGATTGTGGCTGCTGGATCAGGCCAATGGCCCATCTAGTCCAGCCTCCTGTTCTCACAGTGGCCAGCCAGATGCCCCCGTGGGAAGCCTTGGCTCAGGGATTCTTTTGCTTTGCAGGGGGTTGGACTAGATGACTTTTGGGGTCCCTATGGATCAACCAAGGCCTTCTCTCCTGCCAAAGCTCATGCAAAGGCGGTCAGCAGCATACATGTCTGAGGCTTTGTGCCAGGGACCCTGGGCATGGAGTCCAGCCTCCCATGGCTGGGAGCTCTCTCTCCTCCGGAAGAAAGAGTGGGAAAGGGAGCGGGTGCAAATGCTTCGAAATTTCTTGGAGAGAAGCCACGGCACCACATCGCCTGGGCCTGCTATGAAACTCTTGGGAAGGGTCCCATGGCCACCCACCCCTTTCCTGTCTCCTCCCAGAGATGCTCCATTCGCCTCTGCCCTGCAGCAGCGGAAAGTCCGCCTTGGAGGGGACAGACGTCTTCATCAGCTACCGGAGAGCCACTGGGGCGCAGCTGGCCAGGTGGGCAGGGGAATGCCAGGGAGCAGCAGCGCGGACCATTCACACGTATGGGCATGTCAAAGAGAAAAGCCTTCCTTTTTTCTTTCTGTAAAGAGCCAACTGTGTGATGTAGCAGCAGAAAAGGCGAATGCAATTCTCTGCTGCATCAACAGAAGTCCAGTGTCCAGAGCAAGGGAAATAGGACCAGGATATGACCACTCTATCCTGGCTTGGGCACCTGGAATACTATGAGGAATAACTTTCTGGCAATAAGAGCTTTTTGATAGCGGAACAGACACCCTCATAAGGTGGTGGACTTTCATTGGAGGTTTTTAAAGAGAGCTTGGGTTGGGTTGGCCTGGATGACCCTTGGGGGTCCCTTCTGTCTCTATGATTCTATCAATTGCTTCTAATCTCTCAACCTCTCTGTGCAAGGAAGCAGGGGTTGGCCCACGGCGGCTCTCCCCAACCCAATGTCATCCAGAGGGTGTTGGACTCCAACTCCCAGCAACCCCAGGTTGGCCGATGTTCAGGGTTGATGGGAGTTGTAGTCCATGCGATCTCTGAAAGGTTGGTCCGAAAAGGTCGGCAGGATCTCTGACAAGCTGGGCTCAGAGCAAGGCTTGCAGTCCTCATTGGCCAGAAACATGTACCGGTAAGGGCACCATGAGACAGTGTAGAATTAACCTGCGGAACTCACTGCAACCACACTTTGCGCTACTGTTAGCAGCAGTAGTAGATTTTTACATGTTGCATTTCTACAGGAGACCTGCGTTCTCTGGTGGGGGCGTAGGGAGAATAAAATGCACCCATTAAGACCTAAAAATAGGACGGTGAAATGGATCTAATTATCCTTAGCGTTGATATTGTAAGACTTTCGATGCGTTCAGAGCACTGGCTTATTAATTATGCATTTATTGTTCCGCTTTCTGAACAATTGCAGTCTCCCATAATGGCTCATGTTAAGTAAAGATGGGGAAGGGCTGAGAAACCACAAGCACACACCAGGGGGGAGGGAGGGGGAGAGGAGGGCGTACGGACGTTATTTCCTTTACAACAGCCCACTAAGGTAGGCCGGCAGCAGCTGTGGGAGGGTGTGCAGTTTGGACTGAGGTTGCAGCCGGAGGGGAAAGGGGGTTCTCCAACCCTTTCCCTTTATGCCATCGCCCTAAATCTCTCCTCTCTCCGGAGACTCAATCGGAAAGAGCCCAATTCTGGGTGCCTGGGTCAAACCACCCTTCCTTTCCTGCACCCCCCGCCCCGTTTTCGCTCCCCCAGTCTCCTGAAGGTCCACCTGCAACTGCACGGATTCAGCGTCTTCATCGACGTGGAGAAGCTGGAGGCCGGGAAGTTCGAGGACAAGCTGATTCAGAGCGTGATGAGCGCCCGGAACTTCGTGATGCTGCTTTCGCGCAACGCCCTCGATAAGTGCGTGGGGGACACTGAATGCAAGGATTGGGTGCATAAGGTGAGAGGGCTTCACCCTGCCAGGGATCATAGCGTCTCTGTGTTTGGGGAGATAGGGAAGAAATTCAGAGAATCCTAGAAGGGTTGGACGGGGACCCCCAAGGCAGGGGTCTCCTTGGGGCTCCTGCCATCTTCCATAATAATAATAATAATAATAATAATAATAATAATAATAATAATAATAATAATATATTATATATACCCTGCCCATCTGGCTGGGTTTCCCCAGCCACTCTGGGCGGCTTCCAACAGAAAATAAAACACAGTAATCTATTAAACATTAAAAGCCTCCCTGAACAGAGCTGCCTTCAGATGTCTTCTAAAAGTCTGGTAGTTGTTTTCCTCTTTGACATCTGTTGGGAGGGCGTTCCACAGGGCAGGCGCCACCACCGAGAAGGCCCTCTGCCTAGTTCCCTGCAACTTTGCTTCTCGCAGCGAGGGAACCGCCAGAAGGCCCTCGGTGCTGGACCTCAGTGTCCGGGAAGAATGATGGAGGTGGAGACGCTCCTTCAGGTATACTGGACCGAGGCCATTTAGGGCTTTAAAGGTCAGCACCATCCTTTGGACACGACCAAACCAGCATAGATATCACTGAGACAGGAGTGCAAACAGGCCGGGAATGTTTGCTCGAGAGGGCACATCTTTTGGGGAGACTTTGTCCTGCCACATTATGCCCAAATTCTTCCTGATACAATGTACATGGAAGCCAGCAGGACGAGAGGAAGGGAGATCACATTGGACAAGCTCACCCCTCCCTAAGCAAGATTTTCCTCCTCTCTTTATAAATGCTTCACAGGAAATTGTCACAGCCCTGAGTAGCGGGAAGAACATTGTCCCGATCACGGACCACTTCGAATGGCCGGATCCAAAGACCCTCCCTGAGGACATGAGAGCCATCCTGAAGTTCAACGGGATCAAGTGAGGAGTGTCCCTGGGGATAAGGCGGGCAGAGGGGGCAACACAGCCAGCTACTTTGCGGGAGAGAGGGGGGGTGCATCTGGGGAAACTCCGGGGAGACAAGGCTGAATCCGAAAGGGTTTGAAACCAATTGAATGCTAATAGCTTCAGGTGCAAAAGACGCTTTGAAGCACCAGGCTTGAAGTTGCACCCTTTCCCCTGCCCCTTTCCAAATCGGTGCTCCAGTTCATGCAGGGGGGAAATGGGGACCCCTGGGAAACTCAAGAGCTGCAGATTTCCCATGGCCCCTTCCACACCAAGTACCGCATGGCTTGGTTCAGCTTAGGGGTCCTCAGCAGGGGTCCCTCAGACCTTGTGGGGGCCGGACTATATATTTTTTTTGGGTGGGGGAATGGACGAGGGATGATGAGCAGCGTGCGAAAGGGCTCCGGAGAGGGGCTGCTTACAAAGCCCAGCCCCCTTCCTCCTCTAGGCAGGGCAGGGAGAAGCCAGGAGGAGGGAGGGAGGGAGGGAGGAGCCCTGTGGTTCAGCTGTTTCATTTCCACTTCCCTTGCAGATGGTCCCACGAATACCAAGACGCCACCATTGAGAAGATCATCCGCTTCCTGCAGGGCCGCTCCTCCCGGGATTCCTCCGCTGGCTCGGAAAACAGCCTGGACTGTGGGGCCCCTCAAAACTAGGGAGCTGGAAGGTGCTTCCCCCCAACGGAGCGGGCGGTGGGGCGGAGTGGGAAGAAGAGGGGGACCCTTTGCTTCTGTCCCCAAGTCTGCACTGGCCTAGAGAGTGGCCTCACCCCACTGCTGCAGCCCCTCCCCCCCAGCTTTTGCAGGCTCAGCCACTGCTGCTGCGTCAGTGCCCCCTGCTGGCTGCCTTTGGGATACGCCAATTAGGTTATGCAAAACTCCGGAAGACAGTTGGAGCAGCAAACTTTCTCCCTTGCTAGTGGCCTTTCACCAGAGGCTCTTAACTCTTTGTGTGCCTGGGTAAGATTTTTGGTTTCTCAACAAATTCGGTTATTACTTGGCTGTGGGGAAAGTAGTCGGGAAGGTGGCCTTTGTAGCCTTTATCTTGTATTAATTAAAGTATTTATCAGATTCTAGGCTCCAGAAGCTTCTTTAGGTGTCTGCTCATCTGTTTTTTAAAGCTAAGGAAATGGTAAGAGGTTTAGGAAATGACTGCATTTCAAACCCCTTCATAAACCCTCTAGAGATTGGAAGGAGCGGCAAAGTGGCCAAGTTCAGGGACGTTTAAACACAAAAGAGATTCCAAAGAGCTCCGAAACGGAGTGGATGGGTGGTAAAATGGCAAATGCAATTCAATGCAAACAAGTGTTAAATGATGCTGGGTCAAAAAAGTCTTAATTTCATGTACCTGCTCATGGGGACCTGAATTGCAGGTGGCAGACCAGCAGTGAGACCTTGCGCTCCTAAGAGACAGCTCAGTGAGGCTGACCGAGTGACAATGCACATCCCAGGCAAGGGATGGTTAGGAAAGGAACTGAGAACAAAACGGCCAGGATCATGAGGTCGTTATAGAAATCTATCGTGCGGCCACGTTTGGAGAACTGTGTGTAGTCCTCAAAAAGGAGATGTTCAGAAAAGGGAAGCCAAAACAGCCAAGGAGGTGGAAGAACGACTCCCAGCGTGAAGAAAGTCCGCAGCATTGGGGATGTGAGAAAGAGGCGCCATGGTAGAAGTTCATAAGGTTATGTGTGGCGTGGAGAAAGAACAGGGCTGCTCACTACTCCTGGAAGGGACCCCCAAGGCTCATCTAGTCCAACCCCCTGCAATGCAGGAATCGCATTTGACCTGTTGAAAAAAAACCCGGTGTGCCTCAGGAGTAGCAGCAGAACACAGCCCCTTATTCTTCCTTGGCTTATCTATCTATCTATCTATCTATCTATCTATCTATCTATCTATCTATCATCTATCTATCTATCATCTATCTATCTATCTATCTATCTATCTATCTATCTATCTATCTATCTATCTATCATCATTATTATTATCTATCTATCTATATCTATCTATCTATCTATCTATCTATCTATCTATCTATCTATCTATCTTTTTTGCTTTCCTGGCTGGACTGCTCTCAGCCGCCGTCCCATCACCCAGCCTTTCCTGCCCGTGCCAGGCTCGTGGCCTCTCCTCTGTGGCCCCGGAGTGGCGTGGAGTTTGCAGAGTCAGGAGGAAACGTGAGCGGAGCTGGAAGGGAGCGTCAATTATACAGGCGCCCAAGTGAGCCGTTCCCCTGAATTATGGGTGCCTTTCAGTTGGAGGGTTGGAGGGAAGAGGGGGAGGAGGGGGAGACAGGGAACCAAGTGCCGAAGGAAGGTCTCCCCTCGGTCACCACCCAGTTCCCCCACACAGGGCCTTGGTCTTTATGACCCCCAATGATTGCAATTTGCACCCCTGCCAGTCAATTTTAAGGACCAGATTCACAGGTCACTTGGAAGCTGCCTCTATACCGAGCCAGACTACTGGGTTTGCCTGCACTGACTGGCAGCAGCGGCTCTGCAAGGGCATCCTTGAGAGCTAGTGTGGTGTAGTGGTTAAGAGTGGTAGACTCGTAATCTGGGGAACCGGGTTCGAGTCTCCGCTCCTCTACATGCAGCTGCTGGGTGACCTTGGGCTAGTCACACTTCTCTGAAGTTTCTCAGCCCTACTCACCTCACTAAGAATAAGAATAAGAATAATTTATTTATACCCCGCCCATCTGGCTGGGTTTCCCCAGGCACTCTGGGCGGCTTCCAATAGAAATATTAAAATACAATAATTTATTAAGCATTAAAAGCCTTCAGATGTCCTCTAAAAGTCTGGTAGTTGTTTTCCTCTTTGACATCTGTTGGGAGGGCGTTCCACAGGGTAGGTGCCACTACTGAGAAGGCCCTCTGCCTAGTTCCCTGTAATTTGGCATCTTGCAACGAGGGAACCGCCAGAAGGCCCTTGGCACTGGACCTCAGTGTCCAGGCAGAACGATGGAGGTAGAGACGCTCCTTCAGGTATACTGGACCGAGGCTGTTTAGTGCAGGCATCCCCAAGCTGCGGCCCTCCAGATGTTTTGGCCTACAACTCTCATGATCCCTAGCTAAGAGGACCAGTAGTCAGGGATGGTGGGAATTGTAGTCCAAAACATCTGGAGGGCCGAAGTTTGGGGGTGCCTGGTTTAGGGCTTTAAAGGTCAGCACCAACACTGAATTGGAAATTTACTGGGAGCCAATGTAGGTCTTTCAAGACCGGTGTTATGTGGTCTCGGCGGTCGCTCCCAGTCCCCAGTCTAGCTGCCGCATTCTGGTTTAATTGTAGTTTCTGGGTCACCTTCAAAGGTGGCCCCACATAGAGCGCACTGCAGTAGTCCAAGCAAGAGATAACCAGAGCATGCACCACTCTGGCGAGACAGTCCGTGGGCAGGGAGGGTCTCATCCTGCGTACCAGACCCAGCTGCCCTGGATACAGAATTAACCTGCACCTCCATGGACAGCTGTGAGTCCAAGCAGAGTGTTTGTTGTGGGAGAGGATGGGAAAGGAGAATGTTAGCCGCTTTGAGACTCCTTCGGGGAGGGATAAAGCGGGATATCAAATCCAAACTCTTCTTCATCACCGTCCTGCATGCAAACGGGCTGGAAATCACAGGAGGGAAAAGGGCGCTTAGGTTCTGCACTGTGAGAACGGGACGCTGGACTCAGTGGGCCCCTTTGGGCCCGATCCAGCAGCCTCTTCTGATGTTCCTGAATTGCCAGCTCTCCCTTCTTATCTGTTCTCTGTGCAGAAGGACAGGCGGAGGAGTGGGAAAACCCTCCCTCCCTCCCACGCCAGGCCCACCCCCAGGCCGAGATGCATCTCCAAGGCCGCTCTTTAGGGCCCCAGTTGGCACACCTCAGAGTACCAACGTGCCACAAAAGGGCAAAGAGAGGAGCGAGCATCTTATCAGCACACACCTCCAACTTTATTGTGACATGTCCTTTGATGCACACCCTCGTCGAGGTGTGTCCGGGAGCCGTCTGCAACCAGCAATTTCCCCTTGAAGTAAGAATGGGGAAGCAAACTTGAGGAGTGGGGGGGGGACCACCTCCCTTGGCACAGGAGAGCTAGCTGTCATCGAGAGATGGGCCGTCTCCCCCTTGGCACCCAAGCCCGTCCTAGAAGCCTGCTCTCTTGGGATGAACTCGCTGTCTCTGTTTCCTGGAGACTTGCGACAGACTGGGCTGGAAAGAGCGGCAGCTGCCCCACTAGAAAAGGAAAATACTCCCCACTGCTGGGGTGGGTGATACCCCAGAACGGGGACGGAAGAAGAGATTCATGGGAGAGAAGAGGGGGCTTTCTTTGCGGTCTCCCCTAAAAGCCAATGTGAATGGCACACACAAAGTCGTCCCCCCCCCCGCCACTCCCCTGGCTACGATTCCTCCTCCCTGCTCCACAGATCTGAAGAAAGGTTCTAGTCCTCATGACACACCCAATCCAGTGGCACAGAAATCACAGCATGTCTCAGGTGAAAGTCAGCTGGTCATTGTTCCGCCTCCTGCAGCGGACCAGGCATGTCGGCAAAGTGGCTGTAGTCGGGTTTCGAGTCCTGGATTTCAATCCAGCTGGGGGAGGGAGGGAGAGAGAGAGCGAGAGAGAGAAAAGGGGCAGAGTTAAGGACCTCCGAGGAATGGAGCCGATAGAGCCCAGGGTGTGCTGCAGCTGCACAAAAGGCAAATGCAATGCCAGGCGTCATTAGGAAAAGAAAAATTAAATTAAATGCAGCCATGATACAACTGCATTTGGAATACTGTGTACAGTTCTGTTCACCTCAAAAAGGGCATTGCAGAGAGGGAAAACGTTTCAGAAAAGGGCAACCCAAATGGATCAAGGGGGGGGTGGTGGAAGAAAAATTGTGTCGTTTGGGACTCTTTAGTTTAAATGGCAACATTAGAGGTGTTTATAAAATTCTGCAAGTGAATAGAGAAGACTGTCCCTCCCTCTCTCCTAACACTGGAACTAGTGGTGATCCCACGAAACTGATTGATGGAAGATTTAGGCAGAGTTAGACTGCGGAACTCCCTTCCACAGGAGACAGGGATGGCCACCAACTTGGGTGGCTTTTAAAGAAGATTAGGCAAGTTGGAGGAGAGGGCTCTGGAGGGCTCCTAGCCAGGAGGCTCGGCTCTGCTTCCATGGTTGGAGGTGACAGCCATGCTTCTGAATCCCAGTTGCTGGAAACCGCAAGAGGGAAGAGTTGCTCTTGGGCTCGGATCCTGCTGGTGGGTTTCCCATTGGGGCATCTGGTTGGCCTCCGTGAGAACAGGAGGCTGGACTAGATGGGCCCCTTTGCCTGAACGAGCCAGGCTATCCTTACACAGGCTATCCTTACACACTATCCATTTCTTCCTATATAAATAACAACTAAATGCTGTCGTCACACTGCAGTTTGAGTAGCTGCCACTAGGGCTCCCTTTGGCCTGACTCAGCTGCAGCCAGGCTCCTCTTATGGGGTTTGAGGTGACCTTGCGATGCAGGAAGCCAGGGTGGTCAAGATGGAGAGAGGAGGACTTACCCGATGATGGCGGCTGGAACGAGGAGGATGACGGCCCCAAAGAGGAAGGGGAATCCTTTCATGAAGGAGAGGCTGGCTGGGTAAAGGGAATTGAAGACCCCCGTGGCCACCAGCGAGCAGAGGCCTTCCACGCAGGCCACGGCAGCAAAGAGAGCCCCTGGAGGGGAGAGCGGAGAGCTGAGGCACGCATGGGGCATGCCCCCAATGCCCCAACCCCAAATGGTGGGTGTTTTCATACAATCATAGAGATGGAAGGTGTACCCAAAGGTCCTCTAGTCCAACCCCTGCAATGCAGAAATTGCAGCTCAATTTCCTGACCTGACCTCTCCAGTCAACGAGAGACCATCTTATAAAGGAGTCTGCTCTTCCCAGGGTGCTGGGAACTGTAGTTCTGTGACGTCCAGACCTTCCTAGCTGGGGATCTGAACTTGCTCTTTGTCCCCAGCAACACACACACATAGGGAGCCTACCCAGGAGGGGTGTTTGGGAGAGAGGTGAGGTCCTCAAGCCTGTTGGGGAAGCGACTCCCACCAACCACCCAAAAAATGTCTGAAACTCACGTTGTGCTTCTCCAGTAAATGCACAACCCCTGATTCTTGCAGCTCGTTCCAGCACCATTATTTCTGGATTCTGCCACGAGGACTAGAAACTTTTGAGTTTGTTTTTAGTCCTTAGGGTAGCAGTGGGAAGCTTTGGCCCTCCAAATATGACTGAACTACAATTCCCATCAGTCCTAGCTGTCAGCCATGTTTGCCCCAATGCATTGTGGGTCAGGTGATTTGGCTGTGGATCCCCGAACCCTTGCTTTGCTTACCTTGCTCCTTCTTGTCAACCAGCCTGGATAACTTGGAGCGGATCACAGGCGTGACCGTCATGGAGAGGAAAAGGAGGCCGTATCCTGTCGGGGGAAGGAGGAGAAAGAAAACGAAGAGACCCACTGAAATGACTTCGGTTTGGGGCAAACTTAAGTGTCCTTGGATGTCCACCAACTGGCAACCAGAGGCCTTGACTGTCTCTGACAGTTAGTGCTCTCTAGGAATCTAGATAGACTGCCTCTGGGCCTGGAGGTTCCACAAGAGCATCATAAGAGCCTGCTGGATCAGGCCCAAGGGGCTCTGTTGGTAGGGTAGGAGGAGATGTTTAATCTCAGAGTCATGGGTTCAAGTCCCACATTGGGCAAAAATATTCCTGCATTGCAGGGAGCTAGATGAAACCTTGCGTTCCCTCCCCACTCTACAATTCTGCGATTCTAGCACGGCATCCTGTGCCCATAGGGAAGGCCACTCAGGTCCTGCTTGTGATCTCCTCGCTTGCGCTTCCCACCCACCAGGGCTCACAGAATCTTATAATCATCCGAGGTGGAGGAGCACCCAGGGGTCATCTAGTCCCACCCCCGCAGTGCAGGAATTCAGAGGCACGCTGCCTCTCGACACTGAGGGTACGTAGCACAGAACGAAATGGATCAGGCCAGTGGCCCCTCTAGCCCAACACCCTGTCCCCACAGTGGCCAACCATATGCCCCCACAGGAATCCCACAAGCAGGACCCGAGGGCAACAGTTCTTCAGTTCTGCACCGTCTATTCAGGGGTAGACTGCCCCTGAGCATGGAGGTTCTGTTCCCACAGTAGGCCTCCAAGCGGAGAGCCCGGTAGCAGGATCAGGCCAGGGACCCATCTGGCCCAGCATTCTACACAGATGCTTGGGAGATGGTGGACTCCCATTCCCTGGAGGTTTCTAAGCAGAGGCTTGGTGTCCATCTGCCGGGGGACTCTTTAGCTTTGACCCTTGCGCGGCTGGGGGGTTGGGCTAGATGGCCGCCAGGTGTCCCTTCCGACTCTCCAACCCTCAAGCAACGCCTCCTCTCCCAGGAGCAGCTCACCTGTGAACATCAGGGGTGTGGTGCTCGCCAGGGCGATCGTCCCCAGGCCCAGGACGTTGGACAGCAGGCCGACTTCGGCCACCCAGCCGTCCTCGAGGCAGGTCTGCAGCAGGCGCAGCCCCAACAAGCTGGCAAGGTAGGCCAGGTAGTGAGCGGCCGAGCCGTAGCCGATCAGCTCCGAGCCCCAGCAGAGCGGGGTGCTCAGCTCGTACAGCACCAGCAGGTCCGAGGCCCCAAAATGCACGGTGACCACCAGGAAGAAGGCGAGGGAGTACAGGAGCAGCTTGTGCCACTCCCAGCCCCGGGCGCCAGGCACATAGAGGCGGAGGACGGAGGCGTAATGTTGGAGGGTGAAGAGCCCCGCGGGCCGTCCGGGCTGCTCCACCGATTCCCGCAGGCAGACGGCGGCATAGAGAGCGGCGGCGAGGCTAGCCGAGAGGGCCAGCCAGAAGGGAGCCACGTAGCCTTGGGCATGGCGCCACTGCCCGCCCACGATGCTGGCTCCCATTCCCGCCAGGCCCAGGCAGGCCTCCAGGATGGCCACGCGGAAAGTGCGCCCTCGCCGGTCGCTGACATCGGCCGCGTAGGCGAAGGAGGCAGCCAGGATGAGGTTGTAGTCGCCCGAGAGGCCGGCCAGGATGCGGCCCAGCAGGAGCCAGGCCACGGGGAGCCGGAGGGACATCACGGCCAGGAAGATGGCCGCCTGCAGAGCCATGCCCAGCGAGGGGAGGACGAGGGCCGGGCGGCGCCCTCTGGAGTCGCTCCAGGGGCCGAGCAGCGTGACGGAGAAGAGGCCCACCAGGAAGCCGGACAGGTTGAGGTAGAGGTTCCAGTGGGCCACCAGGGTCTCCAGTTCCTGAGAGAGAAAGAGGGGGGGGAGGCAGAGGGCTGTGAGGCAGGAGGAGGGCTGGACTACTGCAAGGCGCTCTTCACAGGGCTGCCCTTGGGCTTGGCTTGGAAGCTACAGCTGGCCGCGGCCAGATTGCTGGCAGGAGGGCAAGAACAAGGGTTGCCCTTGTGAAGGAGCTGCGCCGGCTGCCCACCTGTATTCGAGGGTCTTGCGTTAATCAACAAGGCCCCGAGCTACTTGGGTCTACAATTCCTAAGGGATCGCCTGAACCCTTCTATCCCAGCTCGCTCACTGAGATCACCCGTGGTGCGGCTCACTTGACAACAATGAGAAACCAAGCCTCTCAGGTCATGGACCCGGTCCTGTGGAACTCCCTGGCACTGGAGATGCAGCGGGCACCTACTAAAAACTTTTCTATTCTGCCTGGTCTAGGCAGGCCACGAAGAACACAAGGGTTGGCTGGTGTTTGCTTTTAATTCTTTGTTTGCTTTTAACTCGGTTTCAAATTTTTATGATTTTATTGAACGGTTTTATGCTTTTACATTGTTGTAAACCGCTGTGATATGTTTTTATGGTACCGCAGTATATACCGTACATATCTATTATAAATAAATAACTTGGAGCTGGGAATGTCCCCTGCCTGAAACCCCGCAGAGCTGCTGCCAGTCAGTGTAGGCAATACTGAGCTGGGAGTCCAGAGGGTCTGACTTGGTATATATGTCTGCTATCTCTTAGGGACACCATCAAGGCCGATGCTGTGGTGTTGTTGTTGTTGTCTGTTGTTTTTAAAATTTGTCTACTGCCCCTCATTCATAGATCTCAGGTCGCTTCACAGCATTAAAATCCAAGATAAAAAACACAAAGTACATATTAAAGCAAGAACGAAAAAAGCCACAAACCAATAACCCTGTGCTATCTTTTATACCCACAAACATTCTTCTTCGTTTTCTTTTAAAAACGGTATGTGGTTTCAATTCCATTCATATTTAAAAACTTTCCTATGTTTCCAGCTTTCCCCTACTTTATCGGTGTTTCTGCTTTGGTTTTTATCGGTAAGCCACCTCCAGTCCCAATCTGGGGCAAAAGGTGGGAGATAAATAAACGCAGCAACAACTACAACAGCCCCCCCCCCAGCCTGAAACCCAGAGGAGAACGGCTGCCAGTCTGTGCCTGCAGTCCAGATCCTGATGGAGCAAGAACGTGACTGGCTCTAAGACACCTTCCCGGGCTGCCTGGTCAGGTGAGCTTCCCCGTTCAGGCGCAGTCTACCCCAGCCAAGCCCCGTTGCCGCGACGCACCTCCTCCTGCTTGGCGGAGCCGCTCCCGTTGGCGCATCCTCCTCCTCCTCCCTGCCGGGCGGCGCTGCTGCCGTTCCCGGAGCCGAGGCGCTCCCACAGGTACTGGGTGCAGAGGGGGCCCTGCAAGCCCATGGCCAGCGTGGCCAGCAGCAGCACCGGCTCCACGGCCCGCGGGCGCGCGCACCCGGCCCGGCGCGCCCGATCCTCCGTCTCCGTCTCCGCCTCCGCCTGGTCCCCGGGCTGCCCCGCCGGGGGTCCCGCCGGGGGTCCCGCCGCCTGCTCGGCCATGGCGGCGGCGGCGGTAGCAGCGACCAAGGGGCGGAGCGGCCACCAGCTCCGCCCGGCCCGACGCGGCGGGGATGGGCGGGCCATGGCCGGGTCGGCAGCCGGGAGGAGAGAAGGAAGGAGGCGGCCGCCGGGGCGCGGAGGGAGGAAGGAAGGAGAGAGAAGCGCCGCGCGCGGCTCTCGCGGACCTGCCGTGACGTCACGGCAAGACGGCGGCGTGCAGAGAGCCATTGCAGCCTGGGAAACTGGGAAGAATCTTGCCCGCGTGCTTGGCTTCCTCTCTCCTCGATTAATAGGGACTACTAGGCATAGCTGCCCTGTTGTCTTTGTCCATGGAGTTTTCTTGGCAGGGTTACTGGAGTGGCTTGCCAGTTCCTTCTCCAGGTGGATCACGTTTAGTCAAAACTCTCCACTATGACCTGTCCATCTTGGGTGGCCCTGCATGGCATAGCTCATAGCTTCTCTGAGTTATTCAAGCCCCTTCGCCACGACAAGGCATTGATCCCTGCTTATTTAACTTATATGCAGAATTCATCATGCGAAAGGCTGGACTAGATGATTCCCAAGCCAGAATTAAGATTGCCGGAAGAAATATCAACAACCTCAGATATGCAGATGACACAACCTTGATGGCAGAAAGTGAGGAGGAATTAAAGAACCTTTTAATGAGGGTGAAAGAGGAGAGCGCAAAATATGGTCTGATGCTCAACATAAAAAAAACCAAGATCATGGCCACTGGTCCCATCACCTCCTGGCAAATAGAAGGGGAAGAAATGGAGGCAGTGAGAGATTTCACCTTCTTGGGCTCCTTGATCACTGCAGATGGTGACAGCAGTTCGAAATTAAAAGACGCCTGCTTCTTGGGAGAAAAGCAATGACAAACCTAGACAGCATCTTAAAAAGCAGAGACATCACCTTGCCGACAAAGGTCTGTATAGTTAAAGCTATGGTTTTCCCAGTAGTGATGTATGGAAGTGAGAGCTGGACCATAAAGAAGGCTGATCGCCGAAGAATGGATGCTTTTGAATTATGGTGCTGGAGGAGACTCTTGAGAGTCCCATGGACTGCAAGACGATCAAACCTATCAATTCTGAAGGAAATCAGCCCTGAGTGCTCCCTGGAAGGACAGATCGTGAAGCTGAGGCTCCAATACTTTGGCCACCTCATGAGAAGAGAAGAATCTTTGGAAAAGACCCTGATGTTGGGAAAGATTGAGGGCACTAGGAGAAGGGGACGACAGAGGACAAGATGGTTGGACAGTGTTCTCGAAGCTACGAACATGAGTTTGACCAAACTGCGGGAGGCAGTGCAAGACAGGAGTGTCTGGCGTGCTATGGTCCATGGGGTCACGAAGAGTCGGACACGACTAAACGACTAAACAACAACAACAACAGGCATAGCTGCCAAGTTATCCCTTTTTTAAAGGGATTTTCCCTTATGCTGAATAGGCTTCCTCGCGAGAAAAGGGAAAACTTGGCAGCTATGCTTCTAGGCACTTGGCTGCGTTGCTTTCCTTCGAAAGAATGAAAGCTGGATCTTTCATGGAGACGGGCAAACATACCCTCCTCTGGATCAGGCCCTAGGGGCCCTTCTAGTGCAGCCTTCTGTTCTCACAGTGGCCAAGGGGAAACTCTGTGAGCAGGATCCGAGCGCAAGAGCCCTCTCTTCCGATGCGCCTTACAAATAATGGCCAATAGCCCTTGAATGGCAAGATCAACATCCCAAAATGGTTTTCGACCACAGTGATTTTCACCGCTCGACAACTTCAAGAAAAATGCAGAGAGCAAAACCAACCCCTTGATAGGGGAAAAATCCTGGGGTGCAGATTTACTCCCCTGCCCAGCTCGTCGGGGTGCAACTTCCCTCGGATCTCTCTGGGTCAGCAAAAGGAGGAGTCTGTCTCCAGCCAAGCTAAAGAAGCAAATACTGTACAGTACTACTACTGAAGGAATTGTTTTATTTTACTGTAGTGGTCAGTAGATCTGATTTTTATTTGTTTCAACAAGGTTCGAACACACAAACAGTAGGAACCCCTGAGCATGGGCTTGCGTGAACTTCTTAAGACCTCTCCCCATTTCCCATAATACATTACATTTTTCAACAGCATCATCGATACATCACAAATATGTCACAAAGTGGGAGTGTTTGGCATGTAGAAACATGAGCCCTGTCAATCACCCCAGTTCTTCCCAACACCTTTGGGAAGATGTAAAGTACTACACTTCGGCAAAAAAAAATGAAAGGCACAAATACAGGATGGGAGACACCTGGCTTGAGAGCAGTACATGTGAAAAGGATCTAGGAGTCTTGGTAGACCACAAACTTGACACGAGTCAACAGTGTGATGCAGCAGCTTAAAAAGCCAATGCAATTCTGGGCTGCATCAATAGGAGTATAGCATCTAGATCAAGGGAAGTAATAGTACCACTGTATTCTGCTCTGGTCAGACCTCACCTGGAGTACTGTGTCCAGTTCTGGGCACCACAGTTCAAGAAGGATACAGACAAGCTGGAACGTGTCCAGAAGAGGGCAACCAAAATGGTCAAAGGCCTGGAAACAATGCCTTATGAGGAACGGCTTAGGGACCTGGCTATGTTTAGCCTGGGGAAGAGAAGGTTAAGGGGTGATATGATAGCCATGTTCAAATATATGAAAGGATGTCATATAGAGGAGGGAGAAAGGTTGTTTTCTGCTGCTCCAGAGAAGTGGACACTGAGCAATGGATTCAAACTACAAGAAAGAAGATTCCACCTAAACATTAGGAAGAACTTCCTGACAGTAAGAGCTGTTCGGCAGTGGAATTTGCTGCCAAGGAGTGTGGTGGAGTCTCCTTCTTTGGAGGTCTTTAAGCAGAGGCTTGACAGGCATATGATGGTGTTTGATGGTGTTTCCTGCTTGACAGGGGGTTGGACTGGATGGCCCTTGTGCTCTCTTCCAACTCTATGATTCTATGATTCTATTCCCCAAAGAACAATAAAAGTGTTTACACACACCCCTAGCTGCGAGGCTTCCCTGCCCTTCTCCTTGGAACGTATCAGGATTGAATCAACCATCCCGATGATTTCTTGCTTAAAAAATCACGTGTGAGAAGGTGCCTCCGTGTGGCTTTGGAGCCTGTTCTTTGCCCTCTGAGGAGATGCGGATGTGCTGGGGGGGGGGCAGGAGCAGAGCCCTGTGGTCGTGCCCTCCTCCTTGTTCCTTGGGGCTGTGAACCCAGCCGAGGCTGGAAGCAGGATCAGGGTCAGGGTGCAGAGAGCCCCTCCCCTGCTTCAGCCAGTGAACCCGACCAGTCCAGGGGTTTATGACCCGTAATTGCAGATTGCAGGCCGTGACTTTTGCGACTTTTCCGAAGAGACAGGAGCAGGACAGGGGGTTAAAAGGGGTCAGGCAGATCCGTCTGTGGGAAATAAGGCTCTGTTCTCAGAGTCAGTCAATGCTGGGAATCTCAAATGGAGAGTTTCTGCTGTTGGGCTCAGCTGGTGGGCATCTGGTTTGGTCTGATCCACTTGCAGGGCTCTCCATATGGAGGTTTACGGTGGCAGCAGAACTTCCACACCCAGGGACAGTCTACCTCTGAATGCCAGTTGCTGGGAATCACGAGTGGAGAACGTTGCTGCTGTTGAGCTCAGGTCCTCCTTGCTTGTGGGCTTCTTTCCTCTGGGACACCTGGTGAGTCACAGGGAGAATGTTGGGTTAGAGACCCTTTGGCCTTATCCAGGTGCAGCCACTGTTCTTCTGGAATTCCTAGAGCCCACCGAGTCCAGCATCCTGTCCTCACAGTGGTCAAGCAAGTCAAGTGTTAGGGGAAATCAGCAAGCAGGATCTGAATCATCATTGCCTCTGACCGTGGAGCAGAGCACAGCCATTGTGGCTAGTTGCCCTCTCCTCCCCTAGGAATGAGTCCAACTCTCTTTTTAAAGCCTTCTCAGTAGTGGTGCCCGCCCTCCTATCAGATGTCAAGGAAATTGGTAACAACTGCCTGACTTTTAGCAGAGTGGCTGGGTAAACGGGCAGGGTATAAATTTATTATTATTATTATTATTATTATTATTATTATTATTATTATTATTATTCAGGTTGGTGGCCATCACTGCCTCCTGTGGCAGGGAGTTCCACAGCTTAACTCTGTGCTGCACAGTTGGGCACTTAGATATGAAGAACCTCTGATGATCGTGATGAAACACGGCGAATGGCCCTGCTGGGCCTTCCAGATGTTCTTGGGCTGCAGCTCCATTGTCCCTGACCATTGGCCATGCTGGCCACTGAGGAAAACTGGAGTTGGGGCCCCAGGAACATCCATGAGGCCCCAGGGGTGTGCTGAGACAAGACATTTCTGGGGGCCATGGAGCTTCTTCCCCTGCCATGAGATGAGATCACCTTACCCCACAACGAGATCTACAAGATCACCTTACCCCACAAACACCCACTCGGCCACTTTGAACAGTGCAATTGGCACTACTGCAAATAATTCCTGCTCTACGTTTGTAAAAACAGCACCTCCCCTTTGGAACTCCCTGCCTCTTGATATCAAGCAGGCACCTCCCCTGCATTCTTTTCAGCACCTGCTAAAAACATTTTGCTGAGACAAACCTGCCCAGGCACTTAGAAAGCCACTGCAAGTTTCGTTCTTAGTATTTTAACTTTTCCGGTGTTTTTAAAGTATTGCTGTGGTTTCCCCTTGATTTTGTTGTTTCATCTTCTCGTAAATCGCTTTGACGACTTTTAGAAAAACAAGCACAAGCGGCCTATAGGTTTTATGAAATAAATAAATACACCCGGCCGGGGACTTTGCTCCTTGTGCCCGCTCCCAGCTGCAAAAGATAAACGATCCCTTTCCAAGGTTTGACGTCCCTCCGCCCCTTCTCCTTATTATTCCCAGAAGTAATTCATGAGGCCGGTTTATGATGAGGCTTCTTGGCTTCTAGCGAAGGGGCAGAGCAACGCTCTTGCGACTGGCATTGTACTTCCACGGAGAGCGCAATGTTCTCCTTGGTGGAGGGGAACAGAACTGTGATAATTGCTATAACAGCAGAAAAAGGCTTCCTCCTAAGGCGCAGAGTTCATTGGGAGGAAATGAAAACCATCATAACCACCCCATTACCGGCTAGGATGGGCTGGAGACGGATGTTTGTGCTTGTGACACCCTAAAGAGCTCTGAGATCCTTTGCACAATGGCTGGCCTTGTGCTTGCCCCTCGAGGGGGGGGGGAGGTTGTGATGTGGGGCAATGGCTCTGGGGCTGAGCCCTCGCTTTGCAGGTCAAAGGTCCCAGGTTCCTTCCCTGGCAGCATCTCTGGCGAGAAAAGGAGCTGGAAAGGAGGAAACATATGGAGGTTGTGGACTCTCCTCTCTTGGAGGTTTTTAAGCAGAGTTTGTATGCCCATCTGTCCTGGATGAGATTCCTGCATTTTCCAAAGCAACTACATACTCTATTCCGAACTTAAAAATGGAAAGCGTAATACTGGTGGTCAACAAGAAGGGTCATCACCGCCTCCTGTGGGAGGGAGTTCCACAGTTTAACTCTGCGCTGCGTGAAGAAAGATTTCCCTTTATCTATCCTGAATCTTTCAACATTCAGATGAATGGGATGCCCACCAGAGTTAGGAGAGGTGGAGAAAAATCCACTTTCTCCAGGCCAGGCATAATTTTAACAGCTTCTATCATGTCGCCTCTGATCCGCCTTTTGTCTGAAGCAAAAAGTCCCAAATGCTGGACCCTTTCCGTATAGGACCTGTTGAGAGATCGGGGTTCGAATCCTCCCACTTGACCATGAAGCTCTCACTGGGTGATCTCGGGCCAGTCCGTTGCCTCTTGACCTAGTCTGCTACTTCGCAGGGTTGTGGTGGGGAATTAAATGAGGGGAGGGAGAACGGTGGGTGCTCATTGTGCGCACGATCATGTGACGTCATGATTTCACGATGCAACGTGACGTTGTGACGTGACGTCATGTCATGTCATGTGACGTCATGGCGACAAGCGGAGGGCACATGTGTGATCTGCAGCCGCAGCAGCGCCAGGGCCTGTGTGTCTCCTCTGCGGGGCTTCTGCAGTGCCCCAGAAGCCTGTCCACAGCCTCAGCAGGCGGCAACAGAAGCCCCAGAGACGCATGTCACCTTTTTTATGTATGCCACGACGGCGGCAAGAATTTTACTAGCTAAGAACTGGAAATCTCATGAATTACCAACAGTTGATGACTGGCAGATGAAGATGATGGAGTTTATGGAACTGGCTGAGATGACCGGAAGAATCCGTAACCGGGGAGAAGAAGCGACAGAAGAAGATTGGAAAGATTTTAAATTATATTTGCCAAAGTTACATATTAAGAATAGAATTAGGATAGAAGGAAGCTGTGGATTGAAGAATTATGTTAAGTAGAGGAGTAAAATAAGTCTAGATAATGTTAGTAAAATGTTTTAAAGGTAAAGGGACCCCTGACCATTAGGTCCAGTCGTGACCGACTCTGGGGTTGCGCGCTCATCTCGCATTATTGGCCGAGGGAGCCGGCGTATAGCTTCCGGGTCATGTGGCCAGCATGACAAAGCTGCTTCTGGCAAACCAGAGCAGCACATGGAAATGCCATTTACCTTCCTGCCGTAGCAGTTCCTATTTATCTACTTGCATTTTGACGTGCTTTTGAACTGCTAGGTTGGCAGGAGCTGGGACCAAGCAACGGGAGCTCACCCCGTCACAGGGATTCGAACCGCCGACCTTCTGATCAGCAAGCCCTAGGCTCAGTGGTTTAACCACAGCGCCACCTGGGTCCCTCCTAAAACATTCCTAAAATGTTTTAGGAATTGCTAAATTTTAATTTGTCAAAGAACCACAGTAGATGGGAGCCTGAGGGGGTCCCAACAGATAATGTGAAATGAAAAAGGAATAAGTATTTGGATTTTTCTTGTTTCTTTTTTTGTCTTTTTATTGTTGTTGTATTCTATGTTGCTCTGTCTTTTGTTGTTATTTCTTTAAAACTAATAAAAATTATTATTAAAAAAAAGAGACACTAGCCCTGATCTAGTTGCCATCGCCACCCTGGAGCGCCAGAGGTAAGGTGGCAGCCAGTAGTGGCTGCAGGCAGTGTGTGGCAGCGGTGGGGGGGGGGAGATGCCGGGCACCCACAAAAAAAATGCTGGGTGCCCAGACCCCCAGAGCCACCTGGCCTTGGCACCATTACCACAGATGAATTATTATTTTCTTTGTTCAGTAATCGTGCAGCAGAGGCTTCCAAGGTGTGGCTGCAGAGGAGCGGGCGAGGGGGAGCGAAAGCAAAAAGCCACCCCCCCCTCCCTAGACAATCCATGACCTTGGACATGATCCAGCTTCCTGCTCACCCTCAGGATGGCAGGTTTTGTTCCCCTCCTCCTTTCCTCCATTTGCTTCTTTCAATATCTGTTTTGAACGTGAAGCTCAGCCAAGCAGAGCAAAGGGATGTGGGATCTCGCTTTCTCTTTCACACACTCACAGGTTGGGCGGTTTAATTATTACAGGGATATTTTTTAATGGCTTTATGATCTTACATAATGTGCTCACTTTGCATCATAATATTGCAAAAGGCATCAGATAAGGATCAGATGAGAGAGAGAGAGAGAGAGAGCTCTTGGGATGGGAAGCCTCAGTCCTGGAAGTCAAATCTCTCTCCCCCCCCCTTCAATCTGGACCTCAGAACTCTCCCTAAGCCACACCCCTTCTCTCCAGGCCACACCCCCAATCGCCCCTGCTCTGCACCCTTTTTGAATGTTTTTGCTGGACGGAAGGTGGCCTTGAGCTGTGATCCTGCCTCTTGCTTTCCTGGAGATGTGCCCCTCTTACTTCCCTGTGGCTGGAAATATAATCTAACGTACAAAGGTTAGAGTCACATCCATTCCTCCGCAGCTTTTGCCTCTGGCCCCGCCCACTTTGGCACCCAGCCCGTTCATGTCTGACCCCTGACCCCCAAAACATTTCCCGTGAGACAGTGTGGGCCCCAGGCTTAAAAACAGAGTCAGTAGGGTATAATGGTTGGACTCCTGGACTAGGGACTTGGGAGAGAACAGGGTTCAAATTCCTTGTTGTTGTTTAGTCGTTTAGTCATGTCCGACTCTTCGTGACCCCATGGACCAGAGCACGCCAGGCACTCCTGTCTTGCATTGCCTCCCGCAGTTTGGTCAAACTCATGTTGGTAGCTTCGAGAACACTGTCCAACCATCTTGTCCTCTGTCGTCCCCTTCTCCTAGTGCCCTCCATCTTTCCCAACATCAAGGTCTTTTCCAAGGATTCTTCTCTTCTCATGAGGTGGCCAAAGTATTGGAGCCTCAGCTTCAGGATCTGTCCTTCCAGGGAGCACTCAGGGCTGATTTCCTTCAGAATGGAGAGGTTTGATCTTCTTGAAGTCCATGGGACTCTCAAGAGTCTCCTCCAACACCATATTCCTACTCAAATTCCTACTCAGCCACAAAACACAAAAATTCCTACTCAGCCACAAAACTCACATACGTTCCAACTTTTTCCTAACTCAATTTGGGACACCCCCGGCCCACTCTTGCCACTTGCCCTCCCCACCCTCGCCCCCTGCTTGTGCCACTCGCCCGCTCTCGCCTGGCGCTCTGGCAAATATCCGCAGAGTCGTGCCACAGCTCTGGACGGGAAAGTGCTTTGATGCGGCACTGTGTCTCTTGGTCCATGACTTGCACCAGAGCCCTGGACCCAAAAACGGGACATTCTGGGATCAAGACAGAAGCCGGGATTGCCTTCTGTGATCCAGGATGTCCCAGTAAAGCCAGGACAGTTGGTGGGTCTGTCTCTTAGCCTGATCTACCTCACAGGTTCTTATGGGGAGAAGGAGAATGATGAATGCCACCTTGAGCTCCTTGGAGTAAAGGTGGGATATAATAATAATAATAATAATAATAATAATAATAATAATAATATATATTTTTATTTATACCCCACGCATCTGGCTGGGTTTCCCCAGCCACATATAAATGCAGGCTGCTCCTGACTGGTCTGGATTGCAGAACTGTGCAAAGTTGCTCTCCATCGCTAGCCCTGCTCTTCTCCCTCTAAACAGCAGCCTGGTGCTCTGGCACAGAGCTGCAATTTCTCGCTGCAATTCCTGCCGCCCAGGCTGCTATTAAAAGCAGAGGAGTGGAGCCAGTTTAAAAAGCTGGCAACCACCGGAGCCTGGGGGAAAGACAGTGTGTGTTTTCTAAAGGGGCCATAAGATTCCCACAAGCGGAGAGGAACGCCATACATTTAAAGCATTTTCAATGCCCATCTGAAACACAATGACTTCTCCCGCAGAGTCCTGGGAACTGTAGTTTAAGGGTGCTGGGAATTGTAGCTGTGTGAGGGGACAAGTTTGGTTGTGCGCTGAATATCAATTAAATGTGCTGTTCAAAGATTTAGGAGAGATAACAGAAAGTTAAACCTGGTTAACTGTGGAACTCCCTCCCACAGGAGGCCGAGAGGGCCGCTAACTGGGATGGCTTTCAAAGAGGATTCGACAAATTCACGGAGGAAGAGGCGGCTATTGATGGCTGTTAGCCAGGGTGTCTTTGTTCTGCTTCCACGTTTAGGGGCAGCAATGCTGGAAACCACAGGAGGGGAGAGTGTCGCTCTTGTGCTCAAATCCTGCATGCAGGTTTGCCCCAGTTTCAACCACTGTGAGAACAGGGTGCTGGACGAGATGGGCCTAATCCTTGTTATTCTCTTGGACACCAGCAGCTACACAATCCAGCTTTCTGAGAAGCTCAAGTTCCTAGTCCTCATCATTCTATGAGAACAGGATGCTGGCCTGATCAGCAGGCTGCTCTTAAGTTCTTAGAATCATAGAATCCTAGAGTTGGAAGAGACCCCAAGGGCCATCCAGTCCAACCCCCTGCCAAGCAGGAAACACCACCAAAGCATTCTTGACATATGCCTGTCAAGCCTCTGCTTAAAGACCTCCAAAGAAGGAGACTCCACCACACTCCTTGGCAGCAAATTCCACTGCCGAACAGCTCTTACTGTCAGGAAGTTCTTCCTAATGTTTAGGTGGAATCTTCTTTCTTGTATGTAGTTTGAATCCATTGCTCCGTGTCCGCTTCTCTGGAGCAGCAGAAAACAACCTCCCTCCCTCCTCTATATGACATCCTTTTATATATTTGAACATGGCTATCATATCACCCCTTCACCTTCTCTTCTCCAGGCTAAACAGTGCTGGGAATTGTAGCTCTGCGAGGGGGAAGCTACAGTTCCTGGGATTATTTGAATGGGCGTTGAGCGTGCTTTAGATGCCAAGTGGGGCAATACCGTGAGAGGGGAGGCTGCTTCTGGGTACGTAATCACCACTATAGAGAAAACATGCAGCGAGCTGTCTTTCACTTCCTTGTCCTCCTCCCAGGAGTTGGCACACAGGGTCTTGTCGCTCTGCACGTGCACCCACACCCCGAGGATTAAGTGTTGGGGAAAGGTGTGGCTTTCTCTGGGAATTAACCCCCTCCTCAACCTTCCTTGGCTGCAGCAGGAGCACAAGGGAGTCCTCGATCTGAACCTCCTCCCTCCATGAGCAGATGGAGTCACTGGGATGCCAGATGAGAAGGGCAAGCTCTGACTACATTGGAAGCTCATCCTCCCCAAAACAAGAACTACCGGGTGCTGGGAACTGTAGCACAGTGCAGAGTAAACTATAGTTCCCAGGATGGCGGTTTTTTGGGGGGTGGGTGGGATGATAAGATATGGTGTGTATGCAACCATTCAGAAGTAGAGCCAGGAAGCTCCACTTTTCACCCCAGCCTGCAACATGGGACCCTTTTAGCTGAGATTCCTGCATTGTAGGGGGTTGGACTAGATGACCCTTGGGGTCCCTTCCAACCCTACAGTTCTATGATTCTATTATTTTTAATTTAGTCTTGGGGGGTGGGGTGGGGGTGCTTCCAGAAGGGGAGTTAAAAAATAACAGAGTCATTCAGAAATTGCAAAGCAGGTGTGGTTTGAAAAATTTTAAAATGCAGGTTTTCTGGTCAATGGTTTCTAGCCACGATGGCTCATCTCTGCCTTCATAAGAAAGGGCTCTTGTGCTTGGATCCTGTTGAAAGGTTTCCCATAATAGGCATCTGGTAGCCTGCTGTGAGCGCAGAAGGATGGGCTGGAGGAGCCACAGGCCTGATCCCGCAAGGCTCTTTTGGTATTTGCCTGAGTTTGCAATCTTTTCCATTTTATCTCACTGTGCCCTGTGCCCTGCTTCAATAACTTGGTCGTGAAGCAATTATCTACCAAGCTAGCAGATTAATAATAATAATAATAATAATAATAATTGGATTTTTCCTCGAAAGGTTAATTCTAGGTTAAATTTGGGGGTGGGGGTGGGGGAGAATGCAGGCTGCCATTCTGATGTCAACCAAGGTGTGCACATGCTGTGATAATATTTTCTGCATGATCACCCATCCCATAATAAACACCCCCCCTTTCCCTCTCCCTCTCTCCCTCACCTATATTACGGATATCTTTGTGGGAGATTGGGGGGGGGCGGCGGCGGACGACCAATTACAGTTCCAAAGTTTTGTGGTTGGGGCCGAAAGTTAGACTGGCACAGGACCAATACAAATGCGTAATGTTGGCAGAGGTTGGACCAGATTCCTGTATCTGAACTTTGCCTACCTCCCAGGGTTGTTGTCAAACAGGGAGGGGGCTTTGAAGAAAGTGCAAGGGACTGTGCAAATATCACTGGCAGTGTCGCTCCTCTAATCTGGGGTGGGGGTGGCAGCTGATTCTCTCCAGTGAATGATAGCATGCAAAAAGGAGCAAAACAGACCCCCCTAAAACATCATAATAATATAGAAAGACATCAGACGAAGAATCATAGACATTGAGAGACAACAGGACTGCTCAAGATGCCCCGAATACAAAACTGGAGAAACTGAGAGAGATATAGCCGCTCCGGCAGCTTACCTCTCCTTTCTCTTAGCCAAGAACGCAAGAAGGGCTTTCACACTTGCCAGAAGCTCGGCCCTGCCCACGCCTGTCCTGGAAGGATCTTACAAAAAAGTCCCCTATGCTCAAAGACTCTGCGCCTGCTCATTGGGGGAAATAGGTAGTCCAGAGCACCTTTTCTTGAGATGTCCCTTCTATGAAGAGGCACACAGGGAGACCTTGGATTCCATGCTGGTGAGGTTAGTTGACACCCAGGAAAAGCAAATATACGACATGCTCCTGTTAGGCAAAGACCAGAAGACAACCCGGACGTTCGCCAGATTCTGTGTGTCCAGATCTGCAGACAGACACCTTCCCATGAGACAAACCAGTTCATTTGAAAGTCCCTAATTCCGGTCCCCCGAGCGACCCAGGGCCCGTTTTCTGTGGCAGCTTTTCTAAAGTTTCAAGTATTTTTATGCTCATTGCATTTATAAATATTATTTTTATTGTTGTATAAAGTTTTTTATATATGTTTTGTACTTCGGGATTGTTCTCCCAAATGGGTTTTCAGAAGCTGGTCTTCGACCGTAATAAATTATTCAATTCAATTCAATACAATACAGAAAGCCTCTTGCATCCCATTTTTATTTTTAATTTCAAATTACACGTGCAAATTTTTTTAAAAAAGCAAAGCAAACAAGTTTCATACATCTGGAAAACATTCAAGAGTTCACGATGGAGCTGAACGTGTGAAAATGCAATGTTGACCCTCCTTAACCCCCCCCCCGCATTCACTGCCTCCAAGAGGGGAAGGAGCATAGCCATTGTGGCTAATAGTAGCCCCTGATGGCCTTCTCCTTCCGCACGAATCTGCCCAATCCTCTTTCAAAGGCCTCCAAGTTGGTGGCCCCCGCTGCCTCTTGTGGCAGCGAGTTCCACGGTTTCAGGCCAAGGCGCAGTGCGTGTCTGTTGGGGTTGCATCCTCCCCATCGAGCCTGCCCCCAGCCTGGTGGTGCTGCTCTTCCCGATATCTTTGGGAAGAACACCTCCCCTGCGTCTCGGGGAGCAGCTGCAGCCCCAAATTTCTGGAGGGCGGCACTTTTTTGGGGGGTGGGGGTGGGCGGCAAGTCTGGCCTAGAAGTTGTTGCCAGCAGACGCCCACAAACTGAAGCGGCCCCGCCGCCTTGCCGAGGCTCTTGCCGGCTGCCGCGCGTGGGAACTTGGAGGCGGGTTTCGCCCGCCCGACCTGGAGAACGAGATCAGCGCACCTGAGTCACAGGTGAGCGCCGGAGAGCGTTGAACTGGGAGAGGCTGCCAAAGAGTTAACTTGGCGAGCGCGCAGGAGTTCCTCCCTGGAAGATTTCGAGCAGCTCCTGATTCTTCTTCCTTGGCAGGCGGGCGCTCAGGTGCCAAGGTCGGCAGCCAGGTGCCGCGGAGCCTTTATAAAGTCTCCGAGGCGAGATCGAGCGCTCCTTTCGGCCCCAGGCACGCAGAGTCTCCCATCAGGATGTGGAGGGAGATTCTGGCGCACAGGAACTACCTGATCGTCCTGCTGACCCCCTTCCTCTTTCTCCCCCTGCCCGTGCTCCTACCTTACAAGGTAAGCCTCTCTCCGGGTCCTGTGCCCCTCGCCATGGAAAAGGAGAGGCGTTGGGGATTCATAGAATCCTAGAATTGTAGAGCTGGGTGGGACCCCGAGGGTCATCTAGCCCAACCCCCTGCAATGCAGGAATCTCAAGCATCCATGACAGAGGGCCAGCTGTCATCCAACAAAGGAGAGATTCCCTTGCCCTGTCCCAGCGGCTGCAGGATCCAAGCAATGAAGCCATCAAGACTTCATCAAAGAAAGAAGATTCCACCTAAACATTAGGAAGAACTTCCTGACAGTAAGAGCTGTTCAGCAGTGGAATTTGCTACCAAGGAGTGTGGTGGAGTCTCCTTCTCTGGAGGTCTTTAAGCAGAGGCTTGACAGGCATATGTCAAGAATGCTTTGATGGTGTTTCCTGCTTGGCAGGGGGTTGGACTGGATGGCCCTTGTGGTTTCTTCCAACTCTACGATTCTAGGATTCTATGATTCTAAGACACAATTTTCTTTTATGGGCATTGCTTAGGGTGACGTATCAGGGTTTTGCTTCCAGAGGAAAAGTGGGGGGGGGGGTCGCAGTTGTGACACCACAGTCCCTTTGCAGAGGGAGGAACCCCCCCACCTCCCAGGCGGTCCCCAAAGATGGCAATAACAACACAGAGAGAACGCTGTGTCCCGAAGAAGCAATGTTTCCTTTGCCGTTTCCAGAACACGCCGAAGAGGCAAGCAGCTACTTTAAATTGTGGCACCTGAAAAGCAGCTTGCCTCTTCAGCAGAAAGAGTGACTGCTGGGGATGCTGGCGATAAGCCCCTGTTGGTGTTGCGCTGTACAGAAGGCAGATGCAACAGGTAACTTAAATAATAATAATAATAATAATAATAATAATAATAATAATAATAGGAATTGGAGGCCCTCCAAGCAACCTCTAACCCGACAGCCACAGCGTGGGGTGGGGTGGGGAATCTAAATGAAATGGGAACCAACAAGTTGGAAGAGCCCTCTAGGTGGAGCAAAGTGTCTTTAGTTGTGATTCTTCCATTGCAGCGGGTTGGACTAGATGAACTTTGGGGTCCCTTCCACCTCTATTATGAGTCTATGAAGCGGGAGAAACGGGGGCGCCGGAACTGCAGATCAGGCTTGCTTCCAGGGATTGGGTGCTTAAGAACGCAAGAGAAGGCTGGCTGCAGCCGGATCAGGCCAAAGGGGACCCCTCTAGGCCAGAATCCTGTCTATACAGGGGCTCCCCAGATGCTCACAAGAGGCAGGACCTGGGTGCAATGGCAGAACTCTCCCCATTTGCGACACACACTTCCGGCAGCCAGAGACATTGCTGCCTTCTCCCAGTGGAGAGAGAACATAGCCATTGTGACTAGCAGTAGCCTTTTCTTCCTCCATGGATTTGCCCAGTCCTCTTTTAAAGCCGTCCAAGTTGGTGGTCACCCCTGCTTCTTGTGGGAGGGAGTTCCACAGTTTAAGGTCAAGCCTGGGTTTCTGTGTGTGTTGGAATGCAACTCAGAGGGTTTGCATGCAGTGGCCTTGATATTGCAAATTCCAAGGAGGGTCCGTCCAGGGAGAAAGTTTGACAGACGCAAGTGGAACTGTCTCCCACGACCTGCTCCAGTCCAAAGCACCTCTTTGAGGGAAGGGCTGTGTTGCTGAGTGGTGCTGAGCACCTGTTTGGAATGAAGGAATGTGCCAGGTACAATCCCCAATGGCAGTGCTAGTCACTGCCTCCGTCCCAGGCAGGCAGCTTCCTATGCTGGAAACTTCAGAGAGTAGAGAAAAGTATAAGAGGCTTTTGGTGAGAAAAGGAAAGGAAAAACAGCTTGATGCCTGGAACAGCAGGTAAAATCCAGCTGCTTTGGAGAAGAGAAACTCCACCATTCATTGGTGGCACATGATCGCCTCCCATTAAGGAATCCTGGGAACTGTGGTGTGTTAAGATTCATAGAATGGTAGAGTTGGGAGGGACCCCAAGGGTCATCTAGTCCAACCCCCAATGAACACACGAGTTGGAGCATTTGTTCACCCAGCCCAGTGGTACTTGCACTGGCTGGCAGCAGATCTTCTGGGTCTCAGCCAGGAAGCTTTCCCCAGGCACTCCCTGCCACCAGTGACCGACCCTGGGACCCTCTGCAGGTGCTCTGTCACAGAGCTGTGGTCCTTTCCTTTGAAACCCTACCCCTTGCAAGAGTCTAGTCCTCATGGATCTGGAGCGGAGAGGCGCAATTTGGGCACAGGATGGCATTTTTAGCAGGACCACCTCCTTCCGCTGAACTCTGCCGCTGCCTTCATGCCCATTTCCCAATTACATAAGCAGCCTGACCATCTGGACGCTGAGTTTCCTGCTTGGACCCCTTCCAGCTCACTCTCCGTCTTGCCCTCGAGGTGTGAAAGGACCGGCTGCAGGGAAGGTGCCAAAAGAAATGAAGGCTGGGCAAATGGACCAGAGAGAGGGTTCCCTGGGCCAGATGGGCCAAGCCTTGATTCGGGGGAGGACAGACACCCCCACCCCCTCGCTTTCCCATCTACCCAAATTGGAACATTGGAATCTGCCTCACACCGAGTCAGACCAGGGGTCCATCTTCCAGATTCTAGATTCAGGGAAGATGAAAGGAAGCTGCGTCGTTCACACGGAGCATTGTTAAACGGTGGAACTCCCTGCCACAGGAGGCAGTGATGGCCATCAGCTTGGATGGCTTTTAAAGAGGATTGGACAAAATCATGAAAGAGGAGAGGGCTATTGAGGAGGGCTAGCCAGGATGGCTCAGCTCGGCCTCCACGGCTGGAGGCAGCCATACTTTGGAATACCAGTTGCTGGGAAGTGCAGGAGGGAGGGGAGCGACTTTTGTGCTTGGGTCCGGGGGGGGGGTCTCCCATTGGGGTATCTGATTGGCCACTGTGAGGACAGGAGGCTGGACTAGATGGGCCACTGGCCTGATCCAGCAGGCTCTGCTTATGTTCTTAGGTACCAGTACTGTCTGCACAGACCGGCAGCAGCTCCCCAGCATTTCAGTCGGGGGGTCTTTCCCCAGCCCTACCTGGAGATGCCATTGGGGATTGAACCCGGAGCCTTTGTGTAAGCAGGTGCTCTAGCACAGATGTCTGGTTCATCCCACTAAAAACACAGTAAGATTCTAGTCCTCATGGTTCTGGATAAATGGATGCTTTCAATAGGAACATAGGAAACTGTTTAAGGCTGAATCTGGCCATTGGTCCACCTACCTCAGCATTGCCTACACTGACCGGCAGCAACTCCCTAGGCTTTCAGATGAGAGATTTCAGTAGCCCTGCCTGGAGATGCTGTTGAGAGTTGAATCTGGGACCTTCTGCATGCCAGACAGGCGCTCTAGCATAAAGCTCTTACTCACCCTCCTAAAGCTTTAAACAAGTCAGCCTGGGTAGCTCAATTAGTTAGAGCGTGCTGCTGAAGAATGCCAAGGTTGCAGGTTCATAGAATCATAGAGTTGGAAGAGACCACAAGGGCCATCCAGTCCAACCCCCTGCCAAGCAGGAAACACCATCAAAGCATTCTTGACATATAGCTGTCAAGCCTCTGCTTAAAGACCTCCAAAGAAGGAGACTCCACCACACTTCTTGGCAGCAAATTCCACTCTTACTGTCAGGAAGTTCTTCCTAATGTTTCAATGGGGTTCAATCCCCATAAAGGACAGCTGCATATTCCTGCATTGCAGGGGGTTGGACTAGACGATCCTTGGGATCCCTTCCAACACTACCATTCTTTCATTCTAAGTTTCTGGTCCTCGTGGTTCTGGTTTAAATAGGAATCTGCTTTATACCGAGTCAGCAAATAATCAATTAACCCCTGCGCTGCAAACTCCGAAACTTGTGACAAAAGAAGCAACACGTAGACCAACGAACGATAAAGGCATAAATACATAAATTCATAAAGCATAACAACAAAGCATGGTGAAAAACCACAATGTATTATTTAGAATAAGATTCCTAACAACATCATCCCTATCAACAAAGCGAGTACTATCGTCTCTTAATAGTAACTGAAATACTGCTCATCTGGCAATGCAATCTTTGAAATGCACGTTGATGCACGTCGATGCACGTGAACTGGTGCCAAGGTGATCGTAAGGACAGTGATCCGGATAATAGCACTGTTTCGACTTCATCTTCCTCAGCGTTAACTACAAAAAAATAATAATAATACCAGGGACGAGATGCATGCATGGTCTCTTTCGCCCATTCATTTCTAAGCCTGGGGTGCTTTGACCCTGCCAGCTGTGCCGGGGTCGAGAGGGCAAAACAATGAAAAGGTAAACCACCGTGAAGTGCAAATATATAAATGTATATGCGCCAACAACCTTCACATATGCGAGGAGCTTCAAAAATGTGTACAAAATCTCATGTTCGAGGTCTTAAAAGTCCAGTATAAAGTGCAAGAATCAAGTCCGACAGTAAAGTGCTATGATGTATCATGTGCTCTTATCTCTTCCCATGCATTCTTATCTCATCCGACGAAGGGTGGCCAGCTTCTTCCCCGTTTCACGGGAATGCTTTCCTCAGGGGGCGGGCTCTTTCTTAAGTAATAAATGTGTATAGATTTATATGATGCACCATACATACTTATACATTTCTTTAAAACATTGTACAGAAATGTTTAAAATACTCACCAAAGGTTCATGCGCAAAAGCTTACCAAAGGTTCAAAATACTCACCTTTATGCTGGACTTTTAAGACCTCGAGCATGAGATTTTGCACACATTTTTGAAACTCCTTGTATATGTGAAGGTTGTTGGTGCATATACATTTATTCATTTATTTCATTTATTTATTCAGTATTCATCCTGGAGAGTAGTGACTAGTGGGGTGCCCAGGGTTCTGTCTTGGGCCCAGTCTTATTCAACATCTTTATCAATGACTTGGATGATGGGCTTGAGGGCATCCTGAGCAAGTTTGCAGACGACACCAAATTGGGAGCGGTGGCTAATACCCCAGAAGACAGGATCACACTTCAGAATGACCTTAACAGATTAGACAACTGGGCCAAAGCAAACAAGATGAATTTTAACAAGGAGAAATGTAAAGTATTACACTTGGGCAAAAGAAATGAAAGGCACAAATACAGGATGGGGGACATCTGGATTGAGAGCAGTACATGTGAAAAGGATCTAGGAGTCTTGGTAGACCACAAACTTGACATGAGTCAGCAGTGTGATGCAGCAGCTAAAAAAGCCAATGCAATTCTGGGCTGCATCAATAGGAGTATAGCATCTAGATCTAGGGAAGTAATAGTACCACTGTCTTCTGCTCTGGTCAGACCTCACCTGGAGTACTGTGTCCAGTTCTGGCCACCACAGTTCAAGAAGGATGGAGTCTCCTTCTTTGGAGGTCTTTAAGCAGAGGCTTGACAGGCATATGTCAAGAATGCTTTGATGGTGTTTCCTGCTTGGCAGGGGGTTAGAATGGATGGCCCTTGTGGTCTCTTCCAACTCTATGATTCTATATATTTGCACTTCACGGTGGTTTACCTTTTCATTGTTTTGCTAACATTACCGTGTTCTCTGTTTGTTGCTGCTACTGGGGTCAAGAGGGCGGCAGCAGCGGCAGAGGCTGGGCAGACAGAAGTTACACTTTAAGGGGGCAGAGTTTGCCTCTTTGCTCCGAGGAGACCTCCGTGACTAACCTGATCTCCTGTCTCCACGCCAGCAATTGGCGCAGAACGTTCGTTCTTTATCAACTCAAGGTTCTGGTCCTTATGGTCCTGAGTTAAGGTCTGATTCAAATAGGGACTGAGGAAGTGGCCTTATTCCAATCCAGACCCTTGGTCCTCTCAGCTCAGTATTGCAGACTCTGGCTGGCAGCAGCTCCCGGGCTTTCAGGAAAGGAGTCTTTCGCAGCCCCTACTTGGAGATGCCACCGCGGACTGAACTTGGGACCTTCTGTATGCAAAGTTGGAGCTCTGCCACTGAGGGGTGGGCCTATAACTAAAGTAAGATTCTAGTCCTCATGAGTTCGGACAAAGGGCTGGTTTCAAGAGGAAATACCTGGGGGTATTTCGTGAAGAAGCGCCTTAACTCAGTGTTAGAGCCTCTTGCATACAGAAGAGTCAAGATGAAATATCCGCAACATGTCCATTTTAAATACATATATATATATATATATATAACCTAAGGTGATGATGTCTGCCTGAGACCTCAGAGATGTGCTGCTAGCCCCAAACTGTTGATGAGCTGCGGTTTAGAAAAAGACAATTAAAAAGGGAGCCATGATATAGGTTTACTTTACAAGATGAGGTTCCTCCTGTGGTTGGGAGTTCCAGAGTTTAACGCCATGCCACAAAAGAACTCCTGGATCTCCCAGCAAGGGAGGTTTTCATCTGCCTCTCGACGTAGCGAAAAGCAACTTATGCACAAGGCAGAGTTAACAGTCCCGTTTTAAAAGCAAACCCAGAGCTGCTCGTTACTCATCCACCACAGACCACATCTGCCAACGTGATAAAGCAGCTGTAAAGCGGTGATTGACCATAAATGAGGTTGTGTAAATCAGCGAATGTTGTTTTTGCCTTGAGCCAATTAAACTCACCAAACAAGAGGGCAAAACCAACCAGGCAGTGCCTCCTAAACCACGTCCACCAGACACAATTAAAATCCACTTGCAGGCCTGCTTAAATATCACGGCCCTCAGCCAAGGAACGCCTCTGACCTTCTTTCCTAGACACAAAGTGGCCCCTGTCTGCATAGGACCAGCCGTAATATCCTTTGGAGTGAAGGGGGAAATCTAATTCGGTTTCCATTTACTGTCTCTGTTGTTGTTGCATTGAGGGGGTTGGGCTAGATGACCGTTGGGGTTCCCTCCCAACCCTACAATTCTATGATTCTGTGATTATCGATTGCATTTATATCACAGCTTTTTCTCCAGGGAGCTTTAAGGTGGCATAAAGGTAAAGGGACCCCTGACCATTAGGTCCAGTCGTGACTGACTCTGGGGTTGCGCGCTCATCTCGCGTTATTGGCCAAGGGAGCCGGCGTACAGCTTCCAGGTCATGTGGCCAGCATGAGTAACCAGAGCAGCGCACAGAAACGCCGTTTACCTTCCCGCTGGAGCGGTACCTATTTATCTACTTGCACTTTGACGTGCTTTTGAACTGCGAGGTTGGCAGGAGCTGGGACCGAGCAACGGGAGCTCACCCCGTCGCGGGGATTCGAACCGCCGACCTTCTGATCAGCAAGCCCTAGGCACAGTGGTTTAACCCACAGCGCCACCCGCATACACCTTGTTTAATCCCCACAACAGCCCTGTGAGGTAGGCTAGGCTGAAAGGCAGTGACTGGCCCCCGAGGCCCACCCAGTGGCTGAGTGGGGATGTGAACCCTGGTTTCTCCCAGGTCCTAGTTCAACACTAACCACTGCACTACACTGCCTCTGGCTCCAGTGGAGTCAATTGACCAAAAAAACACTTTCTGATGGTGAGAGCGTTTGGCAGTGAAATGGACTCCCTTGGAAAGTGTTGGCCTTGCTTTCCTTGGACGATTTTAAACTCAGACGGGACGACCACCCGTCAGGGTTCCCTTAGCTGCAATTTCTGCATTTCAGCAGCCCTATCTCGACGGCATTAGGCATCGGCCGGCCCTTGGGGTTTTCTTCCAGCAAGAGACCCATCTCGGGTGGCAACAGGGGAGGAGAAACGCCAACCCTGCGGGGCGGGCGGTGAACCCTTGTGCCCTTGGCAGCACGCTCATGCCGCAGAATGGGCAATAAAACGGAGCATTGTGCTGAAGTCAGCTGAGGAGGAGGAAAACAGAGATCAATGTAGACGATGTGGCTGATAAGAGGCTGTTGTTTTCAGGCAGTTCTTCACCTGTCTCTCGCTCTGTTGCTACGCAGGAAGCAGGATCCCGAGCCAAGGCAGAGAACACAACAATTTAGAGAAACAAAAGAGGCTTCATGGTCCACGGCCCAAAGAAAGGGCTGGATCTGTCTTGTTCCGGAGGTTTCAGAATACCAGTTCCTAGAAGCTGCAGGAGAGGAGAGCGTTGCTCTTGTGGATTTCCCTTGGGGGCACCTGGTTGGCCACTGTAGGAACAGGAGGCTGGACTAGGTGGACCACTGACCTGATCCATCTAGGTTCTTCTTAAGGAGGTCCATTGTGATAGCAGAACCTCCATGTCCAGTGGCAGTCTACCTCTGAATACAAGATACTGTAATAACATCTTGGAGGTCCCTGGCCTCAAGGAAATTAGACTGGCCTCCTGTCACAAGACACAACAGGGCCCTGCGGGATTTGACATCTTTCTGCAGGGCCTGCAAGACGGAGCTGTTCTGCCAGGCCTTTGGCCGGGGTCCAGCCTGACTCCCCCCCTCTCCTTATAAGAACTTGCATGAAAGTGCCCCCCTGCCTTTCTCACAGGCACATATAAGATCAGTATAAATCAGGCATCCCCAAACTGCGGCCCTCCAGATGTTTTGGCCTACAACTCCCATGATCCCTAGCTAAGAGGACCAGTGGTCAGGGATTATGGGAATTGTAGTCCAAAACATCTGGAGGGCCAAAGTTTGGGGATGCCTGGTATAAATAGTTAGGCCTGGTGAGCATTTAAGGTCCTCATTCCTACTTAGCTGGTTGCCATCTGATTGGATCTCACTTTGATTCTGACTTGATTTTAAGATGTATTTTAATTGATTGCTTGATTTTATGGTAATTTGTCATATATTTTCATTTTATTGTATTTTTAACTAGTTGTTTTATATTTGGTGTTAGCCGCTCTGAGCACGGCCTTGGCTGGGGAGGTGGGGTATTGTGAGGGACAGGGGATATCGCGAAGTCCCTCCCCTCCTGAGTTCAAGCCCGTCCCCGAGCAAAGGGGAAAGCAGGGAGAGTTCCGATTCCAGTGGGGAAGCAGGAAGTCGTGTCCGAGGCTCAGGCAAGGTAGAGGAGCCAGGGTCCCAGGTGGGACAGGAAGGGGCAAGTAAGGGGGGAAGACCCATCCCCCCAACTCCAGAATTACGCAGGAAGAGGAGGGGCAAGAGGATGGGTCTGCCAAAGCTTTTGTGTTGGAGAAAGACGCGCCAAAAGCCATTAGGAGGTTCTGAAACCGACTGACAACATCGCTCCGTGTAAATAGCAATGACTTGAGCACTGTAAATACGCAGCACCAATAAAAGAATAAAATGCAGAGCTGCGTAGCGTCGTTACTCTGAAGTAGTCCACTCCGGCCACTGTGACAGCAACCTCCTAATCATTTTTGGGCTACTTTGGAGTTGCCGGGATGAGCGTGTCAGAGGCGGAGAAGTGGCGGCAGATCGCTGAGCAAGCCCAGCTAGAACTGCAACAGCTGTCGCTGCAGGCGCAGGGAGAATTGAAGGCAGCTAAAGAGGAGACTAAGAAGGTCCAGGACGACCGGCTACAACTTGCGGAACAGGTGAGAGAGCTCCAGGAAAAAGAGCAGCATTTAAGGGCGGTGGCGGTAGACCTCCAAAACAAGCTGGATGCAGAGAAAAACAAGGCGGGAGGGGCACCCCAAGTCCAAGTGCTGCCAGGAAGGAGAGCCGGGACCCTAGTAAGCAAGTTCAATGGAGACCCGAAGGAGTTTCAGGGCTTTGAGACTGAGATTGTGTATGCTCTTGAGCTGCACCACGATGAGTTCCCTGATGATGAGCACAGAGTAGCGTTTATTGTGGAGCACCTTACAGGGGCGGCCAGGGAGTGGCTAAGACCGTTAATTGCAACAAGGAATCCTTGCATGAAGAATGTCAAACTATTTCTAGAAGGTTTGAAAACGATGTATTCGTCCGATAGTCATATGGACCAGACTAAGGAGGAACTTCATAATTTACGCCAAGGAAATATGACAGTTCGCGCGTATTGGGCGAAATTCACCATGCTGGTGCACAGATTGGGGTGGGATCTGGAGTCTGCCCCAATGCAAGCGGCGTTTTACTTGGGGTTGCATGAGGAGGTGAAGGATGAGCTCTCGAGAGGTCCAAAGCCCAGTAATATGGATCAACTGAGCAAAGCGGCTCTGGCGGTGGGGGTGAGGCAGGAATCCAGATGGAGCGACAAGCAAGCAACGCGCGCAAAGCGGGCTTGGTTCCCACGGTCGCAGGAGAAGCCACTCCCTCAACAACCCTTTCAAGCCACGCCTGGGGCCAGTCAGGACCAGGAACCCATGCAGATTGATAGCGCGCGCGCGCGGGCTTTTCAAACCCCAGCGGCGCCAAGACGCAAGGAGGGAAGGGGTGGGAATTGCTTTCTCTGCAACTCCCCCCAGCATCTCGTCAGAGACTGCCCACATCGCAGGGAGTGGCAAGGAAAGGCGGGAACGGTTGTGCCCTCCCCCACTGACGCAGCACCACAGCAGGGAAACGGGAAAGCCTGGCTGCAGGAGACAAGGGGCGGCAGCCAGGCACAGTCAGCAGACAACAGCCCCAGCCCACCCACCCGCACAGAGAGGAGCAGAGCCAGCCCACCCCTCCCAGAGCAGGAGTGGTTCTAGAAGTGACGCTCACGCTCCCAAATGGCTATCCATTGACGGTCCTCGCCCTAATTGACAGTGGTGCCTCAGCCAACTTCTTCTCGAGAAACTTTGCAGAAGAGCACCAGATCCAGCTTCTGCAGCTGGATTTTCCTCTGCACGTGGCAACCATTGACGGCAGAGAGCTGCTGGGAGGGGCCATCACTCATCAAACCCCCCCCATGAGAATGACGGTTGGAAGGCACTCAGAGACACTGGCATTCAACGTCACCACCATCTCAGACCCCCCAATCGTTTTGGGCATGAGCTGGCTGGCGCGCCACGACCCCTCCATAAGTTGGCATCAGAGATGCATCACTTTTGGATCGGACTTTTGCCTGGAACATTGCATGCAGCACCAACCAGGGGAGGGGCCTCCGATAGCCACGGTGGCCACCATGCACGTCAAAGGGGGTGAGGCGATACCCAAACCATACTGGGACCTGCAGGAGGTCTTCAGTGAAGCGGAGTCCGACCACCTGCCCCCACACAGGCCTTTTGACTGCCAGATCAACCTGGTGCCTGGGGCAACTATACCCCCAGCCAAGCTGTACGCCATGTCAGACCAGGAACTGGAGGATCTGCGCGCTTTTATCGACAAGAACCTCAAGCGGGGGTTCATCAGAGAAAGCAAGGCAGCAGGGGGCAGCCCGGTCTTCTGGGTGGACAAGAAAGACACGCAACAGCGCCGTCTGGTGGTGGATTTTAGACGGCTGAATTCGGTGACAGAGCCAGTGGCTTTCCCCATGCCCAGAGTGGATGATCTCCTGACAGCGGCACGCAGAGGCAAGATTTTCACCAAGCTAGACCTGAGGGGGGCGTACAACTTGATCAGGATCCGGGAAGGCGATGAGTGGAAAACCACGATGTTCACGCCTCTGGGCTCTTTTGAATATCTGGTGATGCCCTTCGGGTTGCAAGGGGGCTCAGCATGCTTCCAGGCCTTCATGCACCACGTCCTGGGGTCCCTACTCTTCAGGAAATGCTTGGTCTTTCTGGATGACATCCTTATTTACTCCAACGACCCAGTGCAGCACGTGAAGGACGTCAGGGAGGTGTTACAGCGCCTGAAGGAGAACCACCTGTATGTGAAGCTGGAGAAGTGCAAGTTTCACACCAAGGAGGTGGACTTCCTGGGCTACAAGCTGTCAGACAAGGGGCTGGCAATGGACAAGGACAAGGTGCAGACCATCCTGGACTGGCACAGCCCCAGGACGCGCAAAGATGCCCAACGCCTACTAGGCTTTGCCAACTTCTACAGGAAGTTCATCAAGAACTTCTCTCGAGTTACGGCTCCCATCACTGACTGCCTGAGAGGCAAGCAGAAGTTCAGGTGGACACCAGAGGCGCAAGCAGCGTTCGAAAGCCTCAAGAGGGTGTTCGCCTCAGACCAGAACCTGTTCCACGTGGTTCAGGACGCGCCCCTACGCATTGAAACAGATGCTTCTGATAAGGCTGTGGGCGCCATTTTGTTGCAACTGGACGCCAACAGAGAGTGGAGACCCTGTGCCTTCTTCTCCAGGAAGTTGACCCAGCCCGAGCGAAACTACACAGTTTTTGATCGGGAACTTCTTGCGATCCACGCGGCGTTCCAGCACTGGAGACACTTCCTGGTGGGCGCCAAGCACCCCATCCAGGTGTGCACAGACCACAAGAACCTGGAGTTCTGGAGAACTGCCAGGGTGCTCAACCAGCGGCAGATACGGTGGGCGGAGTTCTTCTCGAACTTCAACTTCTCCATACACTACATCCCAGGAGAGCAGAATGTCAGGGCGGATGCCCTCTCCCGCAAGCCAGAGTACATGGAGGAGGAGGCGCCACCAGCCCCAAGGCACATTTTCCCCCCGTCGGCATGGTCCTGCGGAGCAGCAGTGGTGAGCGAGGCAGAACTCACAGCACTGACGGCAGCGGATGAATTTGCCAACCGCATCTTCAGAGAACTGAGAGGGGGGAGGGAGCAGGCAAAAGACTTTGCAGAACGCAGAGGGCTGCTTTTCTACAAGGGTGCGCTGTACCTACCCACCACCCAGCTTCGACGTACGGTCCTCAAGCAGATGCACGACAACCCTACAGCGGGGCATTTTGGAAGGGACAAGACCACTCACCTAGTCATGAGACACTTCTGGTGGCCAGGGGTGAGGGAAGATGTTCGAGACTATGTAAGGGGCTGTACCACCTGCCAGCGGGCGAAGGTGGTCAGAGCAGCGCCACCAGGGTTGCTGGAGCCCTTAGCCACACCACACAGGCCGTGGGAAGTGGTGTCCATGGACTTCATCACAGATCTGCCTTCGTCCAGGGGTAAGACTGCAGTGTTGGTGGTGGTGGACCTCATGTCCAAAATGTGTCACTTTATACCGTGTGCCAGGGCAGTCTCGGCAGAAGAGACAGCCAAACTGTTTGTTGATCACGTTTTCAGACTGCATGGATTACCTTTAAGGGTTATTTCGGATCGTGGCCGCCAATTTGTTTCCAGGTTCTGGCGGCGGCTCATGAACCTCCTGCAGGTGGAGGTCAGCTTGTCGACGGCTAGACACCCGCAGACCAACGGACAAGCGGAGAGGGTCAACGCCATTCTGCAGCAGTACCTGAGATGCTACGTCAGCCAGCGGCAAACGGACTGGGTGGATCGCTTGCCACTAGCAGAATTTGCCTACAACAATGCAGTGCACGTCTCCACAGGGGTGTCGCCCTTTAAGGCCAATTACGGGCGCGACCTCAGATCTTTCCCAGAGAGGGAGAGGGAGGAGGAGGAGGAGGGCCCACAGGCTGAGGATTGGGCAGAGGAACTGGAGACGGTGCACCAGCAGCTCAGAGAACACTTGGAGAGGGCCAAGGAAGCGTACAAAAAGGGGGCAGATCGCCACAGGCGACAAGGGGAGGTCATCAGGGTGGGGGACAAGGTGTGGTTGTCCTCGGAGGGCCTTCCCACCAGAGGGAGGTGCAAAAAGCTGGCACCCAAATGGCTGGGCCCCTTCACGGTCACGCAACAGGTCAACCCGGTGGCATACAGGCTGGCACTGCCAGAGGACATGAGGGTGCATCCAGTGTTTCATAGATCGCTGCTGTCGCCGTACAGGGAAAGCAGCAGGCTCAGAGACAGCGAACAAACCCCCGAGGGAGGGGGGGAGAGGGAAAGCAGGGAGCAACTCAATGAGGCCACGGCCATCCTGGATTCAAGGTGGGGGGTGGGGGGCCTGGAGTACCTCATGGCATGGGAGGATGCTCCACCGTCCCAGAATGAATGGGTTCCCGCCACTCAGATACAGGAGGAATTCTTGGTGGAAGAATTTCACGCCCTCTTTCCCCACAGACCCAAGCCCTGGCACATGGAAAGGGAGGGGGAGGAGGAGGAGGCACGGGAGAACAGCTCACCATGGCGCTGGGAAGCGGAGTTTGAGGAACCAGAGGATGAGGTATGGGTGTCGCCAAGATCCACCCAGTCAGAGGAAGGAGCAGCTTGGCAAAACATTTTTACCCCCACCAGCTCTGACGCCACGGACTTTTTGGGATTCCCGTCCTCCCAGGCGGAAGGGGGGGGCTCGCAGGACTGGGGGGAGGTGTTCACACCAACGGGCTCGGAGAGCACCGAGTTTTTAGGCTTCCAGTCGTCACCGACACATGGGGGGGGCCTGGGGAGGGGTGAAGGAGAGCTTGGGAGGGGGGTGGATGTGAGGGACAGGGGATATCGCGAAGTCCCTCCCCTCCTGAGTTCAAGCCCGTCCAAGGGGAAAGCAGGGAGAGTTCCGATTCCAGTGGGGAAGCAGGAAGTCGTGTCCGAGGCTCAGGCAAGGTAGAGGAGCCAGGGTCCCAGGTGGGACAGGAAGGGGCAAGTAAGGGGGGAAGACCCATCCCCCCAACTCCAGAATTACGCAGGAAGAGGAGGGGCAAGAGGATGGGTCTGCCAAAGCTTTTGTGTTGGAGAAAGACGCGCCAAAAGCCATTAGGAGGTTCTGAAACCGACTGACAACATCGCTCCGTGTAAATAGCAATGACTTGAGCACTGTAAATACGCAGCACCAATAAAAGAATAAAATGCAGAGCTGCGTAGCGTCGTTACTCTGAAGTAGTCCACTCCGGCCACTGTGACAGGTATAAATAAAAATTATTATTATATTTGATGTTAGCCACTTTGGGGTGGGGTATAGATAAAATATTATTATTATTATTATTATTAGGAACAACAATTGGAGCATACTGCTTGTGGGCTTCCCTTGGGGCACCTGGCTGGCCACTGCCTGTGAGAACAAGAGGCTGGACTAGATGGGCCCCCTTTGGCCTGATCTAGCAGGCTCTTATTACATTCCGATGGAACCTCCAGGTCCAGAGATAGTCTATCTGGATTATTTGGAGGTATTTGGCCACTGTGAGAACAGGATGCTGGATTAGATGGGCCCACCGCCCTGACCATGAGGTTCTTAGAGATGAGAGGCCCGTCCATCCTTCCTCCTCAAAAAAGCAGAAAAACGACCTGCAACCCTTTCCTCTCTCCCAGGGTAGCTGGCCATTGGGGCTCACCCTAAGCCACCCCTCTTGCAAATAGGAACATCAGAAGAACCAAGGAATCGTAGTTGGAAGAGACCCCAATCTTCTTTCCAAGCCCCACACTCTCCTTGAGTACTCGCCCTGCTTGGGATGGTGAATTCTTGAACTTCTGTAATAATAACTTGGGTGGAGAAACAGAGGGATGGGTTGGGTGTATAGAGACCTGGGACTTTTGCGCGGCTCGAATGAGGGCGAGGGAATGGAGGAAGGAGTCGTCGCTTTACCGGTGCTTGTCTGCAGCCCTACCCACTCCTGGCATGCACACACACACACACACGGAAAGGAAGGAAAGTGGTCTTTGAGGCAAGAGTTTTCTTGCTGGGGCTCTGCATTGTTGACACAATCTCCAGCTAAAAAGCTTAAAAACAAATAATGCCGTGAAGCCTTTTGGGAGGGAAGGGGGTGGAATCGGAGGCACAGCTGAAAACAGAGACAGCTGGCAACTTCCTTCTCTCCCCCCCCCCTTCAAGTATAGCATAACATTCTCAGGAAACCCACACCAATGAGGGGAATAATCACTCTACCTCGCAGGGTTGTGGTGAATGTGGAGCCCAAGAAAGAAAGAAAGAAAGAAAGAAAGAAAGAAAGAAAGAAAGAAAGAAAGAAAGAAAGAAAGAAAGAAAGAAAGAAAGAAAGAAAGAAAACCTTCCTCTTTAACCATAGCTGCCAAGTTATCCCTTTTTTAAAGGGATTTTCCCTTATGCTGAATAGGCTTCCTCGCGAGAAAAGGGAAAACTTGGCAGCTATGTCTTTAACCCCCACCTCCAATTTCTGGGCCATTTCAGGGGCTCCCCAGTTATTTATTTTAACCAAAGCAGTTAGGTGCAACAAGATCACCACCTGCAGGCCAAACTGGCCACACACATGTATAATCAGGGCGTAAGAGCCAATAAGCCCAACTCCAGTTCAAAAGCACGTCAAAGTGCAAGTAGATCAGGCATCCCCAAACTGCGGCCCTCCAGATGTTTTGGCCTACAACTCCCATGATCCCTAGCTAACAGGACCAGTGGTCAGGTAAGATGGGAATTGTAGTCCAAAACATCTGGAGGGCCAAAGTTTGGGGATGCCTGAAGTAGATAAATAGGTACCGCTCTGGCGGGAAGGTAAACGGCGTTTCCGTGCGCTGCTCTGGTTTGCCAGAAGCGGCTTTGTCATGCTGGCCACATGACCTGGAAGCTGTACGCCGGCTCCCTCGGCCAATAACGGTCAGGGCGCCCTTTACCGTTACACATTTCAAGCGCTTGTATGCAACTCCTCCCACAAGAATCCTGGGAACTCCCCCCCCCCCAAAAAAAGGTACTGTGAATGGTAGCTCTGTGAGAGGTAAACTATAGTTCCCAGGTTCCTTTGAGGGAAGTCTTAAATAGAGTGTGCATTGGTCACACCCAGGGAGAGCTTCGCAGCTGAGTGGGGATTCGAACCCAGGTCTCCCAGGCCCTGCCTAGGCCAACACTCTAACCACTATGCCATTCTGGCTCTGCAAAGTGTCTTGCTTTGCAAAATCGCCTGCTCCTTCTGCCCTTCCAGACACTGACCCCTTTGCAAAACTCCCTTCCCCTCCCCACTTTTTTTGGCAATTTTTTATTATTATTTCATTTTATAATGTATATAAAACAGAGAGAACAGTTATGTCAACAGGTGGAAAGTAAAGGATGAAAAACAAAACTATAAAACAGGCACATAGAATGAGCACAGTTGCATGTGGGTGAAAATAACAAAGTCCAAGGAAATAATATCGGTGTTATCTGATTATCAAGTCAAGTTCCAGATTTGCCAGGCTTGTGCCAACAGTTATCTTGAAAAAGATGGTCCCATTGTGCATGTCACAAAGAAATGTCCTCACTGAAATTGCAATCTTTGCGTGATTTTCTCCATTATAGCTCCGTAATGACCAGATCCAGGTGCTGTTTGGGGGAAATTGATATTCTAGATCGATTACAATTGGGGTCTCAGCCTGGCTTTGGCATAGAAACTGCCCGGGTTGCCTTATATAATGACCTCCGTCGGGACAATCTTTGGCGAAAGGGTGGTATATAAATCAGATAAATAATAATAAATAGAATCATAGAATTATAGCGGTGGAAATAAGAATAACAATAGTGAGTGCTACCAAATGGTCAGTGTAATATTTTGGGCTGTTTTCCGTTGAGTTGCAATGACTCTTTGTGCTGCCAAGATCATATATAAGACCAATTCTTTTGACCGGTGCTTTTTTTCTGGGGGGACGCAGGGGGACGCATACCCCTAAACATTTTGTGAATCCAAGTTTGGCCTCATTGAGGACCAGTATTTCAATATGAGTAGGAAAACGAGAGTGCCACTAAACATTTTTTTAAGGAAAAAAAAAGCACTGCTTTTGACAATGTGCCCCCCCCCAAATATCCAATAACATTAATTTTGGACCTTCGTTCCTTTGGTAAGGATTTCTGTCAAGATTAAATTCTGAGGATCTTGCAGCAGTTTATCACCCCACCCCAATAGATGACATGCACAGCACTGGGTTTATTGCAATATTGGGTTTATTGGAGCAATGGATTCAAACTACAAGAAAGAAGATTCCACCTAAACTTTAGGAAGAACTTCCTGACAGTAAGAGCTGTTCAACAGTGGAATTTGCTGCCAAGGAGTGTGGTGGAGTCTCCTTCTTTGGAGGTCTTTAAGCAGAGGCTTGACAGGCATATGTCAAGAATGCTTTGGTGGTGTTTCCTGCTTGGCAGGGGGTTGGACTGGATGGCCCTTGTGGTCTCTTCCAACTCTAGGATTCTATGATTCTATGATTCCCTCTAGCGATGAGCTCCTGCCAAATGGCCCTTCTCATTTCTCCTGCCTCTCCCTTGCAGGAAGCGCAATGCGGCTACACCATCATCCTGATGGCGCTCTTCTGGTGCACAGAGGCTCTGCCGTTGGCCGTCACTGCTCTGCTGCCCGTCCTCCTCTTCCCGCTCATGGGCATCATGGATTCCACCACGGTAAGGAGACGGCCGGACCAAAGAGGCCCTCAGTTTTGCAGCTGGCCAGCCACGCAGGGCTGCCATGACCTGGCGCCAGTCCCAGCCAGGGGAGAACAAAGCATGGCCCTCAATAACCCCTCCAGGGCTGCAGCTTAGCGGGAGAGCATCTGCTTGGCATGCAGAGGGCCCCGGGTTCAATCCCTAATGGTGTCCACAGCTGCCAGTCAGTGGACACAAAACTGAGCCCAGATGAACCAATGTTCTGGCTCAGTATAAGGCAGCTTCTAAGTGTTTCTGAAATATACTCAGAGTCCTGGAGAGCCCTAAACGGCCTCGGTCCTGTATACCTGAAGGAGCGTCTCCACCCCCACCATTCAGCCCGGACACTGAGATCCAGCACTGAGGGCCTTCTGGCGGTTCCCTTATTGCGAGAAGTGAGGTTACAGGGAACCAGACAGAGGGCCTTCTCGGTAGTGGCACCCGCCCTGTGGAACGCCCTCGCCCTCCCAGCAGATCTCAAGGCAAGAAGCAACTATTTTACTTTTGAAATACAACTGAAGGCGGCCCTGTTTAGGGAAGTTTTTAATGTTTGATGCTGTATTGTTTTTAATATTCGGTTGGAAGCCGCCCAGAGTGGCTGGGGAAACCCAGCCAGATGGGTGGGGTATAAATAATAAATGATGATGATGATGATGATGATGATGAATAAAATGCCCCCCAAACCTCAGGCTTTTATATACATTACTAGTGTAATTCAGCCCGTTAAGTAAACGGCTGCTAGAACATCCCGGGGTTCGGAGAAGCGCTTGCTTCCCCCCCCCACCGGGAGCGGTGGTTGGCGGCCGCAGGGAAATGGTAGGTAGAGGGGTGGGAGTGGGGGGAGCGCGCGAGAGAGAGTGCGTTCCAAGTCTCTGCGTCCAATCCCTGTGTCCGTGGGGCACATGTGCAGTAGCGCAAGGGACACAGGGAATACTGGACACAGAGACACTTGCACTTTATTATATAGGATTTACCCAATGAGTCTCGTCTGATTGGCTGATTCTGCTTCCCTCCTGGAGCTTGATTGGTCTTTTCCTGCAAGGCAATCAGTTGTTGAATTCTAGGATCTTACTTGCCTATTATTCTACGATCCAAGCTTAGTACATAACAGTTTCTATTTTAATTAGGCCTTCAGGAGGACTAGAATCTTACTTCGTTTTCAAAATAGCTGTAGCTCTGTGGCAGGACAACTGCTTTGCATGCATAATGCACAATCCCTAGCGTCTCCGGAGGGGCTGGGAAGATCTCTTCTTAGCAGCCCTGGAGAGCTGCTGCCAGTCAGAGTGGACAATACTGAGCTAGATGGACCACTGCAGTGATTAAGTGTAAAGGCAGCTTCCTCTGTTCCTCTTTAAATCAGACCTTCAATTCAGGTATTTAGAAAGCTGGTGTGAGTTTTAATCTGTTTTTAGTTTGCTGTTCTTTAACTTTTTGAAAGTCTTAAATTATTGTTGTTACTTCTTCTTGTGAGTAATATTATTGTCTTATTGTTTTTTGGAAACCATTTTGAGATTTGTTTGGTTTTCTTCATTATCAAGCGGCATATAAATTTCAGTATTTTTATTAATCAAAAAGTGGCCTAGAAACTCTGGCTCAGTGCTAAGAGCGCAAGAGAGGGGGTTATAGCCCCTCCTGGCTGACAATGCCCCCTGCTGCAAATTGAATCCCTGATCTGAACCTCGCGTGGAGTAGAAATTAGTGCTCTCTGCCACAAGACAAAGTTCCAAAAGGTTTTACTGCAAAACAGTCTTAAAATAGTTACAAAACAGAAAGTTGCAAAACGCAAAGTAACACATCGCTCTAAACAAACTCACAATGGGGTCAGTCTTCTTTAAGTCCTCAATTCAGTCCAGGATCTATCCTCTCTCTGGTCTCAGAAAGAGCTCCTGAACAACTTCCTTGTTCAACACTGCGCCTGCTGGTGGTGGTTCCATCTCTTGCTGTGACCGCACCACCACTCAGCGTAGTCACCAAGCCTCTCCTTGCCGCATTTACCTAGAGTTCAACCTCCTGCCTGATGCAAAGCTCTCTGCAGAGCATGTTAAATGCAATGCATTCAAACATAGGCTTTATTAAACTTATATCCTTAACACCCCCCCTCCTTCCTCACAGGTGTGCATGGAGTACCTGAAGGACACCAACATGCTCTTCATCGGGGGGCTGCTGGTGGCCATCGCAGTGGAACACTGGGACCTGCACAAGCGCATTGCCCTCCGCGTCCTGCTGCTCATCGGGGTCCGGCCAGGCCTGTGAGTTGTGCCGCCTGGAAATAGGGAATGAAGAAGAGGGGGAGGCTCTGGAGGCGGCCCAGATTCAGGGCACCCCACCTGCTTTGCATGGTTCAGTGCCTAGTGGCGTCACCATCTCGGGCTGGGAGAAATCCCCCTGCCTCTAAGTCCCTGAAGAGCTGCTGCCAGTTAGTGCAAGCAGCACCATGCCTGACTCAGCATAAGTCAGTTTCCTCCCTATTTAGATCAACCCTGAGTTCAGATCCACGAGGAATGGAATTTTTCCTTTCTTGTATGAGAAGAGCTGTGGCTCAGCAAGAGAGCACCTGCTTTGAACGCAGAAGGCTCCAGGTTCAATCCCTAGTAGCATCTCTGGTCTCCCAGTCCGAAACCCTGGAGAGCTGCTGCCAGTCAGTGCAGGAAATCCCAAGCTAATTGGGCTGAATCGGCACAAGCCAGCTCCCTCCGCTCCATAGCTCAGTGGCAGAGCAGCTGCTTTGCGTGCAGAAGGTCCAGGGTCAACCCCCGCCCTCCCCGGGTTGGAAAGCCCTCTGGAGTGTTTGCTGCCAGCCAGTACAGACAACACTGAGCTGGCTGGGCCAATGATCTAAGTTCCCAAGTTCTCTTTAAACTGGCTCCTAATTCAGAGCCAGGAGGACCGGTGCGTTGTTTTATTCTTAATGTCCGAGACCAGACTGAGGATTACAGCTCTGATGAGGAAGAGTGGGAACCTCGCTCTCGTCTTGCTCTTGACCAGAATCCTGAACAGTGGAGCAGTATATAGATTTAGAGAATTGGTTTGCAGAGGGACATAGTTCAGAAAGCAACAGCTGGGCAGAGCCGAGTGGGGAACAGCTAGGAGAAGCAGAACAGGGAGAGAGAGAGAGAGAGAGAGAGAGAGAGAGAGAGAGAGAGAGAGAGGGAGGGAGGGAGGGAGGGAGGGAGGGAGGGAGGGGGAGAGGGAGAGGGAGAGGGAGAGGGAGAGGGAGAGGGAGAGAGAGAGAGAGAGAGAGAGAGAGAGAGAGAGAGAGAGAGAGAGAGAGAGCGCTGACTCCCCTTGGCTAGATAGTGTGCAGCCTTTATCTCCAAGGGCAAGGAGAGCGGATAAGGTTGCTACGCAGAAGGTTCAGTGGTTAGATCAGGTTGCAAGAATGGGAAGTGCCGGGCACTGGCGGAGGAACAGGGGTGGGGGGGAGGCGTACTACCCCCCGCGGCACGATCCCGATGGGGTGCCATCGCGACTGCCCCCCCCGCACTGGGTGCCACGACCCCGCAGGCAGCGCACCACGCCCCTGGGACTCATGCCACGCCCCTGCGGGCAGCGTGCCTTGCCCCCGGGATGCATGCCATCCACGCCCCCCGCCTGCTCTCTGCCCCCCCCCCCCCGCTGGAGCTTGAAGCTCCACCACTGGTGCCAGGAAGGACTCCGGGGGGGGGGGTAAGGAGGAAAACTTAACTGGGAGCGCCTTCACTCTGAGAATGGCTGCGTTGTTCTTTTGCTGTGATCCTTAAACACTCTTCAACTGGTAAGAGACTCTAATTGCTTTGCTCTGCTGCTCCGTGGCCGAAGAGGGGCAGGGAGCTGTTTCTCCGAAGCCTGACACTTAGGGGCCATGGCAGGTGGCCCCTTGGTTGGCCTCCACCCTCCAGCACCTCCAAGGAGGGCTGAGCCGTCCTGCTCTTGTGGCGAGAGGAGCCGAGGGCCAGCCAAACTCAGGTGCGCTCTCCATCCCTGGCAGGCTCCTGATGGGCTTCATGGCCGTCACGGCCTTCCTCTCCATGTGGATCAGCAACACGGCCACCACGGCCATGATGGTGCCCATTGCCCAAGCCGTCCTGGAGCAGCTGCACAGATCCGAGGTGGAGCGGCTGCAGGCCAAGGAGGCCGTGGCCAAGAAGGGGACCGTCAACGGAGGCTTTGAGCTGCAGGAGACCGCCCACCAGCAAGGTAGGACCCCCGCTTAGCCCTCCTTCCTCTGAAGCCACCAGCGGAAGGACGTCAGAAGAGCCCTAGAGAAGGATCAGGCCAAAGGGGCCTCCATCTAGGCCGGCATCCCGCTCTCTCCAGTTGTCGCTTCCCATTGCCTGGTATTCAGAGGTAGACTGTCCCTGGGCATGGAGGCTCCGCTATTGCAATGGAGCTCCATAAGAAGAGCTGGATTGGGCCATAGAGGGCCTGCCTAGACCAGCCTCCTCTTCTCACAGGGACCAACCAAAAGAGAAGTCCCCAAGCAGGATCTGAGCCCAAGAGCCCCCTTGCTGCCCCCGACTGTAGAGGCAGAGTAGAGCCACCACGTCTGGTAAATGGTGATGGTCTTCTCCCTCCATGAGTCTTTGTTGAATCTCATTTTCCCCACCCATTTTATTGCATTTCTTTCCCACCTTCTTCTCCATGGAGCTCAAAGTGGAAAAACCAACCCTGTGAGGTAGGCTAGGCTGAGAGGCAGTGACTGGCCCCCAAGGGCACCCAGGTCCTAGTCCACCCTGACTGGGGAGTTGACCCCTGGTCTCCATTATTATTATTATTATTATTATTATTATTATTATTATTACTATTATTATTATTCATTAATACCCTGCCCATCTGGCTGGGTTGCCCCAGCCCCTCTGGGCAGCTTCCAACACTAATAATAATAATAATAATAATAATAATAATAATAATAATAATAATGAATCAAACTTTAAGGGTAACAATCAGATCCTATATAAAAAGTCACAATAACTTTAAAATAAACAACTTCTACCAAATAAAGCAATATGCAATAATGCATTAGAATCCAATAGTAAACACTAAAATTAAACACCAAGTAATAATGAAACTGTTTACACTTATCAATTACAATAAAGAATTACTCCTCTATAATTGATAAAAATAGCAGCAAATCACAATACAGAAAATACCACAAATCATACAATACGATGTAAAAGGATTAAATTAAGAAACAAGGTCCTAGCTCAATGCTCTAACCCAGGGGTCAGCAAACTTTTTCAGCAGGGGGTCTATTGTCCCTTTGTGGGGGGCTGGACTATATTTTTTTAAAAAAATATGAACGAATTCCTATGCCCCACAAATAACCCAGAGATGCATTTTAAATAAAAGGACACATTCTACTTATGTAAAAACATGCTGATTCCCGGACCGTCCGTGGGCCGGATTGAGACGGCGATTGGGCCGCATCCGGCCCCCGGGCCTTAGTTCTGCTCTAACCACTAGGCTAGCGCTGCCTCTCTCCCAACCTTGCTTGGGCCAACCTCTCTCCCTTACTGCCCCTCTCTCCCCCTCGCCAACCCCACTCCTGCCTCCCGCAGTCAACGGACACGTAGTGACGGTGGAGAAGGAGAAAGTGTCCCGCGAGCAGGAGCAGCTGGAGAAGAAGCACCTGACCTTCTGCAAGGGAATGAGCCTCTCGGTGTGTTACGCGGCCAGCATTGGGGGAATCGCCACCCTGACGGGGACCACGCCCAACCTGGTGATGAAGGGGCAGATGGACGAGTGAGTACCAAGGCAGGCCCCATCCCAGAGACCCCCGAAGAGTGCAGCTCGCCTCCCCACCCCACCCCCTTCCATGGCAAGCAGGGGGTGGCAGGGGAAAGCCTGGTGGGTTCTGCATTGTTGTTGAGTCGTTTAGTTGTGTCCGACTCTTCGTGACCCCATGGACGCCAGGCACTCCTGTCTTCCACTGCCTCCCGCAGTTTGGTCAAACTCATGTTGGTAGCTTTGAGAACACTGTCCAACCATCTTGTCCTCTGTCGTCCCCTTCTCCTTGTGCCCTCCATCTTTCCCAACATCAGGGACTTTCCCAAGGATTCTTCTCTGAGGTGGCCAATGTATTGGAGCCTCAGCTTCACGATCTGTCCTTCCAGTGAGCACCCAGGGTTGATTTCTTTCAGAATGGAGAGGTTTGATCTTCTTGCAGTCCATGGGACTCTCAAGAGTCTCCTCCAGCACCGTAATTCAAAAGCATCAATTCTTCGGCGATCAGCCTTCTTTATGGTCCAGCTCTCACTTCCATACATCACTACTGGGAAAACCATAGCTTTAACTATACGGACCTTTGTCGGCAAGGTGATGTCTCTGCTTTTTAAGATGCTGTCTAGGTTTGTCATTGCTTTTCTCCCAAGAAGCAGGCGTCTTTTAATTTCGTGACTGCTGTCACCATCTGCAGTGATCAAGGAGCCCAAGGGTTCTGCATTAGCCTTAGAATTAAAGAGGGAGGACGACATTTGTAGTCACAGTCTGCACTTCTATACTGATTCTGTGAACCAAAACCCAGTCAAAATGCTATTCTAGGCTGCATCCACATGCCCAGATCTAGGGAGGTCGTGACCTTGCTCTCTTCTGCCTTGGCCAGGACAGCCCTGGAAGACAGTGTCCAGTTCTGGGTGCCGCAATTTAGGAAGGATGTTGGCAAGCTGGAAGGTGGGCAGAGGAGGGCGACCGAGATGGAACACTTCCTGGGCAGATTTTAAGCAAACTCTCCCCTGCTCACGATGGTTTAGCTGTGATTCCTGCATTACAGGTGGGGGTGGGGTGGGGACTAGGTGACTCTTTTTTGGGGGGGTTCCTTCCGGTTCTATGACCCCCATTTGTTCTCTGCTTGAGCTACCACTGTATTCTGCTCTGGTCAGACCTCACCTGGAGTACTGTGTCCAGTTCTGGGCACCACTGTTCAAGAAGGATACTGACAAGCTGGAACGTGTCCAGAGGAGGGCAACCAAAATGGTCAAAGGCCAGGAAATGATGCCTTATGAGGAACGGCTTAGGGAGCTGGATATGTTTAGTCTGGAGAAGAAGGTTAAGGGGTGATATGATAGCCATGTTCAAATATATAAAAAGGATGTCATATGGAGGAGGGAGAAAGGTTGTTTTCTGCTGCTCCAGAGAAGCGGACACGGAGCAATGGATTCAAACTTCAAGAAAGAAGATTCCACTTAAACATGAGGAAGAACTTCCTGACAGTAAGAGCTGTTCGGCAGTGGAATTTGCTACCAAGGAGTGTGGTGGAGTCTCCTTCTTTGGAGGTCGTTAAGCAGAGGCTTGACAGGCATATGTCAAGACTGCTTTGGTGGTGTTTCCTGCTTGGCAGGGGGTTGGACTGGATGGCCCTTGTGGTCTCTTCCAACTCTATGATTCTATCATAGCTGCCAAGTTTTCCCTTTTCTCGCGAGGAAGCCTATTCAGCATAATGGAAAATCCCTTAAAAAAAGGGATAACTTGGCAGCTATGGATTCTATGATTCTACACTCAGAAGGAGAAGGACAAGACCCTGACTCAGAACCAGGGATGGATGAGACCCTGTCCATTTCAGCTTCTCGTTGTATTGGTTTGGTTAAAGAGAGCTGCCTGTCGGGGAATGTTTAGCTGCAATTTTTGTCATGTATAGAAGTGTTTTCTACATGTCCCACAAGTATTTCTCTACTTCCCCATCATGAAGTATCAAAGCAGTGTGCAATATTATTAACTGTGTGATTCCTGTATGGCAGGGATTGGACGAGATCACCCGTGCGATCCCTTCTAAATCGACTATTCCCTTATTCCTCCATATTTTGCAATGCGATTCTGCAAATGAACAAAACGCACGCACTGTGGGGAGGGGGAAAGTGTGCAATAATGAAAATGCACGGGGTTGGGGACATGCAGACCCACCTCCCCACCTCCAAGCCAACGCTGCTCGCGTTTCACGGCTCCCCTTTCTCCTCGCCAGCCTCTTCCCCGACAACGACAACGTGGTCAACTTTGCCTCGTGGTTCAGCTTCGCCTTCCCCACCATGGTGCTCCTGCTGTTCCTCTCCTGGGTCTGGCTGCTGCTGATGTTCCTGGGCGTGGAGTAAGTCAAGACCCAAGGGGGATATTGGGGTGGGGGTGGGGGGTAGGAGAAACCCACCTGGAAGAGGGTCACTCCCGTTTCTCCACCCAAGACTGGCATGGAAAAAAGAGAGGCAAAATTCTAGTCCTTATGCCTTATGCAGAGTCAGACCATGAGCCCATTAACCTCAGGGCTGCCTGCACTGACTGGCAGCCGTGGCTTGCCAGGCAGGGAGTCTCTCCCATCCCCGCCCTGGGACTGAGCCGTCTGCATGCAATACAGGGGCTCTGTCCCTCAGCTACGGACTTTTCAGTGTAGCTGATGTATGGCAATTTCCTGTAATCCAAAATCGGGTTGGGGTAGGGGGTGAGTCTGAGGCCCCCAGGGAGCTGCTGCCAGCCAGAGCAGACAATGCAAGGCTAAGTGAGCAAAGGGTGAGCGGGTCTAAGGTAGCTGCTAAGGTTCATATGTTTGGCCCAGTGACACCCACTCTGCCCAGCTGGCTAGGTCTTCTTTTAAAGACTGGTCACAAGGCATTATACTCAATGTTGGAGAGACATTAGGCTCTGCCAGCCACACACCAGCTCACGGCTATCTTTCTATCTATCAGTCTATCAGTGCTCTCATAAAATTTATACTGTACTCTGCTGTACTTTATTTCCACGGGTGTCAAACACAAGGCCCGGGGGCCTAATCCGGCCCGCCAGACCTCGTCATGTGGCCCGCGTAGCCGCTGCCAACAGTAGCCGCTGACAGTAGTTCTGGAGCCTGCGATTGGCCGAGGGTCAAAACCGGGGGCGGGGCTGCAGGCGGAGGCCGGGGCGCTGGAGCCGCGCTGATGGCCTTGGCCAGGGAATTTCAATTTCGAATGAGGCTGAGGGAGGCGGTGGCACAGCGGCCAGACGGGGAAGTGAGATGCAGGAGGAGGAGGAGGAAGCCTGCCGAGGAGGTAGGAAAGCCCTACAGGCGCCGCCGGCAAAGTTGGTGCCAGGACGGAGCAGCGTTGCATTTTTTTTTTTGGCGGGCTTTGCTGTTGTCTCCGAGAGTGAGTGAGGCGGCACTGGGGAGCTGCCGCCTGCCGCCTCCCTTCCTCTCCTCGGCTGCATCCGGGAGGTGGGAGAGCGAGCGGGCGAAAGGGACGCGGAGTGAGCCTGAGGGCGAAGCGCAACAGCCGCTCTCTTGATGGAGCCGGGTTTCTCTTTCCTCTTCCCCCGTTTTCTCCTCATAGACACTCGGGAGGGTGCCTGGCTTTTGCTCTGCCCCCCACCCCCGAGCCGCCCTTTGGCTTCTCATTTCCGGCGGAGCTGCTCCCCGGGGGGCGGCCGGGAGGGAGGCGGCGGCGACGGCACAGGTTCCTGCTCTTCCCGCTCTGCCGCCACCTCCTCTCAGCCCCTCGTGATGTAGGGCTCCAGATGGAGTCGCCTCGCGGTTTGAGTAGGTGGGAGGGGAATTTTTTTTGGGGGGGGAGGTTTTCAAGCCTCCTCTGCCTGCAGTCCCGGTAGGGAGAGGCGGCGGCGAAGACGACAACAGCGCGGGTGGGGGGAAGAGCAGCTCTGAGGCGAAGATGCACGTCCGCTGGGGCTGCCGCCGCCTTCCTCCTCGGGAAATCCGCTGCCCTCCCTCAGCGCGAGGGGAAGGGACTCTGGCGCTGAGGAGGGAGGATGCAAAAGCAAAGCAGGGAGTTGGCGCTGCACCGCATGTTCCTGCCCCTCTCCAAAGCATGGGGTGGGTTGCAGCGTGTGCCATCCTGCCTAGCGGGGTTTGGGTGTGCGCAGGGCGGGAGAGGGAAGCCCTCTTTCCATCTGCAGGCTTTTAATCCCAGCAGTGGCTTTCTCCTTCCTGCCGAAGGTTTAGTTGAGCGCCCCCCCCCCCCGGAAGCCATCGATCCCCACCTTTTGTTCAAATTTCCCTCGTTTACATCCCCTCCCACACACGCGCCACGACGCAGGAATGTGATCCGCGTGGGGGCGGGAATGACCTTACATTATTACAAAAAACAGTAATAATTGAATGCAGTGACAATAATTTATGATAATAAAGAGTGGACACATAGTCCTACAGACACAACCGGCCCTTTGAGGGTGACCAAACTGCTGATGCGGTCCCCCGATGAATTTGAGTTTGACACCCCTGATTTATACTGTACCTCAAGATTAACCTAAAACTGTCAATAAGTGAAAGTAACAATAGACTAAAAGCAGATTAAAACTTGCATCGGACTTCTAAGCATCTGGACAGGTTTGTCTAAATGAAATTGTCTTGAGCAGGCGCCGAAAAAAGGTACAGTGAAGACGCCTGCTGGATATCAATAGGCAAGGAGTTCCAAAGTGCAGCCACACTAAAAGGGCCATTTATTTCAAATACGGAACAGGGGTCTATGTGTCCCGAATCACAACGCAGATCAAAGCGGCCAAATGGGTGTACATGGGGTCAGGTGAACTTACAGGTCAGCTTGCCCCAAGTTGTGAAAAGGGTTTGCACCCAAAGAGTAACACCTTGAACTTGGTCCATGATGAGCAGCCTGTGCAAATCTCAAATCTCACGGCCATCAGCAATTATGCTGCAGCATCCCACACTAAATGCAATTTCCGGATCGAGCTCGAGGGGAGTCCTACATGGAGCGCATTGCAGCAATCCAATCTCAAAGGAACCAGGGCACAAATGACTGCGGCAATTTTTTTTGCTGCCAGAGCTGTGCTTGGTCAAAGGCACTTCTGGCCGCGGAGGCTACCCGAGTCTCTAGGGACGGAGCTGGACCCAGAAGCAGGGAACGGCCCCTCTTAAATGGGTTTTGTCCCCCAGGGGAACCACACCCACACACCCACCCCATCTTATTTCTCTCTGCCTTTCCAGCTTCCGGAAGAACTTTGGGTGCGGCACCAACGATTCGGAGAAGGCAGGCTCTCAGATGGCCTACCGCATCATCAAGAACCAGCACCAGGCGCTGGGGCCCATGAAGTTCTCCGAAATCACCGTCCTGGTCCTCTTCGTCATCCTGGTGCTGCTCTGGTTCACCCGGGAGCCGGGCTTCATGCCGGGATGGGCGAGTGCCGCCTTCACCAAGGACGGGAAGAGGTGAGAGAGGGGCGCCCCTTCCCTGCTCCTTCCTGCCCTGGCCTAGAAATGCCCTGCCTGCTTGTGGGTTTCCCTCGGGGGCATCTGGTTGGCCACAGGAAAGAGAGTAGGAAACTGGGCTAGAGGGGGCCCTTTTGCAGCTAGGCTCTTTTTTGTAGAACCTCCAGCTCCAGAGGCAGTCTATCTGGACCTCCAGGTTCTATGGGGCATTTGACCGCTGTGAGACTAGAATGCTGGGCTAGAGTGGCTCCCTCAGCCAGACTCGTCTTGTGACCCTCGCCTGCGGTGTCCATCCTTTCCCCGCAGCTACGTCACTGATGCCACGGTGGTCATCTTCATTTCGATGCTGCTGTTCCTCATCCCCTCGGAGGTGCCCAGATGCGGCTTCCGGAGCAGCACCCCACCAGGAGGTGAGCAATGATGCCCGCAGGCTGCCCCCGCCTAACCTGCAAGTGGTTCGCAGAATTGCAGAGGTGGGAGGGACCCCCAAAGGCCATCTAGTCCAGCCCCAGGGACTCACAGACCCTTTGCATTGCAGGGCAGATCCGGGTGACCCCGCCCCTCCTGGACTGGCCAACCGTCAATCAGAAGATGCCCTGGAACATCGTCATCCTCTTGGGAGGAGGCTTTGCCTTGGCCAAAGGCAGTGAGGTGATTGTTGTTGTTGTTGTTGTTGTTGTTGTTATTGGTGTTTTTTTCTGGGGAGATGCAGGGGTACGCATACCCGTAAACATTTTGTGAACCTTTGTACTTTTGTCCATTTACTGTACAGTGATACCTTAGTTTGCAACCATAATTTGTTCTGGAGGTCCGGTTGTAAACCAAAACAGGTTGTAACCCAAGACACACTTTCGCCAATGGGGCCTCCCCCCCAAAAATGAGTTGAAATCTTAAAAAAGGGATCCAGGTGGCACTGATGGTTAAACCACAGAGTCTAGGGCTTGCTGATCAGAAGGTCGGCGGTTCGAATCCCTGCAACGGGGTGAGCTCCCGTTGCTCAGTCCCAGCTCCTGCCAACCTAGCAGTTCGAAAGCACATCAAAAAGTGCAAGTAGATAAATAGGTATTGCTCCGGCGGGAAGGTAAACGGCGTTTCCGTGCGCTGCTCTGGTTCGCCAGAAGCAGCTTTGTCATGCTGGCCACATGACCCAGAAGCTGTCTGCAGACAAACGCCGGCTCCCTCGGCCTATAGAGCGAGATGAGCGCCGCAACCCCAGAGTCGGACACGACTGGACCTGATGGTCAGGGGCCCCTTTACCTTTACCTTTACCTAATCTTAAAAAAGGGACACATGCTTCATGGTTTGACGTGGTTGTAATCCAAAACGGTTGCAAACCAAGGTACCCTTGTATCCCCCCCCCCGATTTGAACTATAAAATGGTGATTTTCTTAAGTCAAAATGAGAGTACCCCTAAACATTTTTTTAGGCTGAGCGGGAGAGGGCCTGGCCCATGGTCACACTCAGTGAGCTTTATAGCCAAGTGAGGGATTTGAACCCTGGTCTCTCCCAGGTGCCTAGTCTGATGCTCTAACCACTACACCGCCACTGTCTCTCACTGTCCCACGAGGTCCCACCGAGATGGGTCAGTGACTTGACTCAGATGAACATCGGCAATGACTCATCCAAAGCACTAGGGGGCGCCCAAGCAGCGCTGAACTGGCACGAGCTGCCATTCGAGGGATGATTGACGTGGCTGCTCTATTATCCCCCTGGGAAGCTCAGCTGCAGCAATATTATTTTAGGAGCCCACCCTACACTTGGGGCTGTAGGTTGCTCTTAATTGCTGCAAGACACCGCAGTGTTTTTTTTTTTAATTACTGCAAGACACCGCAAAACCTTATCGTGTTGGGTGGTTAAGAAATAAAAATCATAGAACGGGAGAGTTGGAAGGGACCTCCAGGGTCTAGTCCTGCCATACAGGAATCTCAGCCGAAGCAGAGTAGGGGAGCCACGTTTGCGTGAGAAGCCACGGTCTGCGGTCCTCTGTCTGGTCCACCATCAATGACACCCCCCCCCACACACATACACACCTGTCCTTTTTCCTTCCAGGCGTCTGGCCTGTCCAAATGGCTGGGGAGCAAGCTGACCCCCCTAGAGACCATCCCTCACCCAGCCATCGCCTTTGTGCTCTGCCTGCTCGTTGCCGTCTTCACCGAGTGCACCAGCAATGTGGCCACCACCACCCTCTTCCTGCCCATCCTGGCTTCCATGGTAAGCGCGGCCAAAAGGAAGGACTCGTTCGCGCAGCAAAAAGGGTTGACCTGCGGAACTCCCTCCCCCAGGAGGCGGCTATGTTCCACCGGCTTGGAGGGGTTCCAAAGAGGGTTGGAGACCTTCGCAGAGGAGGAGGAGGAGGAGAGGACTATGGGTGGCCAACAGGGGCTGCGCTCTGCCCCCATAGTTGGAGGCCACAATGCTTCTGCATGCCAGTTGCTAGAGAAACACAGGAAGGAAGAGGTGCTCGCATGCTCGGATCCTGCTTGCGGGTTTCCCATTGGGGCATCTGCAAGGACGGAGGCAGGACTAGACAGTGATCCAGCTCTTCTTACGGAGGTTTCTTGTGATAGCAGAACCTCCATGCCCAGGGACAGTCTACCTCTGAATCTCAGACAATGGGGAAGGACAACTGGAGAGTTCCTGCTGCTTGTGGGCTTCTTGGGGCCCCCTTTGGCCTAATCCAGCCAGACACACACACCCCAACCTCCTCCTGTCTTTTGTTGCCCCCCCACCCCCACCCCCAGGCTCAGGCCATCTGCCTCAACCCCCTCTACGTGATGTTGCCTTGCACCCTGTCCGCCTCTCTGGCCTTCATGCTCCCGGTGGCCACCCCTCCCAACGCCATCGTCTTCTCCTATGGGCAGCTGCGTGTCATAGACATGGTGAGTGAGTGTCACGCCGTTGTAGGGTTGGAAGGGACCCTCTGGGGTCATCTAGTCCAGCCCCCGCAAAGCTTGTGTCATCACTTCGGGCTCTGCCCTTCCAGGTGCTTCCCAGGGCGGGGGGGGGCGGGGGGGCGCAGAGAGAGATGGGTGGTTGTCGAGTGCAGCGCCCTCTAGTGGCCCCGCCTGCAGTGGTGTCCGGTTGCCTATTCAGACTGGTGAGGAGGCAGCGGCCAACAGTGGGCAGAGCCAAGGCCAACGAGAGGCGGAGCCAACTCATTCCAGCTTTGCCCCCCATCCTCCTCCCAAGAGGAAGGTGGAAGGAAGCACAGTCATATATCAAGGCACATCTAGGATGGCTGCTCTTTCTTGGGGCAAGGGCTGTAGCTCCGTGGGTAGAGCCCCTGCTTGGCATGCAGAAGGTCCCAGGTCTAGTTCCGCACAGCATCTCCAGGGAGAGTTGGGAAAGACTCCCTGCCGGTAATCTTCTGCCTGACGGTGTAGACAATTCTGTTTCGGGCAGCTTCCTAGGTCCTTGTTTAAATCAGCCTTTAATTGACAACCATGAGGACTAGGGTCTTAACTTTGTTTTAGGAGGGAAGTGCCGTAGGCTCCATGGGATAGAGCCCCTGCTTGGCATGCAGAAGGCCCATGCTTCAATCCCCAGTATCTATGGAGCAGGTTCAGAAGGCCCCTTCCCTGAAACCCTGAAGAGCTGCTGCCAGTCAGCGTAGGCAGAACTGAGCTAGGATGCTGATGATACCCAGCTCTACCTCTCTTTTAAATCAGAACCAGTGAAGGCGGTGAAGGTCCTGTGTGAGTGCTTGGAGGCGGTTGGAGGATGGATGGCGGCTAACAGATTGAGATTGAATCCTGACAAGACAGAAGTACTGTTTGTGGGGGACAGGAGGCGGGTGGGTGTGGAGGACTCCCTGGTCCTGAATGGGGTAACTGTGCCCCTGAAAGACCAGGTGCGCAGCCTGGGAGTCATTTTAGACTCACAGCTGTCCATGGAGGCACAGGTCAATTCTGTGTCCAGGGCAGCTGTCTATCAGCTCCATCTGGTACGCAGGATGAGACCCTACCTGCCTGCAGACTGTCTCGCCAGAGTGGTGCATGCTCTAGTTATCTCTCGCTTGGACTACTGCAATGCGCTCTACGTGGGGCTACCTTTGAAGGTGACCCGGAAACTACAACTAATCCAGAATGCGGCAGCTAGACTGGTGACTGGGAGCGGCCGCCAAGACCACATAACACCGGTCCTGAAAGACCTACATTGGCTCCCAGTACGTTTCCGAGCACAATTCAAAGTGTTGGTGTTGACCTTTAAAGCCCTAAACGGCCTCGGTCCGGTATACCTGAAGGAGCGTCTCCACCCCCATCGTTCTGCCCGGACACTGAGGTCCAGCTCCGAGGGCCTTCTGGCGGTTCCCTCACTACGAGAAGCCAAGTTACAGGGAACCAGGCAGAGGGCCTTCTCGGTAGTGGCACCCACCCTGTGGAATGCCCTCCCACCAGAGGTCAAAGAGAACAACAATTACCAGACCTTTAGAAGGCATCTCAAGGCAGCCCTGTTTAGGGAAGCTTTTAATGTTTGATGGATTTCTGTATTTTAATGTTTGATGGATTTCTGTATTTTAGAATTTCTGTTTTGTTGGAAGCCGCCCAGAGTGGCTGGGGGAACCCGGCCAGATGGGCGGGGTATAAATAATAAATTATTATTATTATTATTATTATTATTATTATTATTATTATTATTATTATTATTATAGGATCTGTCTGACTCACTCTGCGGCCTCTTCTGGCATCCTGATCTCCTCTCCTTGTGTCCCCAGGTCAAAGCTGGCTGCATGCTGAACTTACTGGGGGTCTTGACCATCACCCTGGCCATCAACACCTGGGGCTTCCCCCTCTTTGACCTCCACAATTTCCCAAACTGGGCAAACGGCACCGCAGGTCAATGCTGAGCCCGGGGACAAGACTCTCTCTCAAATGCGCTTCGGATCCTCGTGTGGCAACTGCTATGCTCTGCTGAGGGACCGGCTCGCTTGGGGGGCCATTGAGGTGCAAACTCAGCCTTCCCAGGCCGGCAGCGGCAACTGTGGACGGGGCTCCCCTTCCTCCCTCACTGGGATTTCTTCTGCCCCAGTTGTAGCTGGAAGCTCCCTCCAGGCATCCGTGTGGGGCTTAGCAGTGGGGCAGCTCACCTCACAGACGCAGCATTGTGGGGCAGAAAAGAAATGGCCCCCTCCACCCAGCACCATCTTCCCTGGGCAACACACCACAGAATCATAAAGTTGGGAGGGACACCCAGGGGCCATCCAGTCCAGCCCCCTGCAATCCAGGAATTACTTCTCAAGAATCCCTGGCAGGCGCCCGTCCAACTTCTGTTTAAAAGCCTCCAGAGAAGGGGAGCCCGCCCCCTCCTGGGGTCATGGAATTGTGGATTAGAGAGGGACCCCCCAAGGGTCATTTAGTCCAACCCCTGCAATGCAGGACAATTTCATCAGGCGCAGAGTGCCAGGGTGTCTGGGTGTGTCTTTGTGCCGCTGTTGCTGCGGAGTAGTTCTGTGTGAGCCACAACAGCGGACAGGCAGAGCCAAGACCCCCCCCAACCTCCTTGTGACCCCACCAGTCGCTGGGCACCCTGGTCATCGTGCCTATTGGTGCCTGCCAGCTTCCAAGGAGGTCGGGCTTCCAGGCCCCTGGGAAAAACACAACAGCTCTTTTGTGCAATAAAAGTGTGGGCCAAAACTGTATTGTGATTGTTCTGCTGAGTTTAAGGGGGTCCGTGGATCACACACAGTCACACACATACACAGAGTCTACTTAAAGCACTTTTATCTCACTTCAGCCAAATAATAATAATCCATAGTACCTCACAAATATCAGTGATAACAGCCTCTGAGCTCAAGTTTTACAGACACGACACAGAAGGAAAGAGTGTCCGGAGGGAAGAAGAAAAAAGCAAGCTCTGGCACTAGTTCTTATCTATGGTTATCAGGGCCGGATTTAGGTTTGATGAGGCTCTAAGCTCCTGAAGGGAATGGGGCCCTTTATATGTCCAGCTGTGCTTTGTCAACAACAAAAGTGTTGCTGTTTTTTGTGTTGAATAGATGCTATATGGTAATTTGTGAACCTAATAGGTATCTCAAGCCATTTGCCCATGTTGCCATGCAACCAGTCCATGCAGAATGTAGGCACCCTATATATAGAAAGGAGAAAACCAGTGATATTTGGGGAGCAGGCTAGCAGGCGGGGCCCATGACTTACACCATAGGAGCCTACACAACACAAAACACTGTTGTTGTATGTGGGCTTTATTTTATTTGTTTTTTATCTTATATGTTGGAAATGTACATCCAGGTTTCCCTCCCCCCTTTAAATTGTTTTGGGGGCCCCGAGAGAGTGGGGCCCTGAGCTAGAGCTTGTTTAGCTTCTACGTCAATCCGCCACTGATGGTTCTGCATTTCCTTACATTCATAGCCCATCTTTCCTCCACGGAGCTCAAGGTGGCCTTTGTGATTTGCCTCCTCTCACAACAACCCTGCGAGGGAGGTTATGCTGAGAAAGGAAGAGGCTGTGAGACTGGCCCCCACGGTCTTCCAGCGGAAGCCACGTGGCCGAGTGGGGATTTGAACCCTGGTCTCTCTCAGGTCCTAGTCCGGCCCTCTAACCCAGGCAATCCCAAACTGCGGCCCTCCAGATGTTTTGGCCTACAACTCCCATGATCCCTCGCTAACAGGACCAGTGGTCGGGGAAGATGGGAATTGTAGTCCAAAACATCTGGAGGGCCGAAGTTTGGGGGTGCCTGCTCTAACCACTACACCACTGCTGCCTGGACCTCGCTCACCCAGGAGGCAGTGACAGCCAACAACTCGGATAGCTTTAAAAGAGGATGGGGCAGATTCATGGATGGAGAGGGCTATGGATGGCTCTGCTCCTCGGACTCCCCATTTGGAGGCAGCGAAGCTTCTGACTCCCAGTTGCTGGAAGCCAAAGGAGGGGAGAGGGCTCTGGGGCTCGGATCCTGTTTGCCTGTTTCCCATGCCGGCTCCTGGCTGGCCCTGTGAGGACAGGAGGCTGGAGCAGGTGGGCTCCAGCAAGCTCTTACCTTCTTACCTCCATGACACGATCCTTTGCTTGTACACAGTTTGTGAGTTGACCATCCTTTAAAGTTCAGCTCACCCCTTTTCTTTATTAGTTTGCAAGATTTTAAAGCAAGTTTGCATGAAAATTCACGCACAATTTTGTACGCCTCTCTTCTGAACTAGGCAGGTTTGTTCAATATATTCATCCTCTTCCCCCCCCCCAAGCCATCCTCCCTAATTTAATGTGTGTTTGCACATGGTTTCCCTTAAATGCATGCACTTTTATACACTTTTAAAAAAAATTAAAAAGCTACTTTGCAAAATTCAGAAACGATGGTCATCTTCTGATGTTCTTATATTTTACATATTTTTTCGCTGTTCCAGTGCTTTTTTTTCTTTAAAAAAATGTTTAGGGGTACTCTCATTTTGACTAAAAAATAAATCATTTTATAGTTCAAATCGGGGGAAATGAATACAGTAAATGGACAAAAGTACAAAGATTCACAAAATGTTTAGGGGTATGCATACCCTTGTGTGTCCCCCTGAAAAAAAGCACTGGTTCTGCCTATATTTTAAATTTTAAACAAACACGGCTGCCCATTTTGCAGCTGCCTTCAGTCTCAGGCTTACGACTCCCTCCACGAAGGATTTGCATGGGGGACCCGCCTCGTTTGGGAACTGCGGCTCTGAGCATCTCGGGGAACAGCCTGGGCACACACCCTTGCCCTCCCTCTGCTCCAGGCCTGATCCTTATCATGCGGCTGGTAAAACAAGTACCAATTTGGCAAGATGCTGCAGAGCATGCCATGCGGGGAAGAGAGGCAGGTGCTTCCTCGGAGGAAACCCCAGGCATGGCTCTAGGGGTCCCCCTGCCCGTTAGGATCCCAGCTGCCTCACCCAACGGGCTGGGGGGGAGAATCATGGAATTGCCGAGTTGGAAGGGTTCCCCAAGGGTCATCCAGCCCAACCCCCCTGCAATGCAGGAATCTCAACTGCCTTGAATGCAGAACCCAGGGTTCAACCTGCAGGCAGGGCTAGGAAAGCCCCCACTGGCCCCTCCCAGGTCCTAGTCCAACCCTCTTGCCCAGCCACTCATAGAATCATAGAATCGTAGAGTTGGAAGGGACCACAAGGGCCATCCAGTCCAACCCCCTGCCGAGCAGGAAACACCATCAAAGCATTCTTGACATACGCCTGTCAAGCCTCTGCTTAAAGACCTCCAAAGAAGGAGACTCCACCACACTCCTTGGCAGCAAATTCCACTGTCGAACAACTCTTACTGTCAGGGAAGTAAGAAACACTGCCCCCTTGTTTCTGAAAACTCATCCCCTACTCCGTAAAAAGTGCTATTTAGAACAGCAATTACGTAGCACGACCCGCTAGAGAAGGTAACAACACAGTAAAATTCAAAACAGGAACCCTCTATCGCCCATTGATTCCAAATCCAGTTCAAAGCTATTTAGTTCAGTTAAGTCAACACAACTGATGAAGGTGATCCAGTGATTATTGCTGGCAATTGGCTGCCTTGTGAAAACTCAGAATCATAAATGCAAACGAAAGAGGTCAAAAGAAGCAGGTTTGAAAAGGACAATTGCCTCTTACTGCCCCCCTAAGCAATCCCACTGCTGCCCACTTTGGGCACCGCTGGGTGGAACATTTGCCCAGCATGCAGAAGGACCAGGCTCCATGGCCAGGTAGGGGTGGAATGTCCCCATGGTCTGAAAGCCCAGAGAGCAGCTGCCAGTCAGTGTCGACAATACTGAGCTGGTCTGAATCCGTGTAAAGCAGCTCCCTACATTCCTATTTAAAGCAGACCAAGAGGACTAGAATCTTAGTTTATTGTTAGAGGAATGGCTGCATCTTTGTATGCAGAAGGTTCAATCCCCAGAGAAGGCTGGGAGTGTCCCTTTCTTGAAACCTTGGAGAGCCACTGCCAGCCAGTGTAGGCAGTGCTGAGCTAGGTGGATCCATCCATCTGACTGAGGAGCAAAGGAAACTCTCTTCCACCATTTAAACCATCCACACAGCTGCAAATAAAACGTTTTAAGTGCGTGGTAAAGTGCGTTATACAAATGCGACACTAGATGGCGATGGTGGGCAATGGCAAATTCAATATATTTTTCAAAACGTTTTTTAAAAAAGCATTTTCACAGCACTTTAAATATGTTTACCTTTGTTTAGCACCATGAGGACTAGAACCTTGCTTTGTTTTTAGGGAAGGGCTGTAGCTTAGGGGTGAAGCACCTGCTTTGCATGCCAAAGGTCCCACATTTAATCCTCCATGGCCTTTCCAAGCAGGGCTGTGAAGGCTCCCTTACCCGGAGAGCTGCTGCCAGTCAGTGCAGGCAGTGCTGAGGTAGATGGATCAGCGGCGTTTGTGTCTGAGGTGCAATGCAACTGCAGACACACCAGAAACACCACAAGTGTCAAAAAACCCCAAACGCCATGTCTTTCTCTCACACCCTCATGCCCATCCCAGCACCCTACAAATTGATCCTCTGTTCCGACGAGGCACCCATAAAAACTGCTTGCAGGCTGACTCACACCGCTTTACAATGGGAGTCAGCCAAGGCTCAGGTGCCCAAACTGGTACCCAGGTGCCTGGCATGCACTGATCCGGTGCCAGGAGCCCAAAATAACCCCCGTTTATTGGGTGCTAATCACCACTGCCAGCGCTGCCGGGCCCCTGTTAAACACAGGCTTAGAGAGCGGGTTATTTATTTTAGTCCTTTCCTCACACATCTAGCCCAGCATCCTGTCCTCAGTCACAGGGGCTGACCAGATGCCTCAATGAGAAACTTGCAAGCAGGATTCGAACACAAGAGCCCTCTAGTTCCATAGTTTAACTCTGATCTGCGAGAAAAAGGACATCCTTTTACCTCTCCTGAATCTTCCTGCAGTTCCAGTGTTAGGAGAGAGGGAGGAAAGCTTTCTCCATGCCAGGCATGAATTTATAAACGTCTATTATGTCGCCTCCTCCTTGCCTTTCCTTCATCCTAAAGGGTCCCAAATGCTTTCACCTTTCCTCAAAGGGGAGTCTGCTCCATAAATGGAAGGAGACCTTTTTTTCTAACCCCACCTGCAAGGCACACCTGAGGCCCGAGACATCCAGGGAAAGATTCCAGCAAATCACACGCCTTTCTCACAAACAAAGAATTGTAGACGGGGTCACCAAGGGTCATCTAGTCCAACCCTCTGCAAATCAGAAATCCCACCTCGAGAATCCATCTTAACCTCAGAAAGTTCTTCCTAATGTTCTGCAGGAAGAGCAGTGCCAGACCCTGGGGTCTCAAATTTCAGCAGCACCCCTGTGCAACAAAGGAAATTGGCGCCCCTCGGCCTCTTGTCTTCCATTCCGCATCATAGTTGCAGCTCATCCCCCACCCCCGGTCTCTGCCCCCAGTCCTGCTCCTCTAAATCTGCCTCGGAGGAGAGTAAAGAGGTTTGATCTGCCAGAGGACCCCCCCCCTCCGATTCCGCCTGCATTTTAAAAACGAATCTAAGAAATGTGCATGTTCCGAGATTTGTGGGGTGCAAGGCACCCTGAATTCCTGGGTCCAATAAATGTCAGAATTTTAATCAAGATCTGGGAATTTGAATTATGCCCAACAGCAGGTGTTAAAAATGCAAGCCAGGTTGGCCTGGTGATCGCTTGCGGAGTCCGGTGTGGTTTCCAATTGTATGGGAGTCGGCGTGGTGAGATTCCTGCATTGCAGAGGGTTAAAATAATAGAATTGTAGGGTTGGAAGGGACCGTGACGATCATCTAGCCTGACCCCCTGCGATGGAGGAATCTTTCACTCAACGCAGGGCTGAAACCCACAACCCTGAGAGTCCCATGCTCTAGCCCAGTGATGGCGAACCTATGACACGCGTGTCAGACGTGACACGCAGAGCCCTCACTGCTGGCACACGCCCCCATCGGGCCATTCACGTTGTTGTTGTTGTTTTCCCCCCATTTGTTCTCCCACTCCTCCTACAGCTTGTCTCCGCTACAGCTTGTCTCCGCTGTTAAAACCTGGATCCATTTTTGTTGTTGTTGTTGCTGGTAGCCAGAGATTGGTTTTTTAAGCCTTTCTGTGCTGTTTGGTCAGCAGCTCCCCCAAAAAAGCTCAACAACTCTGGGCACTTTGTGATAAATAAGGGGTTTTTGGTTTGGTTTGGTTAAATAATTAGTTTTTGGTTCATTAAATACAGTTATATATTACAATTATGCATTTTTGTTATTTAAACTATAAATATCGCAAAATTGTGGGTTTTTTTCTTGAAGTGACACACCACCCGAGTTATGCTTGGTTTTTTGACGAATTTTGACACACCAAGCTCAAAAGGTTGTCCATCACTGCTCTAGCCCCACATGATCAATTCTACCATTCTATATATTTATACCCTGCCTCAAGGCAGGATGCTAGACTAGATGGGTCATTGGCCTGATCCCAGCAGGCCGTCTTTCTGCCTCTGTGATCAAATCCTCCTTGGGGCATCTGACTGACCCTGCTGAGAGCAGGAGGCTGGGCTAGACGCTTCCTTCTTCGGAGATGTGAATTCCATAGGGGTCCTAGTGAGTCCCAGGACCCAGGACCCCACCACGATGCCACCTTCTGAACGGACAGCATTATAGAGACCACGACTTGGGACTGGATCCTGCCCAGGCAGAGTAAGAAAGAAACAGCACAGGTCCTCCCCCCCCCCAACTCTGCTCCACCACCCCCTGCTTTGCTACAGGGCTGTCCTGATGAGACTTGCAAGGGAATTCAAAAGGATTCCCCCCCCCTCCCCGCCACTGCCGCTGCGAAGGTGCCGTGTCCCCCAGAGCAAAGTCGACTCTCTTTTCCTGCCGTTTCATTCCTGCCACGGAAAACATGAACACTCATAAATCACTTGTCTTCTTGGGGAAGAGCGGCTCAGCCCCCTCCTGTCACCGTCCCCCTCCAGCCCCTCCACGCTCCCCTGCTCACACCTGGGACTCAAATGGAGGCCATGTGGGCAACCGAAGGGGGCTCAAAACATCAGAAGAGCCCAGCAGAATCAGGCCAATGGTCCATCTGGTTCACCATTCTGCTCTCACAGTGTCCAAATGCCCCTAAGAACCTAGGAATCGAGATAGACTGCCTCTGCGCCTGGAGGTTCCATAAGAACGTCAGAAGAGTCTTGCTGCTGGATCAGGCCAAAGGGGGCCCACCTAGTCCAGCATCCTTTCCTCACAGGGGCACAGGCAAACTCGGCCCTCCAGATGTTTTGGGACTACAATTCCCATCATCCTTGACCACTGGTCCTGTTAGCTAGGGATGATGGGAGTTGTAGTCCCAAAACATCTGGAGGGCCCTCCTGGCTAGGAGCCATCGACAGCCCTCTCCTCCTCCTCCTCCGTGAATTTTTAGAATCCTCTTTTAAATCCATCTTACATTGGTGGCCATCACTGCCTCCTGTGGCAGGGAGTCCCATGGGCTCATCCAAACTTCCTTCCGGGCCGCATTTCTAGGCACAAGTTTGTCCTTTAAAGTGCTGTCTCTGAGCACCTTCCTTTTGTCACAGCGGTCCCTGGATCACCCACATTGCTGTTAGTTGTGATTCAGCGTTAAAGACCGGCAAAAATAAAAAGCACTCTGGCATGGTGCTTTAAAGTGCTTTAAAGTGCTAGAAGGAATCAAGGAGTTGGAAGAGATCCCCAAGGGCCATCTAGTCCAACCCCCTGCAATGCAGGAATCTCAACAATGCAGGGCAAACGGAAAGTGGCCCTGTATGTTCCATGAAGAAGGACTTTCTTTTGTCCATTCTGAATCTTCCAGTACAGTGGTCCCTTGGTTCTCAAACTTAATCCGTTCTGGAAGTCTGTTCCAAAACCAAAGCGTTCCAAAACCAAGGCACACTGCTTTCCCATAGAAAGTAATGCAAAACGGATTAATCCGTTCCAGACTTTTAAAAACAGCCTCTAAAACAGCAATTTAACATGAATTTTACTATCTAACGAGACCATTGATCCATAAAATGAAAGCAATAATCAATGTACTGCAGACACACAATCAATCAATCAATCAATCAATCAGTAGGTGTACTGGGTTCCATGCAGTCACAAAACCAAAAGAGCAGCAAAACCAAAAGCACAAAATAAATAGCAAAAACAGACAGACCTCGGTGTAACACTCAAAACGGAAGCGTGGCACTCGAAACGGAGCACGTTCGGCTTCCGAAAAATGTTTGCATTCCGGAACACTTTCTTCCGGGTCTGCTGCTCCAGAGAAGCGGACACGGAGCAATGGATTCAAACTACAAGAAAGAAGATTCCACCTAAACATTAGGAAGAACTTCCTGACAGTAAGAGCTGTTCGACAGTGGAATTTGCTGCCAAGGAGTGTGGTGGAATCTCCTTCTTTGGAGGTCTTTAAGATGTAAAGTACTACACTTGGGCAAAAAAAAAAATATGAAAGGCACAAATACAGGATGGGAGACAGTCACCTGGCTTGAGAGCATTACATGTAAAAAGGATCTAGGAGTCCTGGTAGACCACAAACTTGACATGAGTCAACAGTGTGATGCAGCAGCTAAAAAAGCCAATGCAATTCTGGGCTGCATCAATAGGAGTGTTAATTTGATTTGGGCTGCATCAATAGGAGTATAGCATCTAGATCAAGGGAAGTAATAGTACCACTGTCTTCTTCTCTGGTCAGACCTCACCTGGAGGACTGTGTCCAGTTCTGGGCACCACAGTTCAAGAAGGATACTGACAAGCTGGAACGTGTCCAGAAGAGGGCAACCAAAATGGTCAAAGGCCTGGAAACGATGCCTTATGAGGAACGGCTTAGGGAGCTGGGTATGTTTAGCCTGGAGAAGAGAAGGTTAAGGGGTGATATGAAAGCCATGTTCAAATATATAAAAGGATGTCATATGGAGGAGGAAGAAAGGTTGTTTTCTGCTGCTCCAGAGAAGCGGACACGAAGCAATGGATTCAAACTACAAGAAAGAAGATTCCTCCTAAACATTAGGAAGAACTTCCTGACAGTAAGAGCTGTTTGGCAGTGGAATTAGCTGCCAAGGAGTGTGGTGGAGTCTCCTTCTTTGGAGGTCTTTAAGCAGAGGCTTGACAGGCATATGTCAAGAATGCTTTGATGGTGTTTCCTGCTTGGCAGGGGGTTGGACTGGATGGCCCTTGTGGTCTCTTCCAACTCTACGATTCTATGCTGTGTTTGGGTTCCAAGTTGTTTGAGTACCGAGGCGTTTAAGAACCAAGGTACCATTGTATTCAGCTTCATGGGATTCCCGGGAGTTTTCATGTTATGAGAGAAGCAAAAAGCTTTTCTCTCTCCACTTTTTTTCATGCTGGGCATAATTTTAGAAACCTCTGTCATTTTGCCTCTTCCTCACCTAAAAAGTCCCAAGAGTCACCACTTTTCTTCATAAGGAAGCCCCTCCATTCCCTGCAGCATTTCCTGATCTTTCCCCAACTCTACAATCTCCTTCTTGAGGCGACCAGAACGGCACGCAGTACCTTCAAATGCCACAAATTTGTATAACAGCATCATGGTATTTCACACACATACAATGCACAAGCTTTTGAGTTTCACTGAGCAGTTCAGCGCCCGGCAGCCCAAGCCTTTTTGAAGTGATGTTGCAAACGTCGGTCAATTCTGCTTTCTCGATCCCCTCCCCCTTATCTTAAATCCAGTCATTCACATTTCCAGACCTGTTTGTGAATTATTATTTTTAATTCTTCATGAAAATTCACCAGCGTTTCCATGTGAATTTATCACAGTATACAAAAAAAGCACGTAGACTCATGAACGCAGACATTAAAAAATGTTTTATATTACGGAGAATAGCAAATATACATATTTGTACCACAGCCAAAATCGCATGCAATACTTCTTTGTCTTGTGTCTGGAGAAGAAATGAATTGTTTTCAGGCTGCAAATGATACAGAAAATTCGTGCTAGAAAGCAATGGAAGTTTTTCACAAGGACTTTTAAAAACTGCAAAATGATGCAGGAAGGTAGAGCTTAGGTTAGAGAAGTAAAGATAAGCCAGATATGTAAATTAGATGAATAAGGTAGAGGAAGGAAATAAAGTACTCTGAGCAGAAACTGCAGGTGTGCTTGCGGAAATACTTAACAGCAACGTTGTAAAAGTTATGTGATGTCGCCGCAGCAGACAAGCAAGACTATACTTGGGCAAAAAAATGAAAGGCACAAATACAGGATGGGAGACACCTGGCTTGAGAGCAGTACATGTGAAAAGGATCTAGGAGTCTTGGTAGACCACAAACTTGACATGAGTCAGCAGTGTGATGCAGCAGCTTAAAAAGCCAATGCAGTTCTGGGCTGCATCAATAGGAGTATAGCATCTAGATCAAGGGAAGTAATAGAACCACTGTATTCTGCTCTGGTCAGACCTCACCTGGAGTACTGTGTCCAGTTCTGGGCACCACAGTTCAAGAAGGATACTGATAAGCTGGAACGTGTCCAGAGGAGGGCAAGCAAAGTGGCCTTATGAGGAACAGCTTAGGGAGCTGGGCATGTTTAGCCTGGAGAAGAGAAGGTTAAGGGGTGATATGATAGCCATGTTCAAATATATCAAAGGATGTCATATAGAGGAGGGAGAAAGGTTGTTTTCTGCTGCTCCAGAGAAGCGGACACGGAGCAATGGATTCAAACTACAAGAAAGAAGATTCCACCTAAACATTAGGAAGAACTTCCTGACAGTAAGAGCTGTTTGGCAGTGGAATTTGCTGCCAAGGAGTGTGGTGGAGTCTCCTTCTTTGGAGGTCTTTAAGCAGAGGCTTGACAGGCATATGTCAAGAATGCTTTGATGGTGTTTCCTGCTTGGCAGGGGGTTGGACTGGATGGCCCTTGTGGTCTCCTCCAACTCTATGATTCCATGATTCTATGACTAAAAATGTCGCTTTTAGGGAAGACATGAACTGCAGCAGAATGGAAGCAGCTCTGCTGGGCGGAATGGAAAACAGTAGCCCCACGGTGCAGCCTGGTTCTCCCCTTGAGATCTCGGAGCTGCTGCCTGCCAGAGCGTGCAAGGCGATGGGCAACAGATCCGAGCAGAGATGGCCGTTTCAGACGTTCTGAAGGCTTTCCTGCCATCAGGGTGCTGCTGTGGGCAGGAGGGCATGCCAGGATCTGGGAGAAAGTAGGAGGGCAGTGGAATGGGGGGGGGGGCAGAAAGCAACCCACCCTTTGTTGTGGCAGGGAACTCACAGTAGAAAAAGCCACACCAGAAAAAGCAGCCTGCCACCGCCAGGCAGGCGCTTAATCACAGTAATTACAAAGGCAATAAACTGTTTACTGAGAAAGCAACAAATTGCTGAACCTTTGAACGTCACTCGGGCCCCGGGCAGGACACACCGCAACTGCTGCTTCCCAAGGGAGGCGCCAGGACATAGGTAAACTGTGGAACTCCCTCCCACTGGAGGCAGAAGCGGCCACCAACTCGGACAGCTTTAGAAGAGCAGTGGGCAGATTTGTGGAGGGTAAGGCTTCTCAGTGGCTAGTGGTAACCCTGGCTCTGCTCTGCCTCCACAGTCGGAAGGGGCAATGCTTCCGAAGACCAGTTGCGGAAAACCGCAGGAAGGGAGAGGGCTCTTGTGCTTGGATCCTGTGTGTGGGCATCTCACTGACATCTGCTTGGCCTCTATGAGAGAAGGACGCTGGACTAGGAGGGTCATTGGCCTGGTCCAACAGGCTCTTCTTAAGTTCGAACCAAGCCCATTTCTTTGCCTAGCACAACAGCCAAGGCTCACCGTCCCCCCCAAAGACCTGCACCATTGCTGCCAAGTAGGCTGCTGCTTTGCTGGGTCAGAATCCTAGGAGGCCCAACTGAGCGAGGGGTGGCGAGCACCCAGGGCCACCCTTGCAGGTGTCGCTGGGCTCCAGCGCCCATCAGCCCCCACAGCCACCACCCTCCGGGGTCAGGGGCAATGCTGGGAGTCAGAGCCCAGTCGCATTCATTCCTTCATTCCATAAAATGTGTACTGTACTCTGCTTCCTCATTAGAATCATGGAATCATAGAATCCTAGAGTTGTAAGGGACCACAAGGGCCATCCAGTCCAACCCCCTGCCAAGCAGGAAACACCATCAAAGCATTCTTGACATATGCCTGTCAAGCCTCTGCTTAAAGACCTCCAAAGAAGGAGACTCCACCACACTCCTTGGCAGCAAATTCCACTGCCGAACAGCTCTTACTGTCAGGAAGTTCTTCCTAATGTTTAGGTGGAATCTTCTTTCTTGTACTGTAGTTTGAATCCATTGCTCCGTGTCCGCTTCTCTGGAGCAGCAGAAAACAATCTTTCTCCCTCCTCCATATGACATCCTTTCATATATTTGAACATGGCTATCATATCACCCCTTAACCTTCTCTTCTCCAGGCTAAACATACCCAGCTCCCTAAGCCGTTCCTCATAAGGCATTGTTTCCAGGCCTTTGACCATTTTGGTTGCCCTCCTCTGGACACGTTCCAGCTTGTCAGTATCCTTCTTGAACTGTGGTACCCAGAACTGGACACAGTACTCCAGGTGAGGTCTGACCAGAGCAGAATACAGTGGTACTATTACTTCCCTAGATCTAGATGCTATACTCCTATTGATGCAGCCCAGAATTGCATTGGCTTTTTTAGCTGCTGCATCGCACTGCTGACTCATGTCAAGTTTAAAAAACCAACAAACCATAAAACAGCAAAGGCTTATGAAAAGGATTTAGAAACAAGAGCATTACCCAAAAGAAGAATGAACAAGGATAATGTAAGACCTCCAGCAGCTAAAATAGCAAGCGGATGAAAGCTTGCACCAGCCTTCTAAACATCTGGACAGGATAAAATGTTTTTGGTGACCAGCGAAGAGAGTAACAGGGAAGGTGACCACCTGGTGTCAAGAGGCAGGGAGTTCCAAAGTAGAGGCATTGCCATCTGTTGATGGACTGCTGCAGCTGCCACGCTGGCTGATGGGATGTGTAGTCAGCAACAACTGGAAGGGCACCAGTTTTCCCAGCCTGCCCCAAAACGGCAGGTTTGGGAGGCTTCCGTTTTTGCTTAGGGATTCAACACACAAAACAGCAGAGCAGAATCACTAAATGCGCTATTAAGAGAAAACCATCTGATTCCAGCTGAGCTTTGGAGTCACCTGCGTTTCCGGTCCTCCGGGTGCCTTCCTTCACCCTCTCCTCTTCCTCGGGCAAACCATCTGAGGAATTAATTTTGATTCATTAAGACGGGCAGGAGAGTTCTCAGGGGAAGAGGGGAAGAGGGGAGGGTGGGGTCACATCCCCTCCCTTCCCTCCATCAGGCGGTTGGGTTAATTTTCTCTGCAGGATCACAGTGCGCAGAACATCAGAGGATGTGTCTGGGTGCAGGATCCGGCTGAAGGGGCCCAACTTGCCCAGCCTCGTGTCCTGTTCTCACTGTGGCAGATGCAGCAACAGGCAGAGACTTCAAAAGATGCTCAGGCAAATTCACAGAGGAGAATTTGTGACTCTGAGCCACAATGGTTCTGCCCCCCCCTCCACTGTTGGAGGAAGGAGGTCTCCAAGGAGGGGTCATTTTTTTGCTCCCCCCTTTGCTTTTTTCACATTTGCAATTGAGCTTCAGAAATCTGGTGCCGTTAAGACAGCGCCTGCAAAAAGGCAGCACCTTCAGAGCCTTCTGGATCAATCCAGTGGCCCATCTAGTCTAGCATCCTGCTCTCACAGGGGGTGAACAGATGCCCCAAAGGGAATTTGCAGGATTTGAGCAAAAGAACGATACTCTCCCCTCCCGTGGTTTCCGGAAGCCTCGCAGCCTCCAGCTGTGGCTCGTAGCCATTGATAGCCCCCCCTCCTCCATTCATTTATCCAAATGCCAATTAAAAGTTTCCAGGTTGGAATCCATGGCTGCCTCCTGTGGCGGTGAGTTCCATTGGTTAACCATGTGCTGCATGAATAAGGACTTTCTTTTCTCCGGCCTGAATCCCCAAACTAGGAGAGAGGAAGGAAAACCTCTCTCCGTGATTTTGCGTCATTTTGTATCTTCTGTTCTCACAAGGGCCAACCAAATGCACATGACGGAAAACCCACAAGCAGGATCCGGGCACAAGAGCAACTCTCCCCTCCTGTGGTTTCCAGCGACTGGGATTCAGAAGCACAGCTGCTGCCTCCAGCTACGGAGCCAACGCAAAGCCTTTCTGGGCAGTAGCCAGCCAACAACATCCCTCTATGAATTTGCCTAATCCTCTTTTAAAGCCCTCTTGACTGATGATGGGGCAGTGCTGTCCCAAAAAAGCACAGGGTCCAGCGGGTCCGAAACGTGACCCACAGGCAAGTCCAGGGGGGCCCACACTGCAGGGATGGTGTAGCTCAGCCAGAAGGAGTGGCTCAATCTGGAGAGAAGGGGACACCGATCTGTGCCATTTCCTGAAAACGAAAGGCTCAAGAAGTAGACCTTAGATAGAAGATACTCTGTCCTCCTAAACCACACCTGAACCACCGGTGGTGGCAGTGAAGGAGATCAGGGGATCGCTTCCTCATGAGGAAACCCCTTGATTTCCGAGGAAGACCTGGATCTTTGGGTACCACTGTCCTTGAAGACAAGGCAGGTGCTGCTTAGGAAGAACTTCCTGACAGTAAGAGCTGTTCGGCAGTGGAATTTGCGACCAAGGAGTGTGGTGGAGTCTCCTTCTTTGGAGGTCTTTAAGCAGAGGCTTGACAGCCATCTGTCAGGAATGCTTTGATGGTGTTTCCTGCTTGGCAGGGGGTTGGACTGGATGGCCCTTGTGGTCTCTTCCAACTCTAGGATTCTATGATTCTATGCTCCTTCTCTGATGTATCTGAGGGCTCTTCAAGGGGATCCTGCCTGTCCCCCAAGGTCCTCAGCCTAGGAGGTGCCTGGCTGGTCCTCCAAGGACTCCGTTTCTGGTTCTGGGTCCTAGGGCTGAGCATGGCACCAGTCCTCAAGGACCTAGAATCATAGAATCATAGAGTTGGAAGAGACCACAAGGGCCATCCAGTCCAACCCCCTGCCAAGCAGGAAACACCATCAAAGCATTCTTGGCATATGCCTGTCAAGCCTCTGCTTAAAGACCTCCAAAGAAGGAGACTCCACCACACTCCTTGGCAGCAAATTCCACTGCCGAACAGCTCTTACTGTCAGGAAGTTCTTCCTAATGTTTAGGTGGAATCTTCTTTCTTGAAGTTTGAATCCGTTGCTCCGTGTCCGCTTCTCTGGAGCAGCAGAAAACAATCTTTCTCCCTCCTCCATATGACATCCTTTCATATATTTGAACATGGCTATCATATCACCCCTTAACCTTCTCTTCTCCAGGCTAAACATACCCAGCTCCCTAAGCCGTTCCTCATAAGGCATCGTTTCCAGGCCTTTGACCATTTTGGTTGCCCTCCTCTGGACACGTTCCAGCTTGTCCGTATTCTTCTTGAACTGTGGTGCCCAGAACTGGACACAGTACTCCAGGTGAGGTCTGACCAGAGCGGAATACAGTGGTACTATTACCTCCGCTCTCCCTCCTCCTGGGTTCATCCTCTCCCAGCCCAGCAGCTCAGCTGAAATATCAGAACTCAGCACTAGAGAAAACTGTTTCAAAATGCCTGCAGTTGGGCCGGTAGACAAACCCTGGTGGCGACTCTTAACGTGAACAAAAAGTTCTAATTCCCATGGTTGGCAGGGTCACAAAGGAAGGAGAGATTTCTATCCGTGGAAATGCAATCACGATAATAGCCGTAATAATAACAGTAATGTCATAATGATAGGCCAGGAAAGATATTTGCACAGGAGGTTCTAGGACATAAAGGGGAAAATTGGATCCTTTGTTCTTTCAATTAGCATACGTCGAGGAGAGTATATCTCAAGGTCAGAACATCAGAAGAGCCCTGCAGGGCTGGATCAGGCCCGAGGGGGGCACACACCTAGTCTGGCCTCCTGTTCCCACAGAAGTCGCATGCCCCTGAGAGCCTAGGAATCGAGATAGACTGCCTCTGGAGCTGGAGGTTCCATCAGCATGTCAGAAGAGCCTGCTGGATCAGGCCAAAGTGGGAGCATCTAGTCCAGCATCCTGTTCTCACAGCGGCCAACCGGATGCCCCATTGGGAAATCTAAAAGCAGGACCAGGCACAAGAACTCTCCCCTCCTGCAGTTTCCAGCAATTGGCATTCAGAAGCATCGCTGGAGGCAGAACAGAGCCACCAATAGCTCTCTCCTCCTCCTCCATGAATGTCTGCAATCCTCCTTTGAAGCCACCACTGCCTCCTGTGGGAGGGAGTTCCACAGTTCATCTCTGGACCTGCCATCTTCTCCATTTCATCCCTACTGCTTCTCAGTGGTCCCATTTGGTTCCCAGGTCCTGTCGACACACAGACTGGCTGTGAATGTTAGAAGGAGGGATGTTATTTGGTTATTTTTGTGCTGCATTTCTCTCCCACATTTCCCTCCCAGGAGCTCAAGGGGGCTGGCCTGTGGTTCTCCCCACCTCCTCGTTTAATCCCCACAACAGCCCTGCGAGGCAGCTTCAACTGAAAGGAGAGCTTCATGGCCGAGAGCAGGGGTCAGCAAACTTTTTCAGCAGGGGGCCAGTCCACTGTCCCTCAGACCTTGTGGAGGGGCCGGACTATATTTTGGGGGGAAAATATGAACGAATTCCTATGCCCCACAAATAACCCAGAGATGCATTTTAAATAAAAGGACACATTCTACTCATGTAAAAACATGCTGATTCCCGGACCGTCCGCCGGCCGGATTGAGAAGGCGATTGGGCCGCATCTGGCCCCCGGGCCTTAGTTTGGGAACCCCTGGCCAAGAGGGTGTCGGGATTCGAACCCTGGAGCCTGGCCTGGCACTCTCACCCCTTGGCCACCACTAGCTCTCGTTACAGATATTGCAACTCCTCACCCACAGAGACTTCCCCCCAAAGCTGTGCAAAGCCATGCAGGAGACAACCACCATTTGGGATGTAATCCCCGTTTACACCTTGGAACTCCCTGCCTCTTGATATCAGGCAAACACCTTCCCTGCACACGTTTCAGCCCCTGCTAAAAATGCTTTTTGTTTAGACAAAGCCTGTCCAGAAATTTATAAAGCCGATGCAAGTTTTAATTTGTTTCTTTTTTGACATACTGTACAGTATTCTGTTTCTTAAATTGTTGTTAATTCTTCTTCTTGATAATCTCGCTGTTTTCTATCCTTTTCATGAATGGCTTTTGTTGTTTGCAATCAAGTGGTATATAACTTTTTATGAAATGAAATAATAAGTGAACCATTCCCCCCCCCCACTGACACGGGGGGGGGGGGGGAGAGAGGGCCGGATTTAGGTTTGATGAGGCCCTCAGCTACTGAAGGTAATGGGGACCTTTATATGTCCTGCTGTCCTTTGTCAACAACAAATGGTCGCTGTTTTTTGTCTTGAATAGATGCTATATGGTAATTTATGGACCTAACAGGGATCTAAAGCCATTTACACATGCAGAATGTCGGCACCCTATATATAGAAAGGAGCAAACCAGGGATATTTTAGGAAGCAGGCTAGCAGGCGGGGCCCATGACTTACATCATAGGAGCCTACACAACTCAAAACACTGTTGCTGTATGTAGGTTTTATTTCATTTGTTTTTTATCTTAGATTTTGGAAATGAACATCCAGGGTTTGTTTTTCCTTTATTTATTTTGGGGCGGGGGTGTCCAAGAGAGTGGGGCCCTAAGCTATAGTTTGCTTAGCTTATAGGTAAATCCGGCACTGCGGAGGTGGGGGGGAGGAGGCTGGAAAAGGAGCCTTAGAGCCCACTTCCTTTTGGGTTTGTGGCCTCCGTGACCCTGACAGCCGCCCCCCTTGGCCCCGGACCAGCCCCTTCGATCCCGCGCCCTCCTGGGGGTGTGTTTCCCGGAGACCCAAAGGGCCGGCGCAGGTGGAGCAATGCGGGGCGCACCTTCCCCGGAGGACGTTGCGCGAGAGATAAAGGGCAAGCCCCAACTCCTCTCTCAAGGCACAGCAGCAGACAGTTGAGGGAGCTACGCCCAGGCGTGTTTCCCTGGAGGGGATCCCAGGCCGCTGCTCCGCAAAACACACACACACACACACACACACACACCGTGCGCCATTGCAGGTCTGGGTAGCTCAATTGGTTAGACCACAGTGCTGAATAACACCGAGGTTGCAGCAGGTTCCATACCCGTATGGGACAGCTGCATATTCCTGGGGGTTTGACTGGATGACCCTCAAGGTCCCTCCCAGCTCTACAGTTCTGTGATCTAACCTAAATGTCAGGATTCCAAAGTGGAGCTTCCATGGACAGGGCTAGCCTACCTTACAATCATTGACTCATAGAATCGTGGAGTTAGAAGGGAAACCCAAGCGTCATGGGGTCCAAGAGTCGTTTTTAGGACCCACCTTTTTATGTTTGTAGAATCATGGAATCGTAGAGTTGTAGAGCTGGAAGGGACCCCCCAGGGTCATCTAGTCCAACCCCCTGCAAATGCAGGAATCTCAGCTAAAGCATCCATGAGAGACGGCCGTCCAACCTCTGCTTAAAAACCTCCCAGGAAGGAGAACCCACCACCTCTCGTGTGAGACCATTCTACTGTCAAACTGCTCTTACTGTCAGAAAGTTTTTTTTCCATATGTTTTGTTGAAATCTCATTTCTTGTAACTTGAAGCCATGGGTTCGAGTCCTACCCTCCAGAGCAGGAGAAAACAAGGTTGCCCCCTCCTCCATGTGACAGCCCTTGAGATATTTGAAGATGAGGGGGGGATGACTAGCGAAAGAGTGGCAGAGGATGCCTGGCACCCGCAAATAGACCAGGGTGGGCCTGGCAGGGCTGGCGTGGGTCTCTGCAGCCCCCTCCCCAACTTCCTTTTCATCTTATTCATTAAGAAGCTGAATGGGTGGAGGTAGGGGGAGTCTCTCCAAGCAGTTTTGCCTAAAATGGTATAAAATATCTCAAAACATAGCACTAAAAGTCAGACTTTAAAAACAGCAGACATTACAAAACTACCAAAACAGAATGTTAACAGACCGTCGCTGTGATTCCTGCCTTGCCCCTTGGGATCTCTTCCAGCTCTACGGTTCTGTGGAAATGGATTTAATACAATTACCTGCCAGGTTTAAACCCCCTTTCGTTCCCCTAAAGAGGGGGTGGGCAAGGAGCCTTCTTGGCCTGAGACTTTGGAGAGCTGCTACCAGTCAGAGCTGGGAGAGAGGACAAAGAGTCTGACCTCACCTAAGGCAGCTCCTGGTGAGCCTTGAGGGAATGGCTGTAAGGGCCCCTGCTTGGCATGCAGAAGGCCCTGCTTCAGTCCCCCACAGTATCTCTAGGTAGAGCTGGGGGAGAGAGAGAAAGAGAGAGAAACCCCTGCTGCCAGTCAGTGTGGGTAATACTGAGCTACATTGACCAAAGTTTTATCAAGCAGCTTCCTATTTAGAATTATGAGGGCTAGTAGGTTTTTGGAGGGGAAGAGATGCAGCCTAGTGACAGAGCCCCTGCTCTGCGTGCAGAAGGTCTCAGCTTTGATTACCAGCAGGTAGTACTGGGAGAAACTCTGGAGAGCTGCTGCCAGTCAGTGTTGATAATGCTGAGCTAGATGATGGTCTGGCTTAGTATAAGGCAGCTTCCTGTGCTTCAAACCTCCATTCAGAACCACAAGAGGACTAGAATCTTGTTTTATTTTTTTAGGAAGGGTCATAATTTAGTGGCAGAGCCCCTGCTTGGCATGCAGAAGGTCCTGGGTTCAATCCCTGGGAGCATCTCCAGGTAGGGCAGGAAAGTCCCTGCCTTCCTGCTGCTCTTGCCTGCTTGTGTCCAAAGGGGGCAGCTCCCTGCCCCAAGGAGCATACAGAACCCAGAGGAAAGGCTTAATAATAATAATAACTTTATTATTTATATGCTGCCCAATTGACTGGGTTTCCCCAGCCACTCCGGGAGGCTTCCAACAAAATACTAAAACAAAAACTACAAATACAAATTGCACATTAACAGATAGCCCTTAAGAACAATTTTAAACAACCCCCGCCCGCCCCAACTAAAACAACACCCACCTGAGTTAAAAACCCCATCCCCATTAAAACCATAATTTTAGCGCAAGGGGTCTGGCCCACACCCTCTTTCCACCCCCAAAGTTGTGGGACGCCTAAGCCGCGATCCCTGAATTGCGGCGGGTTGGACTAGATGACCCTTGCCCCCCTTCCAACGCTGCAATTCTATGATGCTATGTGAATAAGGGGGGAAGGAGGTGCGCAATTGCCTCTGTCAGACTCACGCAGGTTTAGCTCCAGCTGGCCCCGCCCCACGCCTTCCCCCCAACTGCGGAGGGTCGAGCACCTGCCCAGGTGACCCTCGGGTAGCTCATGCCCCACTTCTCTAAGTTGAGAGGCAGGGGAAAGAAAGGGGGGCGCGGCGCCGAGAGCGGGAGCCTTCCTTCTCCTTCTCCTCCTTCTCCGTCACTTTTTCCCCGGCCTTATGAGAGGCTCGATTGCCCAAGGCTAGGAGTTGCTGATATCATAATTGCCGCCTTGCCTCCTTCGCCAAATGCCTCTCCGCCTCACCTGGAGAGCACAGCAGGCTCTTGGCTCCCACAGCGCGGAGAGTGAGTCGCTGAGCCGTGCGCGCCGCCGCCGCCGACTGAGCCACCCAAGGGCGCCTCACTCCGCATGACCTCTCCGCGTCTCGGAGGTGCTGCTTCGGAGCAAGAGAGGTAAGCAGAGACCTCTCCTCCGCCGTCCCCTCCCTCCCTCCCCAGCTCCACTTCACCCGGGCAGCGCGCCACTCCCGGCGGAGGGAACGGGGCCAGGGAGCAGACCTTGGCACTCTGTGTATGCTTGTGAGACGTGTTGCTCGCTGACGTCTATGAGGCGCAAGAAACTGATTTATGGGGAGCCTTCCGCTTTCTCAAGGAGGATCCCCAAACCCTTCCATAATTCTAAAGTTTGGCTGTTCCCCTCACTTGGGGAAGGAGCCTGTGTGAGGGATGGATGGGGCATCCCCATTGGTAGTTATCATTCGCCGCGCGGTGACATTTTTGCAGGTTGCTGTCAACTGGGCATTTGACGTGGCGTTCCCAGAAATTTGCTGTTAATTTACCGATGGAAGACCCGGCAGCGGTTGAGTGTTGAGACTTGAGAGATTATTTATTTTGGTGGGGAGAAGGAAGGACGGCTCAAAGAAACAACTTTTGGAGTTCCAGAGTTCCTCCTGGGCAGGAGTCATAGAATCAATTGGAAGATACCACCAAGGGTCACCTGGCTGGCCCACCCTCCTGCAATGCAGGAATCACAGCTCAGAGACGGGGTGGGGGGCTGAGGCAGAATGCCCCATTTGAAAGATTGCTGCTGCCCCTTCCATCATTCCTTCATCAACCTGGCGCCCTTCAACTGCTTTGGAGACCCCAAGGCAGCTGGGCAGCTGTTGTGTTGGGCCCGCAAACATCTGGAGGACCCCAAGACGGCAAAGGCTGCCTTCGAGGAACTCTCTGTGCAAGCGCCAGAGGGGTGAGGTCCCGGCAGGAGGAGACCATTCTGGTGCAACGGGGCAAATGAAAACTTGGCATGTTTGGGGTGGTCACATTTTTTCTGGTGACCATGGGGAACCGATTTGACCAAGCCGGACACTTGGCTCCATTCAGCGCAGTGTTGCCGACTCGAACCAGCCGTGTCTGCCTCCAGGCTTTCAGAGGCAGGCAGGCAGGTTGTTTTTTTTCCTCAGCCTGCTTGGGACGGGACGGGGAACCTTCTCTGCATGCAAAGCAGGTGCTTTTGCCATTGAGCTGCCACGCTTCCCTGAAGCATAAAGTAAGATCCTAGTCCTCAAGCTCCGGAAGGAGAGCTGCTTTAATGAGCCACACGGGGAAATGCCTTCGACTCAGCCTCCGGGATCTTTCCTAGCCATACCTGTGGTGGTCTCTGTGCAAAGATGGCAACTCTGCCATCGAGCAAAAGGAAATGCCTGGGCAACCTCCTACCTGGGCACTGGCCAGGTGCCCCCACCCCTTGACCTGGAGAGCATTAGAGCAGCGAGGGACAGCGGTGGGCTTGGCAACATTGCCAGCTCCTCAGCCAGCGCCCAGAGGCGAGCTAGTGTGGTGTAGTGGTCAGAGCATCGGACTAGGACACAGGAGAGACCAGGGTTCAAATCCCCACTTAGCCATGAAGGTCTCACCTTGGGGGCCCGGGCACTGCTCCTCAGCTTCACCCACCTCGCAGGGTTGCGGTGGGGATTAAATGAGGAGGGGTGAGTCATGATTGTCACCTGGAGCTCCTTGGAGCAAAGGACAGGATAAAAAATGCCCTCAGTCCCTCCTTGCAGCTGCACCAGTTGCAGAACGACCCTCAAGCTCTGTGGACTTGGAGTCGCTCAGAGGATTGATTGATCAACGGGTGGATTTTACCGATATGCCTCTTTTCCACAATGAGCTTTGCCCAGAACAGCTTGCAGCATCCTTTCGAAACAGAGCATTGAAAATACAGATATACAAAACATGGAGTCAATCCAAAAACGACAAAAGCCAATAGTTTGGCAAACAGAACAAATTCAATATTGCAACAAATAAAACAGAATAAATGACAACAACAAAACAATCTAGGCTTAAGTACATAAATACAAAGCAAAAAAAGAGTTAACCTCTAGTTCCGACTTCGGATGCCACGGAGCACCTCGAAGAGGGCAGGTGCCTGGCAAGGCGGCTGCCAAACCGATGCACCTTGCTCTCCACTGGCAGCGGCCTCGCCACGCCAACAGGTGCACCGAGTACCAGGGGAGCTTCTGCCACACCCCACCTTTGGCTCAGCTCTTCATCCAGAGGGAAGGAGGCAGGCCCAGGCAAGCAGTGGAAGCATACTCGGTGCGAAGCGCTGGTGCGAAGGGATGGGAGGATTGCAACAGGCGACCCAGAGGCAGGGCTGGGCACTCACCTCTTCGGCTAGTTGGAGCTCTGCAAGTCTCTAGTCCATATTGGGGCAAATCGTGGGCAGCAATCGTTCCGTGGCTTCCCAAGCCCCCTCTGCTCTCCATTGAGTGATGGAGAAGGGCAGCTTAAATGATTGACAGGGCGTGAAGAGAGGCTGCAATAGTTTGTAGACCTGTGGAGTTGAGAAGGGGCCCACAAGAGTCATCTAGTCCAAGCCCCTGCAATGCAGGGATCTCAACTAAGGCACCCATGACCTCTGCTTAAAAACCTCCAAGGAAGGAGAGTCTGCCACCTTCCGAAGGAGTCTGTTCCACTGTCAGGCAGCTCTTCCCATCATAAAGTTCTTCCTGAGCTCTAGTCGAAACCTCCTTTCTTGTCATTTGAATCCATGGGTTCGAGTCCTACCCCTCCCGATCAGGGGTAAACAAGCTTGCTCCATCCTCCATGGAACAGCCCTTTCGAGTTGAGATATTTGAAGGTGGCCATCAGGCCACCTCTCGGCCATCTCTTCTCCTGGCTGAAACATCCCCGGCTCCCTCACAAGGCTGGTGTGGTTTTTGTTTAATAGTTCAGAGAAAGAGCAAGTCAAAGAGGGCGTTAAACAGGGGTCTGAGGTTACACACGGAGGTGGTGAGAAGTGGATCGGCCTCTCTCATCAACCCAAAGGCGTCACCCACCAAAGCTGAACATTAGAAGATTCAGGACAGGGGAAAGCGTTCTTTCCAACGATGGAATTCACTGCCACAACAGCAACACTCTCCTCCTGAGCTGTTGTGCTCAGGTCCAGCAGGTGGACCTTCCCCTGGGGCATCTGCTTGGCTGCTCTGAGGACCGGATGAAGCTCTTGCGTTAACTAGAGGATGCAACTTGCTTCGTCAGGGTTGTATCCAGCATGAGTCATACTCAAAGTAGACCAGTCGAAATGATGTCCCAGAAGGCGGTGGACTCTCCTTCCTTCGAGGCTTTTAAGCACAGGTTGGTTGGTTGGATGTCTGTCTGTCAGAGATTCTCTAGCCATGACTCTTGGATTGTGGGGTTGGACTAGATGGCCCTTGGGGGTCCCTCCTGACTCTAAAATTCTCTAATTATATTAGTATTTCACTGCATTAGTCGCTAAAAGACTAGCATAAAATTAATAGACTCAGGTAGGTAGCCGTGTAGGTCTGATGCAGTCGGAATAAATTAAAAAATTGTCCAGTAGCACCTTAAAGGTAAAGGTACCCCTGACCATTAGGTCCAGTTGCGGACAACTCTGGGGTTGCGCGCTCATTTCGCTCCATAGGCCGAGGGAGCCGGCTTCACAGACAGCTTCTGGGTCATGTGGCCACCATGACAAAGCCGCTTCTGGCGAACCAGAGCAGCACACGGAAACGCCGTTTACCTTCCCGCCGGAGCAGTCCCTATTTATCTACTTGCACTTTGACGTGCTTTCAAACTGCTAGGTTGGAAGGGGCAGGGACCGGGAATTCGAACCTCCGACCTTCTGATTGGCAAGCCCTAGGCTCTGTGGTTTAGACCACAGCGCCACACATACTCAATGGGTATGGTAAACCAAAAATAACTTTAGCATATGTAACGAGACAAGAATATTCAGATATTAGATTCTTGTCTCATTGCATATGCTAAAGTTATTTTGGGCCACCTGCATACTATCCCTTGGTTTTCCCTGTAGGATTAATTGCAGTCGTTAACAGTCGTTAAGAGGTTTACCAAAGCCATTCAGCCAATCACCCATCTCCTACCGGTACTACCCTTCTGAGAAAAACCCCACCCCACCCTCCCACTATAGATAAAGATCTGGTGACTTCTGTTTCCATGTATCTGAAGAAGTGTGCGTGCACACGAAAGCTTATACTGTTCCTAGAACAAACTTAGTTGGTCTCTAAGGTGCTACTGGGCAATTTTAAAAAAATTAATAGGTGGAACATGCTGAGATCCATTTATATCAATTCAGAGATGATCTTAGTTGGATGCAATCTTCAGATCTAGTTATTTGTTTTAAATTGATCCAAGGTCAGAGGGAGGTGGATTTGTGGAGGCAGAGCAGAAGCCAGGAGTGATGCAAAACAGGTTGACTTTTACAAAACATTTGGCACCTTGCAAGTGAGTCAAGTCACCCTGCTCTGTCTCCCAAGGCAGTCATTGCAAAGAGACCTCAGAATGTCCAGCTGCCTGTGACTTTGGCCTCCTGTTTTAGATTTGTGACATCCACCTTTTGGCAGGTCCACAGACTTCTGGGTTCACCCCCCGCCCTGACAGCAAAATTTAGGAATGCAGCAAGCTGGCCTAGACTGCAACACAGGAGGAGCGCCGCTCCATGGTTCCAGGCAGAGAGTCTTTTCCTCAGCCCTGCCTGCCAGGAGACGAATATCTCATGCTATTCTAGGCTGCATCGGCAGAAGCCATAGGGGAAGCATTAGTCCTGGTCTCTCCTGCCTTGGTCAGACCCCACCTGGAGTCCTGTGTCCAATTCTGGGCACCACAATTTAAGAAGGACGTTGATAAGCTGGAAGGTGGGCAGAGGAGGGCGACCAGGATGATCGAGGGACTCGAAACCAAGCCTTATGAGGAACGGTTGAAGGAGCTGCGCATGTTTAGCCTGGAAAAGAGGAGACTGAGAGGAGATCATAGAGTTGGAAGAGACCACAAGGGCCATCCAGTCCAACCCCCTGCCAAGCAAGAAACACCATCAAAGAGATATGAGAGCCATCTCCAAATATTTCAAGGGCTGTCACAGGGAAGAGGGAAGAGCTGGTTTTCTCTTGCTCTGGAGGGTAGGACTCGAACCCATGGCTTCAAGTTACAAGATAAGAGATTCTGGCTAAACACCAGGAAGAACTTTCGACAGTGGAACTTTCTTCCTCGGGAGGTTGTAGACGGTCCTTCCTTGGAGGTTTTTAAGCAGAGCTTGGGTGGCCATCTGTCATGGATGCCTTAGTGGTGATTCCTGCATTGCAGGGGGTTGGACTGGATGGCCTTTGGGTATCCCTTCCGACTCTACAATTCTATGGTCAAGTGATAAAAAGAGATGAAGGGACCTCATCCCCCATGCTGACGGCCTGGATTTAAAAAATCCTTGAGAATCAGTCAGTCCTGTCATTAAACAGGGTGCCATGTGCGTTTCCGGTAGCGGTTGATGCTGTGGGGTGCTGCCTCCCCGGAAGGATGGAACAATATTCGGGGCGCCGAATATTTTTGTGAATGTCCCATTCCTCCCTGCCCACCCCATTGCCCACCCACCAAGTGTTTCTGGGGAATTTGAATTCAGAGGGATGTTCTCAGTTCCTGTGTAGGATATTAATGTAAGGTGATAGTGTAGAGTTGTCAAAAAAAAAAAAAGTTCAGAAAAGGGCCACCAAAATGATTTGGGGGATGGAGGGGCGACATGATAGAAGGCGACACGATAGAAGTTTGTAAAAGTAAGCTTGGCACCGGAACACCAGAACTCCTGGGCATCTAATTAAGCTTCATATTGGAAGATTCAGGATGGATAAAAGAAGCAACTTATTCATGAACCGCATAAATAAGCTGTGGAACTCCCTGCTGCAGGAGGCAGTGACAGCCACCAACTTGGTGGCTCGGCTCAGCCTCCACAGTCAGAGGCAGCAATGTTCCTGAGAGGCCGTTGCTGGAAAAGGCAGGAGGGGAGAGTGATGCTCTTGTGCTCGGATCCAGCTTGGGTTTCCCCCATAATGGGCATCTGGTTGGCCCCTGTGAAAGACAGGAGGCTAGACTAGATGGGTCCCATTTGGCCTGATCCAGCAGGCTCTCCTTAGGTACTTGGTGGTGATTTGGGGGTCCTGAAGGGGCAGGGGCAGCGTTCATTTGGAGGAAACCCTTTGGGGAAATTTGTTGTTGTTTAGTCGTGTATGACTCTTGGTGACCCCATGGACCTTTGGGGAAATTAGGTAAAGGTAAAGGGACCCCTGACCATTAGGTCCAGTCGTGACCGACTCTGGGGTTGCGCGCTCATCTCGCATTATTGGCCGAGGGAGCTGGCGTATAGCTTCCAGGTCATGTGGCCAGCATGACAAAGTCGCTCCGGGCAAACCAGAGCAGCACACGGAAACGCCGTTTACCTTCCCGCTGTAGCGGTTCCTATTTATCTACTTGCATTTTGACGTGCTTTCGAACTGCTAGGTTGGCAGGAGCTGGGACCGAGCAACGGGAGCTCACCCCGTCACAGGGATTCGAACCGCCGACCTTCTGATCAGCAAGCCCTAGGCCAGGCATCCCCAAACTGCGGCCCTCCAGATGTTTTGGCCTACAACTCCCATGATCCCTAGCTAACAGGACCAATGGTCAGGGAAGATGGGAATTGTAGTCCAAAACATCTGGAGGGCCAAAGTTTGGGGATGCCTGCCCTAGGCTCAGTGGTTTAACCACAGCGCCACCTGGGTCCCTGCTAAATGAACAGTAGAGGATATTATTCGGGGAGATCTGAGCTGGGACGAGCACAAACTGAAGGAATAAACTGGGGGATTTGGAGCAGACCTTGATTGGCTTGCTTTTGGCAAAATCTAAAGGCTAGATTTCATCTCTGCATATAAAATCTTATGCAGATTTGGGCCCTGCCCAAAATCTTATGCATACCCAGAAACTCTGTTACGCCCCCATCCTCCTGACCTCGAGGTTTGCTCGTTGCTGATCTGGGCCCTGATTCAATCCTTGGCATCTGCACTTTGGGCTGGGAGAATCCCCTGCCTGAACCCCTGGAGAGCTGCTGCCAGTCAGAGTGGCCGGCACTGAGCTGGGTGGACCTATGTGCTTGTTTGAGCTGGATCTTCGTCTAGAACCATGAGGACTAGAGCCTTGCTTCCGTTTCAGGGCCAGCGCCATCTCTAAGAGGGACAGGGAAAGACCCTCGTATGAAACCCTGGAGAGCTGCTGCCAGTCAGTGCAGGCAACACTGGGCTTAATGAGTTTGACGCAGTAGGAGGCATCTTTCTGCGACTCCCAAAACTGCTTTGCAAATGTGAATAGGAAGCCTCTGTTTCTCTCGACGCCCAACTGGGTTCATGTTTTATATTGTCAACTGCCCTGTGATCCTCGGACAAAAGGTGATATAGAAATTTAATACATGACAATAATAATTTCACCCCCGTGTTATGCCACAGAAGGTCCCTAGCAAAACACACAGCCTTCTGAGGCATACAGAAAGGAGAAAGCCATTTCCACTGGCCATATGCAAGACAAATGTCTTTCTGGCAGGAAGGAAGAGCCGTTCAAGAGTGGAGCAGATTTTCACTGGCGCACACAAAGCAGCCGGCAGGCAGGATGGCATCCGCCAAGGCCTCGCAGCTTGGGCGAGCCTCTCAACTCTCTCCTCCTCCTTCCACCTTGAAGAAATGAATTAAGTCGCAGGAAGAATAAAAGGAAGATTAATCCTGGAGATTGCGCAGGTGAAATTAGCGGCAGAAGAAAATGACGAGCCTTTGATACACCTTTCCCCCTCCGGCGCACAAAGGGCCACGGCTTTCTCAGCCGTCGGCCCCCGAGCGAAACGGAGGGCGCAACGTGCGAAGGGATCGGTCCCCGTTTTCACAGGCTTCTTCGCCCTGGTGACGACAGCAGGGGGGTGGCGTTTCTCAGCCTGCTCCTCCGAGACGGGGGCAAGGTGGGCAAACACACCTCCAGAAGGGGAACCAGAGACCAGAATTTGGGACAATTTGTAGATTCCTAGAATTGTGGAGTTGGGAGGGACCCCCAGGGTCATCTAGTCCAACCCCGATCAATGCAGACGCCGCAATGACCATTAAGGCAAGTCCCGGGACTGCAATCTGGGAAATACGAAAAACAAAACACACACACACACAGAGAGAGAGAGGTTTAAATAGATTGAGATTTCAATCAGCCCTGGCAGAGTGGGTGTGGAGGGTGAATCACAGGCTTATGAGATAGCCCTTATACAAGCTGATTCTCGCAGCTTTGCAAAATGGGGAGAATCAATGCCAGCCTACTTTGCAAGGCTGTTTGCAGAGGTTACAGAGAGAGGTTTGGGGCAGAGGCAATGCTGGTGGCAAGATTTCAGAGCAGGGCGGGGGGGGGGCATCATTGGCCCTCCTCCAGAGGCCGTGGGGCGCTCTACTCCCATCAGCGCCCCATGGTCAGAGAGGAGGGGTGTTGGAGCCCAGCAATAACTCTGCCCTCGATTTAGGGAGCCAGTCACTGAACACAACAGAAGGTCTACCCAGTTGGTGAGAGCTTCGATGAGCTTTTAGTCTATTGTTGTTTTAACTTTTTGAGAGTTGCATTTTTTTTCCTTCTTTGCAAACCGTTTTGAGGGAAGGCTTTTTACAAACAAAACTAAACAAGCCGTGCATAAGTTTTAGGAAGTAAATAGATGAGGTCGACTGAAGGCCAGAAAAGGAGATTTAAAAGAATGGGTTATAGCCTAGCTCTTACTCAAAGTAGATCCTTTGGAAGGAATGGAGCTAATGTTACTCAGGTCCATTGATGTAAGATGCCGTAAGGGCATCCAGCTAGAGGAGGAGGAGGAGGAGGAGGAGGAGGAGGAGGAGGAGGAGGAGGAGGAGGAGGAGGAGGAGGAGGAGGAGGAGAAGAAGAAGGCTTTCCTGTGGCTGCTAGCCCAGGGGGGTTGTATTCTTCCTCTTCTGTATAAGAACAGCCAGTGGATCAGGCAAAACAGCCACATCTAGTCCAGCACCCTGTTCTCACAGCGGTCACATGCCCTTAAGAACCTAGGAATCTAGATAGACTGCCTCTGGAACTGGAAGCTCCATGAGAACATCAAAAGAGCCTGCTGAATCAGGCCAAACGTAGGAGGGAGTTCCATCATTTAACCACTTGCTGAATGAAGAAGTCCATCCTTTTATCAGTCCTGTATCTTTCCATATTCAGTTTTATTGGATCTCCACAAGTTCTGGTGTTGGGGGGAAAGGGAGAAAAGCTTTCCTTCGTCCACTTTCTCCATGTCAGGCTTGATTTTATAAATGTCACCCCTTCCTCGCTTTTTTGCTAAACCCCAAAATTCTCGTAGGTGAGTTGCTCTGTCGCCTGGACCATTCTGGCTGCCCTTTTCTGATCTTTTTCCAACTCCTTTTTGAGGGGAGCTGGCCAGAACTGTGTCAGTCCTCCCGATGCAGCTGCATCCTAGGTTTGTGTGATGGCATCATAATACTGGCAGCCTCAATCAATACAGTGGTACCTCGGTTTACGAACTTAATCCGTTCCGGAAGTCCGTTCTTAAACCGGAACCGTTCTTAAACCGAGGCACGATTTCCCTAATGAGGCCTCCCCCCGCCGCTGGTGCCCTTCGACCGTCCAGCTTCTGTTCTTAGACCACGGTAAAAAGTTAGCTAACTGGAACACTACTTCCGGTTTTGCGGAGTTCATAAACCAAATAGTTCATAAACGGGGCTCTTCTTAAACCGAGGTACCACTGTAGAAGCTTAAGATGGTGGAGGTGAATAAGTCACCTGGCTGCTTGTCGCCTCCCGCACCCAGTCCCAGAAGCCTCCAACCGCCTGGGGCACCCTTGGCCTGGGATGGCGCCTGTGTGGGCCGCCCTGAATGTGGCCAGGGTGCCCGTCCCTTGATAGCCTCCTCCATTCCCAGCAGATGGAAAACAGCAATGGATGGATCCCCCTTACCCAGAAAAAAGGCTCCGAGGCAACCGTGGCCGCAGCCTCACCAAGCAACTCTCCCCCCTGGGCCGCAGCAGCCCATCCACCCCCCTCTCTTTCTCCCTTCCCTCCTGCAGCGGGGCTGGGTCTTCCTGCCCTCCTGATGCCAGGGACTGCCAGCTCTCCCAGGCCTGCCTCGGCAGGTCCCGGCCAACCTTCTCCCTGCTAGGAGCGAGCAAGAGGCAGCCAGGAGACGAGAGAGGAACCTGTTCTCCCAAGAACCCAGCGGCGGCGGCATGCCATTCATGGAAGGAAGGAGATCCCTCCCCGGGTTCCCTGGCTGGCTTACAGAAGAAGAGCCTGCTGGATCGGGCCCCTAGTGGCCCCGCTGGTCCAGCATCCTGTTCTTTCTGTGGCCAACCAGATGGCTCTTCTGAGCACCAGAGCCCTCTTCCCTCCTGCAGCTTCCAGCAATTGCGATTCAGAGGCATTGCTGCAGAGCCATTTGTGGCTAGGAGGAGGGAGCCGCCAGTTGCCTTCTGCACAAGGGCGCCTTTTCTGGCGACTCTGCTCTGCGTTTATTAAGGGCTGGAGCGCCAAGAGGAGGAGAGGGAAGGAAAGTTGTTTCAGTCATCAAAAAAGCAAAGGGAAAGCGGACGGAGAGAGAAAAAAAAGCACTTTTAAATGCACCAAGTCAGGTCCCTACCCCAGCCCGGAGCAAGTCTCTCTGGGAGGCTGCAGTTGCTTACTCACTCCTTTGAGGCTCCTTCCCAGCCGATCCTTTGCTTTCCCAGGAGAGGCAAAATCCAGAGATAAGAGGACAGAGACGGAGGTTTGTGAATCATGCAAGGATCTGGGACTCATTTGGGGCTTTTTTAGGTTCAGGAAATGACCAAGGGGCTCCCCGCCGCAGAAAGGTGGTGGCGCTTGGGACATTTTAGTTTGGAGAAAAGGCGAGTGAGAGGGGCCACGAGGATCATCTAGTCCAACCCCCTGCAACGCAGGAATCTTTTGCCCAACGTGGCGCTCGAACCCACAACCCTGAGATTAAGAATGCCGGGCTCTACCAGCTGAGCTAGAGGTACAGTATATAAAAATTATGACTGGCCTGGAGAAAGTGGACGGAAGGAAGTTTTCCTTCCTCTCTCATGACACTGGTACTCATTTGCATTCAATGAAGATTCAAGATGGATAAAAGAAAGTCCTTCTCAAAGAAGGGCAGAGTTAAACTGTGGAACTCCCTCCCACAGGAGGCAGTGATGGCCACTGACCTAGATGGCTTTAAAAGAGGATTGGGCAGGTCCAGGGAGGGGCAGGATCAATAGAAACAGAGTGCATCTTTTTAAGCCCATGGGGACATTTGGAAAGACCCCAATGGCCCAGTTTAATTTTTCAAAGGATTTGAGTCCAATCCAACAGAGTCACTCTGTGCCTTGAAAAGCACCATCGAGTGGAAGGGGGGGGGGTAAACCACTCTTCCAACTTCCTCCTCCAGCTCTAAGCCCTTTCCAATGGAGACGGAGAGGAGTTGGGGGCAACTTGGGGCAGCATAAATGGTGACCCTTGTCCTAAAGACCACCCGATTTATCCTGGCACCAGTTTTCGTGGGCTAGAGTTCTCTCGGTTGTATCATAAATGACCGTCATCTGTTGGATACGGAAGAAGGGATGTATAAAGGACTGTTAGGGGGCAACGCAATTAAAGCTGAAATGGCTGAAATAGTTGTGGTTCCTGCATTGCGGAGGGGTTGGACTAGATGACCCCAGGTGTCCCAACTCTACAAGCCTATGATTCTATGACTGCAAAAGGAGGAGGAGGACCATGTACAGGAGCCATAATGTACACGCTCGTCCTCGCCGTCCGCCATGAGTTGCTCATCCCTTTTTAGAAAGCTGGCTGGTGGCCGCGAGCCACGCCCTGAGGTAGCCTTCCCTGCTAATTATGGGCTGCCTGCACCTGAGATGTCTTACTCTCCTACCTGCAGAGCCAGCGAGGGAAGATGGGGGGAGGGAGGGATTGCTTTGGAGAGAGGGTTAGGATCATAGAATCATAGAGTTGGAAGAGACCCCAAGGGCCATCCAGTCCAACCCCCTGCCAAGCAGGAAACACCATCAAAGCATTCCTGACAGATGGCTGTCAAGCCTCTGCTTAAAGACCTCCAAAGAAGGAGACTCCACCACACTCCCTGGTAGCAAATTCCACTGCCGAACAGCTCTTACTGTCAGGAAGTTCTTCCTAACGTTTAGGTGGAATCTTCTTTCTTGTAGTTTGAATCCATTGCTCCGTGTCCGCTTCTCTGGAGCAGCAGAAAACAACCTTTCTCCCTCCTCTATATGACATCCTTTTATATATTTGAACATGGCTATCATCTCACCCCTTAACCTTCTCTTCTCCAGGCTAGAGGCTTGCTTTGGGCTTTTTTCTGGCGGGGGTCCATGGTTGGGTGGGCCGACTTATGCAGTGAGGGGCAAAGGCCTCTCGCCTTCATGTGTCCTGAAGGGCTGTGGCTCGGGGCAGGACACCTGCCTTGCATGTAGAAGGTCCAAGGGTCAATTCCTGAGAGCACCTCCAGGGATGGCAGGGAAGGACTCCCTCCCTGAGACCCTGGAGAGCTGCTGCCAGTCAGTGTAGACAATACTCAGACCTATGTTCCTATTTTGGTTTCACACCTTGGTGTGTGTGTTGTTGTTGTGTTAATTATTCAGTTTCAGATTTCAAATATTCCATTTGATAGGTTTTCCAAAAAATCACTAAGGCAGGCATCCCCAAACTGCGGCCCTCCAGATGTTTTGGCCTACAACTCCCATGATCCCTAGCTAACAGGACCGGTGGTTGGGGAAGATGGGAATTGTAGTCCAAAACATCTGGAGGGCCGAAGTTTGGGGATGCCTGCACTAAGGCAGCCTGCAGTCATTGGGTGTTAGCGAAACCTAGTAAATGAAATGAATCTCCCATCCAGAAGCCACAGACTCCGTTCTGGAAAGCCCTCCCCAGAATCCCAGGTCAATGGGATCTGACTTTCCCCCACTTAGGAGTGTGACTCTGCACATGCTCTGTGACACCTTGTGCCTTACACGCTTCCACACATTCCACAGCCGAGTTCTGGGAATTGAGTTCTGGGCCTGAAGCCCTGCCCTCTCTCCACCCCCCAGAGCCAACTTAGCTTGGGCTGCTGCCCCCCATCTCTGCTAGATGACCCCCTGGGTGGGGGTTCCCTCCCGGCTCTGCCACGATCCTGCCCATCCCTCGGCGCTCCCCGCAGCCTGCCAGCCTTTTTTCTCCCGACTCAGCTCCCCAGAACCCCGGTGCAAAAAGATTCCCAAACCCGTCCCGCAGATCAAATAAAGGTAATTGCAGCGCAGGATGTGGGCGATTCCCAGTGGGAGGGTAGGAGTGGTCCCAGGTGGGGCAGGAGAGGGAACCCATGAAAGGCACAGCACCAGGGCCACACCCGGCATAAAACATGCTGCCGCAGCCAGAGACAGAAACCATTAGGGCGGGGGTACTGCACACACCTTCCTCGTAAAAGGAGGAACATGGCACGGTCCCAGGATGAGCTCACGGGAAGGGAAGGATCCCCGAGGAGGAGGAGGAGGAGGAGAAGGTGCAGGAGAGGATGGAGAGGCCTGACACACACACACACACACACAGAGGACCCTGGGCCCAGAGGCACCCTCACTCACCACCAGCAGCAGAGCGAAGCAAGATTCTAGTCCTCATGGTTCTGAATTAAATAGGAACATAGAATCATAGAGTTGGAAGAGACCACAAGGGCCATCCAGTCCAACCCCCTGCCGAGCAGGAAACACCATCAAAGCATTCTTGACATATGCCTGTCAAGCCTCTGCTTAAAGACCTCCAAAGAAGGAGACTCCACCACACTCCTTGGCAGCAAATTCCACTGCCGAACAGCTCTTACTGTCAGGAAGTTCTTCCTAATGTTGAGGTGGAATCTTCTTTCTTGAAGTTTGAATCCATTGCTCCGTGTCCGCTTCTCTGGAGCAGCAGAAAACTATCTTTCTCCCTCCTCCATATTACATCCCTTCATATATTTGAACATGGCTATCATATCACCCCTTCACCTTCTCTTCTCCAGGCTAAACATACCCAGCTCCCTAAGCCGTTCCTCATAAGGCATCATTTCCAGGCCTTTGACCATTTTGGTTGCCTTCCTCTGGACACGTTCCAGCTTGTCAGTATCCTTCTTGAACTGGACACGGTACTCCAGGTGAGGTCTGACCAGAGCAGAATACAGTGGTACTATTACTTCCCTTGATCTGGATGCTAACATCGGAAGCCGCCTTAGACGTTTGGTGTTGCCTGCGCTGACTGGCAGCAGCAGCAGCTCTCCAGGGATTCAGGCAAAGGGTGGGGTCGTTGGCCCCAGCCCTGCCCAGAGATGCCGCTGCAGATTGAACCGGGGACCTTCTGCATGCAAAGCAGCTGCTCTACCGAAGCAGCTTCTTCCTCCTGAAAGCGAAGCAAGATTCTAGACCTCAACGCTCCAGATAAAGTGCTGGCTGAAAAGGGGCAGAAGTTTGGAGGAGGTGCTTTGGCTCAAGCACTCCAGCTCCCATCCGTCCCACCCCAAGGGATTATGGGAGTTGTAGTCTAGTTGCAAGAAGAGGGCAAAAAGTGAGCATGTTTGTCAGCTGCCAGGGATGGAAGGATTTGCCCTTCTCTCATTTGCCCCCAGTCTTAAATTCAGGATCTCCACATTTCTGTGGAAATTTGGAGTTGGTTGTTACCACATTTACTCGAATCCAATGCTCACCTTTTTTTGGCCAGATTATGTTGTGAAAATTAAGGTGTGCATTAGATTCGATGGCACATTTACATTCGCCAGCAAATACTTTTTGGGGTTTCAAGGTTCTGAAAATTGAGGTGCGCTTTGGATTTGACGGCGCATTAGACTCGAGTAAATACGGTACTTAATCCTCATGACAATTCTTCAGCAATTTAGTGCAAATTTCTCTCAATTGACACCATTTTAACTAGCATACTCTTGGATGCAAGGCACTTTTCCTAATTCAATCCCATTTTAAAGGCCATTTTCACTTATGTCTTCAGCTGTGCGTTTCTGCAAACTCTGCTTGGTTGGAGAACTGCATTGCAAAATTCAGATGAGAGCAAATGTCACAGAAAGGCTGTCATTCAGAAAGTGGGAATGGGAATGCGATAGCTCAGCTAATAGAGCATGAAACTCTTAATCTCGGGGTTGGGTTCAAGCCCTGCATTGGATGAAAGTTTCCCGCATTGCAGGGGGTTGGACTAGATGACCCTTATGGTCCATTTCAACTCTACCATTCTTTGATTCTTTGATCAAGTGGGAGTTAATGTTTTTGCTTGTTGTGTAATGTGTTTTTATATTGTAAACTACCCTGTGATTCTCAAATGAAGGGCGGTGTACAAAGTTAATTAATAGCAGCAGCAGCAGCAATTTTATTTATTTATTGAATTTATTGAACATATCTACCGCCCTTCGTAGGAGAATCACAGGGCAGTTTAGAGCATAAAAATCTGGCTTGAGGTGTCAACTGAATCTGAATTCTGCTCCCTCCCTGCTTGTTCTAAAGCAGACATCCCCAAACTTCGGCCCTCCAGATGTTTTGGACTACAATTCCCATCATCCCTGACCACTGGTCCTGTTAGCTAGGGATCATGGGAGTTGTAGGCCAAAACATCTGGAGGGCCTCAGTTAGGGGATGCCTGTTTTAAAGCATTGTGGAGACGCCTGTACCCCTTTCCAGCCTTTCCCTGGAGAGTACTGACAGTTAAACCACTCTGGAAATTGTAGTTCTCCAAAAAGCGGCCTCCTATCACCTCCACAAACTACAGTTCCCAGGATTCTCTGGGAGAAGCCATGTGCTTTAAATGTAGGGTGTGAGAACACAAGAACGCAAGAAGAGTTGCCTGGATCAGGACCGTGGCCCATCTAGTCCAGCAACCTGTTCTCATAGCGGCCAACCAGGTCTGTCCTGAATTTTTCAATATTCAGCTTCACCGATGCCCTGAGCTCTCTCCCAAGTAGATCCTTCGAAAGTACGGTAATAAACGTAAGTTGGCCACATCTGTTAGTTTCAACGGTTCTACTCTGAGGAGGGCTAGCAGTGGCAACTAACCTGCGTGTTGTTATGAGTGTTGGCTGGGTCTGAATTTTCTCATTGCAACCCATTTCTTCAAAGATTGTGGGCTGAAACTACGAGAAGCCAAGTTACAGGGAACCAGGCAGAGGGCCTTCTCGGTAGTGGCACCCACCCTGTGGAATGCCCTCCCACCAGAGGTCAAAGAGAACAACAATTACCAGACCTTTAGAAGGCACCTCAAGGCAGCCCTGTTTAGGGAAGCTTTTTATGTTTGATTTCTGTATTTTAATGTTTTGTTGGAAGCCGCCCAGAGTGGCTGGGGGACCCCGGCCAGATGGGCGGGGTATAAATAAAAAATTATTATTATTATTATTATTATTATTATTATTATTATTATTAAATGGAGATGGCATCTGGACGCCGCCTGCTATTGGATCTGCCACTGCCCGTCATTGGCTCTGGTCCCGCCTACCGCTGGGGCTGCCTGCCTCCCACCCCTGCTAGCCCCAGAGCACATTGGCAGAGGAAATAGTGCTCCCAAGGAATCTCTCCTCAAGGGATGCAAAGATCTCCCTGAGATACACTTGAGGCACACCAACCACATTGGCCGGCCGGCTTGTTTCAGAGCTCAAATGACAGGCTGCCAGGATCAGGACCATCTCACTCCTTATAGAAGACATTGCAACACTTAATTGCACAGAAGGATGGAGTTTGCTAGGCATGACCTGTTTCCCAGTGCTGTGGTGTTGATCCACGATTACACACACACACACTTCAGCCCCTTGATCATTTTTTATTTCTTTATTTTCCATTTTATAATAGACGTTCACATCATAACACTCCACTTTACATCCCTAGCTCTTTAGAGCCTGTCAACTCCCTTCCCTCCCATTTCATGGCTTTCAAGATTAGCTTTTATATCATTGCATTTTGCACGTTTTCCGATTCTCATTACGTACATTATAAAATAACTCATAATTTTAAGATAGAAAGGTCGAAAGTTTCTCATTGCAAGTCTTCAAACAACCCTGCTAGTGATGTTAATTGCTTACAAGAGTCTTTCAGATATCGTATAAATTTGCTCCAGTCCTTTTGGAATGCTTGATCTTGCTGGTTTCGGATTTTTCCTGTCAGATTTGCCAGTTCTGCAAAGTCCATCATCTTCATCTGCCACTCTTTTTTCGTTGGTATTTCTTGTTGTTTCCATTTTGGGGCTAAAAGAATTCTTGTCGCAGCTGTTGCATACATAAACAATCTTTAATCTTCCTTTGGTATCTCTTCCAAGCCGCTATACCCAATAAAAAGGCTTCTGGTTTTTCAACAAAAGTATTTTTAAACACTTTCTTTAACTCATTATATATCTTTCCCCAGAAAGCCTTTACCTCTTTACAAGTCCACCACATGTGGTAAAAGATACCTTCCTTTTCTTTACATTTTCAGCACTCATTAGTTCTTGTCTTATACATTTTGGCAAGTTTAGCTGGTGTTAAATGACATAGAATCATAGAGTTGGAAGAGAGCACAAGGGCCATCCAGTCCAACCCCCTGCCGAGCAGGAAACACCATCAAAGCATTCTTGACATATGGCTGTCAAGCCTCTTCTTAAAGACCTCCAAAGAAGGAGACTCCACCATACTCCTTGGTAGCAAATTCCACTGTTGAACAGCTCTTACTGTCAGGAAGTGCTTCCTAATGTTTAGGTGGAATCTTCTTTCTTGAAGTTTGAATCCATTGCTCCGTGTCCGCTTCTCTGGAGCAGCAGAAAACAATCTTTCTCCCTCCTCCATATGACATCCTTTCATATATTTGAACATGGCTATCATATCACCCCTTAACCTTCTCTTCTCTAGGCTAACTTGTATACATTGTCCACTTGTATACATCATTTTCATAACATTTTCTTTAAGTGCACTGCATGCAGTAAAATTAATACCTTCCCTCAACATTACTGTTTAAGCTGTTAGCATGAAGCAGAGACCGCATCAAAGAAAAGGAGAGACGTAACTAGCCTCTTCTGGATGATATGTCTGCTTTCTCCGGCTTCTGTTATTGCCACCCCTGCTACCAACTCGAAAGCCACTTTATCACGCCATTCACTTGCTAGAGCAAAGAGTCAGTTAGCCTGGCACTCTGAGAGATGACCTGTGAAACGGATTGAGGGGTCTTAGCGGACCACAAAGGTAACATGAGGCAACAGTGTGGTGCAGCAGCAAAAAAAGCAAATGCAATTCCAGGCTGCCATCAAAAGATGTCTAGTGTCCAGATCTAGGGAGGTAATAGTATCACTCTCTTTTGCCTTAGTCAGGCCCTGCCTTGAGTCCTGGGTCCAATTCTGGTCACCCCAGTTAAAAAATGACATTTGCAAGCTGGAAGGTGTGCAGAGGAGGGCGACCAAGATGATCGAGTCAGGAAGCGAAGCCTGATGAGGAATGGTTGAAGGCGCTGGTTGTGTTTAGCCTGGGAAAGAGGAGACTGAGAGGAGACAGAGCCATATTTCAAGGGCTGTCGCATGGAAGAGGGAGCAAGCTGGTTTTCTCTTGCTCTGGAGGGTAGGACTTGAACCCATGGCTTCAAGTTGCAATAAAGGATTTTCTGACTAAACATCAGGAAGAAATTTCAACAGTTCAACGATGGAACAGTTCCCTTGGAAGGTGGTGGACTCTCCTTCCTTGGAGGTTTTTAAGCAGAGATTGTCTGGGATTCTTCAGCCATGCTTCCTGCAATTGCAGGGGGTTGGACTAGATGGCCCTCAGGGGCTCCCTTCCAACTCCACAATTCTATGAAATCACCAGGGATGTTCTGGGCATGTATGGAATTCAAAAGGTGGAGCCTTTCACACCTTTTGAATACACACTTTGTGGGCCAAACCTGCCGCAATCTGGATCTGATGGAGATCAGAGACAAGATGTTTTGACTCAGCAATCCAGAGGCCAACCATTCCCCCACCCCGCCCTCCTGGGCCCGTCCCCACCCAGCTGCTGACTCAACCCCTGAACCCCACCCTGGAAGCCTCCTCCTCCTCTTCTGAGGTCATGCAGAGCCTGTGTTGCTGTGGGTGCAAAAAACGGAACCCGCCGTGGTTTGTTTTGTGGCTGCAGTCGAGGCTCTGATCTCTCCCGCCATGGAGCCTCCCTTGCTGATCCCACAAGGCCGTCTGCCTGGTTCTCCAGCCACACTCTTTGCTAGAGAGACAGTGCGGTGTAGTGGTTAGAGAGTCAGGCTAAGGCCTGGGAAGAGAGCAGGGTTCGAATCCTCCCACTCAGCCACGAAGCTCTCACTGGGTGACCCTGGCCCCTCTCCACCTGAGCTACCTCACAGGGCTGTTGGAGGGATTAAAGCAGGCAGCCCCAAACTTGGCCCTCCAGATGTTGTGGGACTACAATTCCCATCATCCCTGACCACTGGTCCTGTTAGCTAGGGGTGATGGGAGTTGTAGTCCCGAAACATCTGGAGGGCCAAGTTTGGGGGGTGCCTGGATTAAAGGATGAGGAGAAGAATCATGTATTCCCCTTCATGCTCCTTGGAGAAAAGCATGGGATATAAATGCAATAAAGGAGGACATGAGATGCAGCTTGATGGTGGAGGTACCATCAAGAATCAGAGGGTTGTGGAGAATTAAATTTAAATTAAATTAAATTTAAAGAATCCCTAGGTGTGGAGGTGATTTGAGGTCCTATTCCAGCGCTCTGGCTCTCCCTTGAACCAAGAGGCATCGGAGTGAATCCCAGAAGGCAGGAAGGGGGGTTGGGAAGGCGATGATTTAGTGCTTTGGGGAAGGGGGGGCAGAAGGGGGGAAGATCAGAACCACCGGTGTCAAGCTGGGATCAGGCTGCTCCTCGGAGGCATGTAGTGCAGAGGGTGAATTACGAATTGGGGATCATCCAAACACGCCGCCTTCCAGTGAAAGTTGATCTCCGCCTCCGGGGACACGGGAGGCCTGCGCAAGAACAGCAGCACCTGGCATCCGGCGCGGCAGCGGTGCAAGATGCTCGAGCGGCCATGCGCCGGCAAAGAATAGCGGCCCTTGGGAATCCGAGAGGGAGAACAAAACAGGGGCCCAGTTCAGGCCTGGCTCGCTGACGGGACCCGTCAGTCACGCAAGCAAAGGAGCTTGGCCAGCGTCACCCCTCCAAGCACTTTCCACTTTCCTTGGTTTTTTTTCAAAGCAGGCATCTAATCCGAGGGGAAGTGGCGATCGCCACGCACCATTTGCAGAGAGCGGCGGAGACACGGGGCTTTGGGCGCCGGTCAGGAGCCGTCTCAGCCTCGGCTGCTACCCATCCGCCCCGCTAGAAACTCAAGCAGCCGTGCCTCCAAACCTCAAGGGCCTTGGCTGGGAAAAGACCGCAATGCCATTATATGAACCTCATTTGGAAGAGCTTGGGCGGGTCTGGTTGCCTTTGCACAAAAAGGAGATGCACTTGATGAGAGTTGCTGAGAATGGGACCTAAAACGATGCTATGCAGGCCAGCAATGGGTGGGAGCTGTGGTGCTGCTTGCCTTAAACCTTGGAGGTACGCACCCATTGCTGGATCAGGCCAAAGGGGACCCACCGACTCCAGCATCCTGTTTTCGTGGTGGCCAACTGGTCAGGTACCTCTTGCAAGCAGGATTCGAGCACAAGAGCCCTCTCCCCTCCTGCCGCATGCAGTCGGTGAACATGGGGGATGAAGCTGTTCCCCTAAATGTTCCTGCTAAATTAGAGTACAACAACAACAACAACAACAACAACAATTTATTATTTATACCGCGCCCATCTGGCTGGGTTTCCTCAGCCACTCTGGGCGGCTTCCAACAAAATGTTAAAATACAACAATCTATTCAACGCTTCCCTAAAGATGGTTGGACAGTGTTCTCGAAGCTACGAACATGAGTTTGACCAAACTGCCTGGCGTGCTCTGGTCCATGGGGTCACGAAGAGTCGGACACGACTAAACGACTAAACAACAACAAACAGGGCTGCCTTCAGATGTCTCCTAAAAGTCTGGTAGTTGTTTTTGTCTTTGACATCTGGTGGGAGGGCGTTCCACAGGGCAGGTGCCACTACCGAGAAGGCCCTCTGCCTGGTTCCCTGTAACTTGGCTTCTCGCAGCAAGGGAACCGCCAGAAGGCCCTCAGAGCTGGACCTCAGTGTCTGGGTTGAACAATGGGGGTAGAGATGCTCCTTCAGGTATACTGGACCGAGGCCGTTTAGGGCTTTAAAGGTCAGCACCAACACTTTGAATTGTGCTCGGAAACATACTGGGAGCCAATGTAGGTCGTTCAGGACCGGTGTTATGTGGCCTCGGCGGCTGCTCCCAGTCCCCAGTCTAGCTGCTGCATTCAGGATTAGTTGTAGTTTCAGAGTCACCTTCAAAGGTAGCCCCACGTTGAGCGCATTGCAGTAGTCCAAGCGGGAGATAACTAGAGCATGCACCACTCTGGCTAGACAGTCTGCAGGCAGGTAGGGTCTCAGCCTGCGTACCAGATGGAGCTGATAGACAGCTGCCCTGGACACAGAGTTGACCTGTGCCTCCATGGACAGCTGTGAGTCCAGAATGACTCCCAGGCTGCGCACCTGGTCCTTCAGGGGCACAGTTAACCCATTCAGGACCAGGGAGTCCTCCACACCTGCCCACCTCCTGTCCCCCCCCCCAAAACTGTACTTCTGTCTTGTCAGGATTCAACCTCAATCTGTTAGCCTAAAGTATTAAAGCCTGGTGCCCCTTCTGCCCGGCTTAGAAAGGGAGGCACGTTGCTCATGCGCACGACAACAGCACATCGGGATGTCACACGTGTGTGACATCAGCCCCCACAATTGCCCTCGCAAGCAGGCACCTCTGGCAGCCCTAACTTGTTCCCCTACAAAATATTTCACCACATGCCACTGTCCCAGATTGCTGTTGAGAAGCACAGCTGCTTCCGACTGTGGAGGCAGAGCCGAGCCATTCTTGCCATCCATAGCCCTCCTCTTCCATGGATCTCTCCAGTCCTCTTGGATAATAATAATAATAATAATAATAATAATAATAATAATAATAATAATTTAAAAACTGGTTGTTAGGAGGCTTACAAATCTGGTTGCCTTACCACAGTTCCATTGAGTTTTCTAGCATTCACCTCTGGTTTCCCCCCCCCCTTTTTTTTCCTTTATCTAATTTTAAGGCGGTGCCGTCTTCTCTTATCAATTGCACAAACGGCTCAGTAACGTGTTATTTACAAAGCACTCATCCTTGCAAACAGGAGTGTGGCGAGTGAAATGAAATAAGTTCCCTGTGGAAAACCCCGGAGCGTCAAATCTAGGCCAGGGAGAGAGGGGAGGGCCATTGGATGTTTTTGTTAGGGAGCAGAGAGAGATTCATTCGGTTGGCAATCTGAAAACTGCATCCCAAACTGAATGTGTGAATGCAGATGTCTGGTAACACTTGCATTCCTCCAAACATTGTGGCGTGGTTTTCCAACGAAGTGGGGGAGGGACATGCGTGTTATTAGAGGAAATAAGATAAAGGATGCATCTGCGGAAGGTTCTTTCAAAAATCCATATATTGTGTCCATGTGTACATTGAGGAGAAATTTGCACAGAAAATGCTGGTGAATCTCCACCTGGATTTTTATTTAGAAAGGTTGCAAGCAGATGTAGAAACCAAGCAAAACCAAGCTGCCCTGTGGCCCCAAGAGATTTGGGGTACCCTTCTCTTGGGCCTCATCAGTTTCCCGCAACTTTCGCCCAGATTTTGCACCCAAAGGCTTTATCTCTGGAAGTTCCAGCCTCATCTATCAGTTTCGGATTAAACAAAGAGGCAGGGTTGTAAAAATGCTTTAAAAAGTCTCTTTTGTAGTTCAAAGGGGGTGTTGGTGAAAAAAGAAAAAGGGATGTTTTATCATGAGTAAGTTCTGCTGAAATATTTGCCGCCCAGGGGGATCAGCAACGGAAACCGGGTGTAAAAGCCCCGGGAGCTTCAGAGATTGGGAGGAAGGCATTCCAGGCGAAATAAAAAAAACGTTTGCAGGTGCCTCTCGGGATTGTCAGAGGTGCCGGCTCCATTCTGCTCCGCTTACGAGAGCAGTAAGGCAGCCACCTTTTCATCCCAGGTGTCGCAAAGGAGAGATCGAAGTCGCCGGAGCCAGCTCTTCTTAAATATCAAAAAGTAGGCAGTTTGGGGGGATTCCTAGCTGGTTGTCTGGCCAGTGTTTTGGGCTTCTGCAGGTGGCAATGGTGGGCTTTTGGTCTGGTCTGGCTGGCTCTATTTATATGCTCTTGTATGGCGCTTTGATGGAAAGTGGATAGGAAAATCCTTTCATTCCGCTCTCACAAAGTTACAATGCAGGGCCATCTCCTGAAGACTCAGGACCGGGGAAGGAAAGACCTTCTTTGTGTAGAGAAGTGTTGGAGTCTGGAACTCCCTGCCACAGGAGACAGCGATAGCCACCAGCCTGAGATGAGTATTGATGGCTACTAGGCATGAAGGCTCGGCTCTGCCTTCCCAGTTGGAGGAAGCAATGCTTCTGTATCCCAGTTGCTGGGAGCCCCAGGAGGGGAGAGGGCTCTTGTGCTCGGATCCTTCTTGGAGACTTCCCTTTGGGGCATGTGGCTGGCTGGCCCAATGGCAAGGGTCTCCTGGTGCTCTTATGGAACCTCCATTCCCAGAGGCAGTCTACCTCGAGTCCTAGGTACTGATGGGCATTTGGCTGCTGTGAGAACACTAGATGGGCCATGGGCCTGATCCAGCAGGCTCCTCTTACCTCCTGAACCCACCATCTGGCAGATGAACAACTGAGCAGAAATTCACTCCGTTGTCCCGTCAAAACCAACAGCTATCCTCTTGATTTCAAGGAGATGGAAGCCCAGCTCCTTTCCTTAGGATCAGATGCCATGAAGCGCATCCTATTGCGAAACTCAGAAAGTCTCCAATTCATCTGAGGTCAGGTCTTTATTTCCCCACCTGGTTGTTCTTCTCTGTTGAAACAGGATTCTTGACTGGCGTCGGTGATGGTTTCACTGCTCCAAGACCAAGCTAGCATTACCTTTTCGCCTTCGGATTCTCTGGACAGCAACCCACGCGGTGACCGGATGCAGACCCATGACAATTCGGGGTCCCCCATCCAGCAGGTGAGAATCCTAGAAGGGACCCCCGGGGGCCATTTAGTCCAGCCCCCTGCATCGCAGATGAGAATGGCCATGCGGTCCCTTCCCCACTTGACCAGTGTCAATCCAGGAGAGGTGTTCCTGCTGGACATCAACTCCCAGCCCGTCTGACCATTGGGGCCACAGTGGCTGATGGGAGCTGGAGTCTCTTGACATCACGTAATGAGCCAGTGTTGCCTAGTGGTTAGAGTGTCGGACTAGCACCCAGGAGAGACCAGGGTTCAAATCCCCCACTCAGCCATGTAGCTCACCTGGGTGTTGTGAGGATAAAATGGAAGGGACCCCAAGGCTCCTCTAGCCCAACCTATTGTAAGTCAGGAATCTCCCCTAGATTCCCATAGAGTTTGACTTACTTATCTTGTAGGGATGGTTGGGAATAGTGCCCAGCTGGGTTTGGGGTTTTTTTTGGGGGGGGATAGACAGGATGGGGAGTTATTACCTGGGTAGGCTGGGGCTCCCTACCTTGAGATGCTGCTGGGTTTACAACCTGGGACCCTTCTACCTGCCAGGCATCTGCTCTCCCAGTGAACTAACCCTCCTCAAACGTGTTTGGTGGCTTTCAGGCCGGGGGTGTCGCAAGGGGAGTGCTGGCCACCCCGGGTGTCGTGCCTGGGGAGGGTGACAAAATCCCTCTGGGCGGATTGGCATGGCGGCACTCACACCCCCGGCGGGTGGATGTTTGCGATTGGCATGATCGCCGTCGTGGAAATCCACCTGCTGATCGAGCAAATACGCCCGGTGATCAGTCTGACCTTACACACACACACACACCGGGCAGGTGGCATTTGCACCCCCCAGTGGGCGGCACTTGCATCCCTGGTGGGCAGTTTTATGCGATCGGCAGTCGGGTTTTCATGAGCGGCGGTCGGCGCTGGCACCCCCGGCGGGCAGTGCTCGCACCCGCATCCGGTGGCGCTGACACGGTTTAATGTGATCGCCAGGCGTATCTGTCTCGCGGTCAACCCTCCCTAAAGAAAGCTCAACAACTTTGGGCGATGTTCCCAAAAATTGCAATGTGGGGGGTGACCCCCCCAAAAAATGCACCGGGTACCACCTGACCTTGCTATGCCTCTGCTTTCAGGAGACCCCGGGCTTCTGCTGCCCGTCGTATGATGGCGAGGCCCAGGCCGAGAGGACGCACCTGGAGTCTTCCCCGAGCTCCAGCACCTCCTCCCCGCCCCCTGAACACATCTACAGGAGGTTCTCCGCCAGCCAAGGTGCCCCAGCTGAGCAGGAAGCCTTCCAGGTCCCTTCCGGCGCCGCCGAGAAGTTCAGGCGCTACAGCTACGAGGAGAGCGCGGTCGGCACCTGCGGCCGGTTCAAGAGCTCTCTCCGCAACACCCCTTTCCACCCGTACAAGAGGCAGTTCCCAGAGGAGACCTTCCCAGAAGCTCAGCAGGCCCTGGCCATGGACGGACAGCTGTTCAAGGCAGCAAGCATGGACGGCTTTGAGGAGATGTGTGGGCCCGCCATGAGCAGGGAGGCGGAGATGTATCTCGCGCACCTTCCCAACCTCTCCTCCGAGCCGGCCTGGTGCAACGGCCTGCAGTATGGCAACCCTGGGCAGGAGCATCACCCCCAGGCTATGGTGAGTTGGGCGAATTCTAATTAAACAGCGGCAGTCCTTGGGAGGTGGGTTCGAACTCTACGGTTCTGTGATTCCATGACCTCAGAAGGTGGTGGACTCTCCTTCCTTGGAGGTTTTTAAGCAGACGTTGGGTGGCTACCTCCCAGGGATTCTTCAGCTGTGATTCCTGCATTGCAGGGGGTTGGACTGGATGACCCTCGGGGTCCCCTCTGGCTCAAAAATTCTACGCTTATTATGTCCACCAAAATGATCAATGGGATGGGGAAAGGCTTTTTAACATAGAGAAAAGTCTAGGAAGACGCAAGATCATAGAATCATAGAGTTGGAAGAGACCACAAGGGCCATTCACTACTGGTTTTCTCAGTAGTGATGTATGGAAGTGAGAGCTGGACCATCAAGAAGGCTGATCGCCAAAGAATGGATGCTTTTGAATTATGGTGCTGGAGGAGACTCTTGAGAGTCCCATGGACTGCAAGAAGATCAAACCTATCCATTCTGAAGGAAATCAGCCCTGAGTGCTCCCTGGAAGGACAGATTATGAAGCTGAGGCTCCAATACTTTGGCCGCATCATGAGAAGAGAAGAATCCTTGGAAAAGACCCTGATGTTGGGAAAGATTGAGGGCACTAGGAGAAGGGGACGACAGAGGACGAGATGGTTGGACAGTGTTCTCGAAGCTACGAACATGAGTTTGACCAAACTGCGGGAGGCAGTGGAAGATAGGAGTGCCTGGCGTGCTATGGTCCATGGGGTCACGAAGAGTCGGACACGACTAAACGACTAAACAAAAACAACAACAACATAGAGAAAAGTCGAGGAAGAAGCAAGATAACAGAATCATAGAATTGGAAGAGACCACAAGGGCCATTCAGTCCAACCCCCTGCCAAGCATCCGTCTGTCTCGGCAGACAACGGAGGAGCGTGGCTTTGGGGGTGAAGTCGAAGCATCTGATAGTTGCAGTGCATGGCAGAGGTACAGCAAATCATGCAGGCCGTGAAGAAAGTGCATAGCTCAATGGAGATGTCAGTGCCGTGCGCGGCAGCCGTGGAAAATGCAAACGCTGTGCTAACGGTCATTAGGAAAGACATTGGAAACCAAACCAGCAATATCATAATACAAATCTCTGGTGTGATCGGATTTTGAATCCTGTGCCCTGGCATATTGCAGAGCTGGAACGGGTCAGGGAAGGGCCAGATGATCAAGGGGAGGGGTGACTCCCCTATGAAGAAAGATCACAGCCTTTGGGACTTTTCAGTTTAGTGAAGCAGTGATTAAGAGGCGACATGGTTTAAGTTTATAAAATGATAAACTTGGGCTGGAGAGAGTGGATAGAGAGAAGTTTATCTCTCACTAGAATTCCTGGACATCCCATGAAGCTGAATGCTGGGAGAGATGAAAGGGATCTCTTTCTTCACGCAAAGTTAAACTGCGGAACTCCCTGCTACTGCAGGAGACAGTGATGGCCAGCAACTTGGATGGCTTTGAAAGGCTTAGGCGAATTCATGGAGGAGGAGAGGGCTCTGCTCTGCTTCTACGGTCAGAAGCAGCAACGCTTCTGAATACCAGTTTCTGGAAGCCTCGGGAAAGGAGAGGGTTTGAATTCTGAAGGCAGGTTGCTCAAAATGGGCATCTGGTTGGCCACCGTGAGAGCAGGAGGCTGACTAGGGAGGCTCCCACTGGCCTGATCCAGCAGGCTTCTCTTCTCGTCTTCCTAGGCGTCCAAAGCTACTATTTCAAGGAGATCACCCCCGAAAGCGGCACATACACACACTACTCTTTCTGTTTAACTTTCGGTCTTAGGCTCTACAAGAAGTTCCCGGCCAAAGAAAAGAGGGGGAAAAGAGATGCGTTATACCCATTAATTAAGACATTTTAAAATCACTTGCTGCCTTAATTAGAGGTGTAACAGTCACAAGGTCTCCTGGCTGGCAAGACGCATTCTGGAGTTGCAAAGGATTGCAAAGCAGTCGCCAGCTGCCAAGCCTCTTCTGTACAGTACATTCCGGCTGCAACCGCAGCAGAACCAGGGCGAAAGGAGTTTCTTAGAGCCACCATCAAGTCCGATGGCCCTTTTCCAGCTCCTCCCCCCTCTTGCTTGCCCCTTCCATGCCTAGAAAGCCTGAGTCCAAGCTGCTTTCCATTTCTCCAAGGCTTTTTTAGGTATGCATCCGAGCGATTTTGCCTTTGGAAAACCTGCTACACAGGAACAAGTTTTAATGTGCAGAAAACCCAATTGCCGTTAGTTCCCTCCACCGGGAGGTGTTGAAAGCCACCAGCATGGATGCCTTGAAAAGAGGATTAGATAAATTTAGGGAGGTTGTCAGTGGCTGCTAGTGGGGATGGCTGCACTCTGCCTCCACGACTGGTGGAAGGCAATGGCTCTGAATGCCGGTTCCTGGGAACGAGGGAAGGAAGAGGGCTATTGTGCTTGTGTCCTGCTTGTGGTCTTCATTTGGGGGCATCTGGGTGGCCCCAGATGAGGACAGGAGGTTAGACTAGACACAGGCTTCCTCAAACTCAGCCCTCCAGATGTTTTTGGTGTGATCCCTAGCTAGCAGGACCAGTGGTCAGGGATGATGGGAAATGTAGTCTCAAAAACATCTGGAGGGCCGAGTTTGAGGAAGCCTGGACTAGAAGTTCCCCCTCTGGCCTCATCCAGCTGCTACATGCTTCTGATCCTGTTATTGTTGCATGCCACCCCAATTTCTGAGCAGTGTGAGATTCTGGGGTACCAGGCACTTACATAAAGACTATGGTATCTTTGTGATCTGTGTCTCTGAAGACGGTTTGGAAACTTCAGCTGGTGCAGAATTTGATGGCCAGCTTGCTCATCGGAGCAAGACGGTTTGAGGATATTACACCAGCGATCCTGGTCTGACTCCACTGGCTACCAATTAGTTTCCGTGCCCAGTTCAAAGTGCTGGTTTTGACCTATAAAGCCTTAAACGGCTCAGGGCTGCAGTACCTCAAGGACAGCCTCTTTCCAGATGAACCGTCCTCCCTGGACCCTGAGATCATCTTCTGAGGCCCTTCTTCATGTGCCACCTTCTCAAAAGGTTCGGAGGGTGGCAACACGAGAGCAGGACCTTCTCTGCAGTGGCTCCCCATCTGTGGAATGCTCTCCCCAGGGAAGTTCGCCTGGTGCCTTCATTATACACCTTTAAGTGTAGGCAAAAACGTTCCTTTTTAACCAGGCCTTTGGTTGATTTGATTGACATCCTATGCCCTTTTAAAATGTGGGGATTTTTTTTGGGGGGGGGAGGTTATTGGGTTGTTGTTGCTTTTATTTTGTTATTCATTTAGTGGTTTTATATTTTGATTTTCTTCTGTGAACCACCCTGAGACTTCCTTGTATAGGGCATAGTAGTAATAATAATAATAATAATAATAATAATAATAATAATAATACACCTCAAAAAGGCCATGCTGCTCCCATAACTGCAGCTCCATTTCTTCATCAGCTTGCAATATTTTTAATATTAAAAAAGCTACATTTCTGTGCCTTCCCCCCCAATAGACACACTTCTCTACATAAATACATTTCCTGATATGTGTCATCAGCAAGCCACTGATAGAACACATCTTTGAGCATTATTTTAACGAACATAAACATTTGGTAGCCCCTTTCCCCTAATATATGCATTTGGCTTGCAGTTTTTATTTTATTTTTATTTTGCATGGCGCGATTCAGAATTCCAAAGCACCAAAGCCATTGATAGCCCTCTCTTCTTCCATGAATTTGCCTGAACTTTTAAAGCCATCCCAGTCGGGAGCCACCGCTGCCTCCTGCTGGAGTGAGTTCCGCAGTTTATTTATGGAGTTCATGAAAAAGTCCTGCCTTTTATCAGCCCTGAATCTTCCAACACTCGCCTTCATGTCCATGAGCTCAGTTGCTGGTCCTCGTCAGGGTAGAACCCTTGGAATGGATCTAAGCTACCCACATCCATTCATTGCATTGTGGCTCTACTCCGAGTAGTACCAACACTGAACACAGGCTTCCCGCACCTGAGGTTTTGGTTTTTTAATATGGCACCATAGAATCATAGAATCCTAGAGTTGGAAGAGACCCCAAGGGCCATCCAGTCCAACCCCCTGCCAAGCAGGAAACACCATCAAAGCATTCTTGACATATGCCTGTCAAGCCTCTGATTAAAGACCTCCAAAGAAGGAGACTCCACCACACTCCTTGGTAGCAAATCCCACTGCCAAACAGCTCTTACTGTCAGGAAGTTCTTCCTAATGTTGAGGTGGAATCTTCTTTCTTGTAGTTTGAATCCATTGCTCCGTGTCCGCTTCTCTGGAGCAGCAGAAAACAACCTTTCTCCCTCCTCTATATGACATCCTTTGATATATTTGAACCATAATGTTCTTCTCTCGTCCACCAGGAAACGGAGGTCAAGCTGAAGACCCCACCTCTGGAGGAACAGACCAGCCCCTACTGCTACCAACCTCAGGCCCCACAGATGTTTTGCCCCTCCCACCCTTACCATCAGGTAAGGCAGGACGGGGCGACCGCGGGACCCTCACCCACAACACGAGTGGCACCAGATTGCAGGGTCCAGCAGCTGAACTGCGGAACTCCTTCCTGCAGGAGACGCTGGCAATCACCAACCCAGATGGCTCTGAAAGAGGATCGCTCCCATTTCATGGAGTTGGAGGGAAGCTAGCGAGGGCTTTGCTCTGCCTCCATGGTCAGAGGCAGTAAATGCTTCTGAAAAACCAGTCGCTGGAGTGTGTTCGAATCCTGCTTTCAGGATTCTAAGCCTCTCAGTGCCTACCAGCCACAAATGAATCCGCTCTACTTCCACGGTCAGAAGCAGCAATGCTTCGGAAAATGAGTTGCTCGAAAGTGCAGGAGATGAGAGTTGCTTTCGCACTCGGCTCCCGCTTGCGGGCTTCCCCCAAAGGGCAGCTGGTCGGCCACTCTGAGAACAGGGTGCTGGACCAGGCAGGGCAGGGGCCCAATCCAGCAGAATGAGCCACTTCCAGGTTGCCATCATCGGATTCCTTGCGCAACACGTCCTAGCCACCTCTGACTGCCTGACCAACCCCTCTGTCATCCAGGGAGGTCAGCGTCCTCCTTCGTTTTTGGCCCTGACCAGCAGAACGGATTCGCCTCGTGTTTTACTGGGTCAAGGTAAGGCTGACTCAGTCAGAAACCATCTCCTGGCTGGCCTGGAGTCACCTGCCCATCCACCTTACGTGCCAGCCTTGCCATCGTAAAACTCCCGAAAGGCGGCTGGACCATTCTGCTGTCCCTCGTTTGCCTATAAAAAAAAATGAAATAACACACTTGACTCCGACTGCCTTGAAACTCATAAAACAGAAATGGCCTTTCAAAACAGCCCGTAATGAAGACACCTCCGCCAGCTCCTGCCCCAACTTCTGAAGGAGAGACTGAAACCAATAAAATGGGAATTGCAGCACAAAGTACCTCCTTGCCTGGTCCCAGAACCGCAGGTGAGCAAGGTGGGGCAGGTGACCCCTGGAGCCTCGCTGGAGGGCAGGACGTGGCCCCAGATGCCAAGAAAAGCCCCGGCGCATGATCTGACCCCCCAAGCGCACCAGAAGAGCCCCATTTGATCAGACCAGTGGCCCTTCTGGTCCAGCTGCCTCCTGTTCTCACCGTGGCCAAATACCCCTCATAGCCTAGGAATCAAGATAGACTGCCACTGGGCCTGGAGGTTCCATGAGAGCATCAGAAGACCACTGTTGGGTCAGGCCAAAGGGGGCCCACCTGATCCAGCGCCCTCTTCTCACAGTGGCTGACCAGATGTCCCAGTCAAATCATAGAATCATCGATTTGAGGATGATGTAGTCCAACCCCCTGCAAGGGAGGAATCTTTCGCCCAAAGTGGAGCTCAAGCCTACAGCCCCAAGATTAAGAGCAGAAAGCCCACAAGCAGGACCTGATCCTTGCTGGATCAAGCCAAAAGGGACCCATCTAGTCCAGCAACAGCTGTCCAGAATTTGTCCGGTCTTCTTTGGAAGCCCTCCAAGTTGGCGGCTCTCACTGCCTCATGTGGGAGGGAGTTCCACAGCTTAACTCCGTGCTGTGTGAAGAAGGACCTTTTCATCTGCCCTGCATCTTCAGCTTCATCAGAGTTCCAATGTTATGAGTGGGGGGGGGGAATTGTCCACATAGGGGAGTCCCTCCGTTCCCTTGATCATCCCTAACCATTGGCCATGCTGGCTGCCCAGAGCTGGTACGGCAACATTTAAAGGGCTCACAATCTCCTTGCCATTAATATTCCTCTGTAGGGCTTTGCAGCTTCTGCAGATGCCCTGAGGAAATCTCCCCAGGACGGGCTGCAGAGAGCAGAGTATCGCCCACGACGCAAGACAGCACCTTCCCTGGGTACCCAAGAGCTTTCTGGGCTCGGTTCCTGGGGCCTGGGGCCGCCTCCCTCCCCTCAAGCAGCCTGGGCTCCCTTGGCCTTGAGAAGGTCTCTCCTTGTTCCCTTAGAAATGCGTAAAGGAACACTAATAAAGGATAATGATATGCAGCACCCTCGGTGTTCTTTTACAGAGCACAAGGAGTTAGCGCACGGATGGACTGTGGAACTCCCTCCCACAGGAGGCAGCAAGGGCCACCAAGCTAGGTGGCTTTAAAAGACAAGTTTGTGGAGGAGGAGAGGGCTATCCAAGGCTACTAGTCATGGTGGCTGCAAACCAGGGCTTCGGCTGGCCGGCATCATAACCTCTTTGTGACTTTGCTTCTGTTGATGGAGGTTCATGCAGCAATTTTGATATTGATTGATTGATTGATTATGGTTCTTGACCAGCACAAATTTTGATATTAATTATTTTCGGTCAGGGATTCCGTAGCTGTGATCCCTGCGTTGCAGCGGGTCTGACTCCCAACACTACAATTCTATGAATGTTTTAAATAGTCGTTTACCTGTGTTGTGTTGTTGTTTTTTAACGCATGGGTTCGTTGTGTTATTCTTTCTGTAAATCTCTTGGAGTTTGTTTTGGTTTTTTGCACTCTAGCCTTTTGTACAACGAAGGTCTCTCTCGTCTCCTTGTGTCCCTAGTATCCTGCGGGGAACAGCTACCCGTTCTCCTACATCTCCAGCTCGCAGTACCCCTACCAACGAATCGCCCCCCAGAGCAGCCAAGAGCATCACCAGCCCCTCTTCCCCAAGCCTATCTACTCCTATAGGTAAGCCTTTACACATTCGTTGGGGTGCTTAGAACCTGCTCTTTGGTAAGATTCCCCCAAGGCATCTTAAAAGAGACAGAATAGCAAGATCAGTCAAACAATCCGTAATGGGAAAGCACCAGTAGATATTGGCTGGTGAAAAAGAGAAATTCAGGTTTTTCACTTCAGTTTTTGGAGTGATGTCTAAAAGGACACCAGAAGAGCCTGCCAGACCAGGACAAAGGCGACCCACCCAAGCCTGTCCTCACAGTGGCCAAATACCCCCAAGAACCTAGGAATCAAGATAGACTGCCTCTGGAGCTGGAGGTTCCACGAGAAGAGGCCTGGCTACCAAAGGGGGCCAACCAGGTCAGCATCCTGTTCATACAGTGGCCACCCAGAGGCCCACAAGCAGGACCCCTGACTGCAACAGCCCCGTCCCATCTTGCAGTTGGCAATTGGAGGTAGGCTGCTCCTGAGCCTGGAGGCTCTGTGTCGTGATCCTAGCCAATAGCCTTCCCAAAGGCCCATTGAGTGCGGCAGTCTGTTCTCACAAATGCCCCACGGAACAGAGGAATCTAGATAGACTGCCTCTGCAATTGGAGGTTCCATCAGAACGTCGGAACCAGCCACTGACTAACCGGGATGCCTGTAGGAAACCCACAAGCAGGACTCAAGGACAAGAGCCCTCTCCCCTCCTGCGGTTTCCAGCAACTGGAATTCAGAGGCATTTGTTATCTCCAACAGTGGCTAGGAGCCACCAAGAGCGAACTGTATCCTCCATAGATCCCCTTTGGAAGCCACCTGTTTGGGCAACTAGCAGACTCCTGCAGTAGCCAAGGCTGTGTCAAGAAGGACCTGGTCTGGCCTGAACCTCCAAATGTCCAGCTTCATGGGGTGCCCCCAATGAGTTCCAATAATAATAATAATATTATTATTACAGAGTTAAAAACTGGCAGTGATCTACCCCTTTTGGGGGGGTTCAGGTCAAAGTTGTTAAGCTTTTTTAGGGAGGAGGAAGGCCCATTTTTAGGGGTTCAGGTCAAAGTTGTTGAGCTTTTCTGAGGTGGGAGGAAAGCCCTCTTTTTGGGGGGTGAAGGGCTAAAATGTTGAGCATTTTTTAGGGGAGCCAAAGTTGTTGAGCTTCTTTGGGGGGAGCCAGTGATCTACCAGTGATCTACCACAGACGTCCAGTGATCTACCGGTAGATCACGATCTACCTGTTGGACGTGCCTGATTTATACCCTGCCCATCTGACTGGGTTTCCCCAGCCACTCTGGGCGGCTCCCAACAGAATATTAAAACCACGATAAAACATCAAACATTCAAAACTTCCCTGATCAGGGCTGCCTTCAGATATCTTCTAAAAGTCAGGTAGTAGTTTATTTCCTTGACATCTGATGGGAGGGCGTTCCACAGGGCGGGCGCCACCACCAAGAAGGCCCTCGGAGCTGGACCTCAGTGTCCGGGTTGAACGATGGGGATGGAGATGCTCCTTCAGGTATTCTGGCCCTCAACATAAGAGCAAGATGCTGTAGCACGGCTGCTGACACCTGGACTCAGAAATCTGCACCAGTTGCGGATCTGCTACTGGGCCAAGTTCAAGGTGTTACTATTAGGGCATAAAGCCTTTAACAACTTGGACAGGTTCACCTGACCCTCTTGACCTGCTGCGCTCAGTCAAACTGGCTCTGTTCCAGGTGCCACATAATCCCTGTTCCACATTTGCAAGGATGCAATATTTTTGTGTGGCAGCACGTGCCCTGTGGAACTCCCTGCCTATTGATGTCGCTGCACTCTTTTCAGCGCCTGCCAAATACATTCCTGTTTAGACAGGCCTTTCCAGATGCCTAGAAAGTTGAGTGGTGATTTTAATCTGTCTCCGTATTTTAACTTTTTGTATGTTTAAAAGTATGGCTGTAAGTTTTTCTTGATTTTCTTATTTTATCTTTTCATTAACTGCTTCGAGGGTTGCTGTTTTTTACATTCAAGCCATGCAGACATTCTGTGATATAAATGATGGATTGAATAATTAAAAAGAAGAAGAGTCTGCTGGCCCATCAATCCTTCTAGTGACAGACTTTGTGTCAATCTGCTACCGTATATACCGGTATTTTGGAAAGTTCCTTGCCTGTCCGCAATGTGAGTGGACACCTCTTAAGAAATCAGAGCTGCGTGTTGCCTGACGTTTCCTGAGAGAAAGGAACCGGTTCTTTTCTAGGTTTGGACACAATTGGGTGCCATTTTAAATCAAGACAGCCGACAACCTTTCAAAACTGTCCTGATTTCAACCAATTTTTTCATTATGGTTCCTGAGATCGAGGAGCAGGATTTTTGCTTAAATTTGGAGATACCAGTAATTGGACGCCAGAGTGCGTCAAGATGGTGGACCGAACTTCCCAGAACATCACAGACTCTTTTTCATTCCTTACCATTCCCAAGCAAGGCGAGGCATTTGCTCGATTATTTTGTGAAACGTATATCCCGCTTGATTGTAAAAAGATACGCAGCAAAGCGGCTTACAATTTAAGACCTTTGAAAAGTTAAAATGGCAATAGACTAAGATTAGAAGTCGCATCCGCTTTCTCTGCATCCGGTCAGCCATGTCTAAAAAAAGAATGTTTTTAACAGGCTCCCAAAAGTGAACAGCGAAGGCGCCTGCCCTAATATCAAGAGGCAGGGAGTTCCGCAGTGTAGATGCTGCTACACTGCATGATCAAGTTCTTACAAATGCAGGAGGGGGGGCCATGTGGCGCTGCCTGAAGGGGTCAGATGGGCACCTGTGGGGCCAGGTGAACCCAAAGCTAAACCGTACCCTCCAAGTGTCCTGATCTTCCAGGGACAGTCCCGGAATTACAGAAACTGTCCTGGTTTCTGATTTGATCCCGGACTGTCCTGGTTTTCCTTATTCCTGCCCTCCTCATCTCGATTAAAAGTGGTGGAGAGATCAGGTGCCGCACTCCAGACCTTTTCGGAAACAGGAGCCTTTGCTGTGTGCGTAGGTTCAAAAACGGAGTCTTGTTCATACGGAGAATAAAATCTCGGCACCAAATGAAGAAAATGTAAAGCCCTCTCTGTAATCTAGTGCATTGCAGTAATCCAGTCTTGAAGGAAGCAGGGCATGAACTATGGCTGCCACAGGGTGCCAAGGTGCTAGTCCCTGTAAAGCAAAAGCAGAGAAACTGAAAGAAGCTGAACTTTAACATCCCTTTCTTGTTTTGTTTTTCTCCTTTTGGCAGCATCCTCATATTTATGGCGCTCAAGAACAGCAAAACTGGGAGCCTCCCGGTCAGCGAGATTTACAATTTCATGACGGAACACTTCCCTTATTTCAAGGTAAGCTCTTGTGGCGAGCAATGGATCGTTGCAGATCTGTAGGCCTGAAAACTCAGATTGGGAACACTCCCAGCTCTCCCTGAGATGCTCTTGGAGATTGAACCTTCTGCACGCAAAGCAGGTGTTCTGACCCTGAGCTGGGCGATTTCCCCCACCAGGCCTCGTGCCACTTCCTCCAGAAGGAAACCAAAGTCGATCACTTCCAGGAAACCCGCCCAATGCTGGGCACCGCCTGACTTGATCGATCGGTTCTTCTTCGGTCTCGCAGGAGGTCCCCGGATTTCTTTGCAACAAACGCAAGATAAAGAATTTTTAAAGCAAAATTGGGCATCGTAGAAGAAACAGCAGGCAATATTTCAGCTAAGAACATAGAAGGGGGAAAAAGCCTGCTGGCCCATTTAGGCCAGCTTCCTGCCAGATTGGTGGCCATCTCTGCCTCATGTGGCAGTGAGTTCCACAGTTTAACTCTGCGCTGCGTGGAGAAGGGCTTCCTTTTCTCTGTCCCAAATCTTCCAACATTCCGTTTTCTCGGATGCCCCCGAGTTCCAGTGTTACAAGAGAGGGAGGAAAACTTTTCCTTCCATTCCTGGCAGAATTTTATGAGCTCTCTGGTTACCTCTTCCTAGCCTATCCTGCCCTTTCTCCTTCTCGCATGTTTCCACTCTCAGCCTCACGGGGCAAATCCTTGCCCCCCCAAAAAAGGCAGAGATCGATCAGAGAAGGAAATCCCTCCGTTGCTCTCAGAGCAGAGAGAACCAAGGGGTTGAGGAGGGCACAATTTGGGAATAAAATACACGGAGAGAGAGTGAAAAGACAAACGCTGGGAAATTAACTTTCCCTCGTCGTCTGGGCACTGGAAACAGCAGTGTTGCAACTGCCCCTTTTTCTAGTTGAAACACAGCACTCTGACTCCCACGTCCATGGGGAAAAAGGGGCAGGGAAGGGCACACACACCATTTGAGCCGCTTTGAAGTGCTTCTCCTCGCTCGGCAGAACCAGATTTCAAAAAGGGAGAGAGTTTTGCAAGAGCCCAATAACTTTCCAAAGATCAAGGGGTTCTTGCCAGGCTCAGTAAGCAAGCAAGCAAGGCAGGGTGTGCAGCAGGCAGGAGGAGAAAGCGAATGTTAAGCTGGGAATCTGCTCGTGGCAGTGACTCTTTGCCGCCCTGCGCCAAGCAGGGTGGCAGGCAGAGAAGGTGGTCTGGAAGGGCTTATAGAGGCACGGAATTGTAGAGTCGGAAGGGACCCCCAAGGGTCATCTAGGCTGCAAGGCGGGCTAGCTTGGGTGGGTGTAAATGGTTAGCGCAAAGAGAGGTTATTCCATTTGTTTAGTTCACAAAAATCTATATTCCACTGGATCGTAAAAGAAAACTCAACAAACACCTCAAAGTGGTTTAGTAAAAGAATCAACAAATTATCAGTAAAAACCCAGCTACCTTGGTTCTCAAACTTAATCCATTCTGGAAGTTCGTTCCAAAACCAAAGCGTTCCAAAACCGCGCTTTCCCATAAAAAGTAATGTAAAATGGATTAATCTGTTTCAGACTTTAAAAAAACAACAACCCCTAAAACAGCAAGTGAATTTTACTATCTAACGAGACCACTGATCCATAAAATGAAAGCAATAAACAATGTACTGCAGCCACACAATCAATCGATCAGTAGCTGAACTGGATTCCGCACAGTCACAAAAACAAAAAAAAGAGCCGCAAAACACAAAATAAATAGCAAAAACAGACAGACCTCGGCATAACACTCAAAACACTCAGTAATGGCCAGCAACCTAGATGGCCTCAGGAGAAGATTGGACCTTTATAGAAGTGTATAAAATTATGCACAGTGTAGGGAAAGCAGACAGTGAAAGTTTTCCTCCCTCTCTCGTAACACCAAAACTCACGGGGATCCCAGGAAGCCGAACGTTGGAAGATTCAGGACCGATGCAGTGCATCGTTAGACTGTGGAACTCCCTCCCACAGGAGGCAGGGATGGCTGCCAAAGTGAATGGTTTTCAAAAATGATTGAATCCAGGGAAGAGGAGAGGGTTGTTGATGGCTGCTAGCCAGCATGTTCTTATAATTAAAATCAATGGTAAGATGAAAACCAGATGAAGGCACTTGTCAAGGTTGCCCAAACAACAAAGTTTCCGGCAGGTGCCGAAACGGATACGGCGAAGGTGCCAGCCTGATGTCAATCAGCAGGGAGTTCCAAAGTGTGCCTCTGAGTATTAGTTGCTGGGGACTCCGAGTGTTGCTGCGGCTTCTCTTGGGGGACATGGGCTTGGCCGCTGGGCTGGAGTGGACGAGGTCCTCTTGGGCCTGATCCGGCTGCAGCGCTCTCCCGAAGTCATATCCTGGGGGAGACCATTGCTTACCGCAGAAGATGACTCCAGAGAAGCGGACACGGAGCAATGGATTCAAACTTCAAGAAAGGAGATTCCACCTCAACATTAGGAAGAACTTCCTGACAGTAAGAGCTGTTCGGCAGTGGAATTTGCTACCAAGGAGTGTGGTGGAGTCTCCTTCTTTGGGAGGTCTTTAAGCAGAGGCTTAACAGGAATATGTCAATATGCTTTGATGGCGTTTCCTGCTCGGCAGGGGGTTGGACTGGATGGCCCTTGTGGTCTCTTCCAACTCTATGATTCTATGACACGGGAAACAAGTTGCAGAACCTGACAGATTCCCGGGAATATGTCAGAGAGAAAACAGGGAGCCAAAAAAATTAATTACAAAGGCAATTAGCTAATCAGCAGAAACACAGGACAACAAAGGCAGGCATAGCTCAGGTTTCTGGAAGTTGGAGGTTTATATAATCGCGTTGCCACTCCCAGCGAGGAGACATCACCTCATTGACCACTAACATCACACCTCTTGCCAGAGAACCAGATCCTATCCTAGGTTGTCCATTGCCCAGCGAGAGACGCCATCTCGTCTCAGAGGTTTTGTCACCAGGAATGCCCCTTTGGTTAAAAGGGACTGGCTATCCTTCCCTTCCCACTGCGGCTCAAGGGGAATTGGTGGTGCTCTGTTTCTGATCAGCTCCAAAGAGAGTTTAGGTTGTCATACAACCCTAGAATTCTCACGTTAGACGGGACCACCAGGGGTCATCTAGCCCACCCCCACCCCTGCGATGCAGGGATCTCAGGTAAAGGATAAGCGGGGAAGGAGCCTTGGCATTCGGAAGGTCCCAGGGTCAATTCTCAGTGACATCTCCTGGTGCGGCCGGGAATGTCCCCTGCCTGAGACGCCAGCCAGTTTAGGCAATGCTGAATTATATGGACGAAAGCTCTGGTTCCATAGAAGGCAGCTTTCTCTGGTCCCTCTCCCCTTTATTCGTGAGGTCCAGAATCTATATTTTTATGGGAACAACTGTATGGCAGCACAAACGCTTCCAGAGGACGGACAGCTTGGGCCCCTAAACCTGTCAAGTGCTGGTAAACGCCTGCTGCAGGTTGAAAGAAGATTCCACCTCAACATTAGGAAGAACTTCCTGACAGTAAGAGCTGTTCGGCAGTGGAATTTGCTACCAGGGAGTGTGGTGGAGTCTCCTTCTCTGGAGGTCTTTAAGCAGAGGCTTGACAGCCATATGTCAAGAATGCTTTGATGGTGTTTCCTGCTTGGCAGGGGGTTGGACTGGATGGCCCTTGTGGTCTCTTCCAACTCTAGGATTCTACCGTATGATTCTATTATTATTATTATTATTATTATTATTATTATTATTATTATTATTATTTTAGTAGACACATGTATCCATCATCCCCCCCCCCACTTTCTAATTGAGGCGTGATTAATTACATAGGGAGCTTCGCCCGAGGCAGAGGAGAGCCGTTTGTTTATCTCATTAACCAGAGAGAACATGAATTTAAAAAGGAGGAGGTTGTTTTGCAGAGATAATTAAAGTTCATTGTCCCAGCAAAAACAACCACCTGGGTTTTTTGACCCCGGAGTTTTGCTTTCTTTTTTTAATGTTAAAAGCGGGATCCGGTTGTCAAACTGCTCTTGTTCATTAGCCGCCTTCCAAAATATGGCTCCCGAGCTCCCAAGAACGCCACGGTGCCAGGCGCTGGCTGACGGCAGCCTTTGCCATCCTGGATGCTTTGAGCCACACCCTCACCCAGCCCCAGCCAGGATGGGTGCAAGGGAATGTGGCTCTTCTAGAAACGCAATCCTGCCTCGTACGTTTCTAACCTCGTCACTTCCCATCCGAGGATCCCACGCTCCGCAATTAGGTCTGAGGTGTTGCTATTTATAAAAGCTACGGGGCTGGGCTGATGTCTTCATCGCTGTCACGTTCCCTATTTAGGAAGCTGCTCTAGACAGGCCCATCGAGCTCAGTGCTGTCTGCACGGGCTGGCAGCAACTCTCCAGGGTTTCGGGCCTTTCCCCGCCCTACCTGGAGATGCCAAAGGGGACTGAACCTGGGACCTTCTGCATGCCAAGCAGGGGCTCTGAACCGCAGCCCTTCTGCAATCGCCACACAATTGGGCCCAAGCTCTTGGACAGACCACATTACTCCCTACAAACCTGGCCAGCCTCTGAGATCCTTGGGGGGAGCCCCCTCTTTGCCCTGCCCCCCCTCACAGGCCTGCTAGGTATGAATGAAGGAGAGGGACTTCTCGGTGGTGGCTTCTCCCAACCGTTGGAACTCCTTCCCTCGAGAAATTAAACCAGTGCCCTCCATGCTGCCCTTTCGCTGGCAGGTGGAGATATTCTTATCTGAGCACAGCTGCCTGGTGTCTTTTGGTTTTTTTGCTTTAATAGTGTGGTGCTGTTTTTATTATCTGTATTTTAATAGATCGACCTTTTTTTACCTTATTTTAATTCTATCACAGCTGAAATACTTTTTAACAAAAAGCGTTCAGCTTTTCATATTTTATCTGTGCCATTTTATTTTGCGTAAGCTGCCTTCAGAGCCCAGGCACTGCTAAGTGTTTTTGCTCCAGGTTTTCCAAAACACTGCAAAGATCCGATGCTGTTCAGCTCTGCCTTCGACAACCTGGTGCCCTCCAGATGTTTTGGAGCACAGGATCCGGCAGCCAGCATGCCCAATGGCTAGGGATGATAGGTCACAAGCTCCTGGAGAGTACCAAGATTGGGTGGGCACAGATCTTGTTCAGGTCGGCTTTTCCTTTTGTCGGGTGCAGGAATCGCAATCAGGCTCAGGGAGAACTGAAACTGCTTCTTGCCGCCTGCCTCCGATGGAAGTTTCTGCCACAGGAGAAGTTGAGGGCTGGTCGAGCTGTAACAAAACAAAGCCCTTCTCCTCCCCAATTAACTTCCGTTTGTTTTTGTGCCCGCCTCCCTCCCTAGACAGCTCCGGACGGCTGGAAGAATTCGGTCCGCCACAACTTATCCCTGAACAAATGCTTCGAGAAAGTGGAGAATAAGTCGGGCAGCTCCTCGAGGAAAGGCTGTTTGTGGGCGCTGAACCCGGCTAAGGTGGACAAGATGCAGGAGGAGCTGCAGAAGTGGAAGAGGAAAGACCCCATCGCGGTCCGGAAAAGCATGGCCAAGCCAGGTGGGCAAGGGGCATCGCCACAGTCCCCCCCAAACATCCTTTGCAGTTGGTGCATTCAGGAGTGGCTGGGTCCTGTTGAGACTGGCAGAGCAGGAGGCATGGAGCCAACAGCAGGGGGCGCCAGAGCCAATGCAGGGCAGAGCCAACTCATTCTGGTTTTGCCCTCTCCTCTTCCTCCTCCCTGCTGAGTTCCAGAAAGGGGGGGGGGAATGAGACTACGCCCAGGGTGTCTTGAATGATGGTCAGGGGTGCTGTGGGCAACACCGTCCCTCTTTCCTTCCCTCCCTCCTCAGATGCCCTCAGATGCGTCTCTGCCTCCCCAAAGCTTGGTTGCAGCAGCCCTGGCTGTACAGTAAGCTCGAATGGTGCCTCTGGGGCTGGCCAGGGGGTGCTGGTTGTCAGAGTAAGCAAGCAAGTAGGCGAGGGAGCCCAGCCAGCCAGTCCTCCAGCTCTTGCTGTTGGGAATGGATGGACAAGTCCCAGGTCTCTGTGGGGCAGTGTGAGGTGGCACCTCTCTTTGGGGCGGGGGGGGGCAGCTCAGAGACTTGGGGGGGGGGCAGCAGTGGCTGCCCAGAGGAATCTCAAGCGGAGAGGAGACTGAGGGAACCCTCCCCAAGGGAGGGTGTTTGGGAAAGGGTGGTGCCGCAGAAAGAAGGTAGTTGGTCAAGGGAGCCATGAACTCGAAAAGGTTGAAAACTTCTGTGCTAGGGGGAAGGAGGATTCTGGCAGCCCCAGAGACTGGCAGGCAGCAAAAGGCTGTATGGTGGAGGGAGCAACACTTGAGACTAAGGGGAAGGAGGACGCTGGCAGCCCCAGAGACTGGCAGGCAGCAAAAGGCTGTTTGGTGGGGGGGGCAACACTGAGTCTAAGGGGAAGGAGGACGCTAGCAGCCCCAGAGACTGGCAGGCAGCAAAAGGCTGTTTGGTGGGGGGGCAACACTTGAGACTAAGGGGAAGGAGGACGCTAGCAGCCCCAGAGACTGGCAGGCAGCAAAAGGCTGTTTGGTGGGGGGGGGGCAACACTGAGTCTAAGGGGAAGGAGGACGCTAGCAGCCCCAGAGACTGGCAGGCAGCAAAAGGCTGTTTGGTGGGGGGGGGCAACACTGAGTCTAAGGGGAAGGAGGACGCTAGCAGCCCCAGAGACTGGCAGGCAGCAAAAGGCTGTTTGGTGGGGGGGGGCAACACTGAGTCTAAGGGGAAGGAGGACGCTAGCAGCCCCAGAGACTGGCAGGCAGCAAAAGGCTGTTTGGGGGGGGGGCAACACTGAGTCTAAGGGGAAGGAGGACGCTAGCAGCCCCAGAGACTGGCAGGCAGCAAAAGGCTGTTTGGTGGGGGGGGCAACACTTGAGACTAAGGGGAAGGGGGATGCTGGCAGCCCCAGAGACTGGCAGGCAGCAAGGAGGCTGCTCAGCAAGGAGCAACTAAGGGGGAGGAGGGGCATGCAAGGCCACCTCCTGGGTTGGTTGCACAGTAGGAAGGCAGGCAGGCGGGTGATGGATGTGGAAACTTCTATGGTGGGGAGGTCACCTAGCCTGCAGCCGTTCAGGTGTTGTTAGACTGCAACTGCCGCCATCACCAGTCCTTTGGAACTCCCTGCCTCTTGACATCAGCACCTTCACTGTGCTAGGTCCAGTGCCTGCTTCAAAGCCCTTTCGTTTATACACAAAGTCCATCAAGACACTGACATGTGTTTTAATCTGGTGTTTAGGTTATTGTTGGTTTTAATGTTTGTTGTAAATAGTTTCCCAGAAATAAATTCTGGGGGAAATGGTTGCTCCTTATTCAAAATGATTGCCTTCCTGAAAGGACATAATGCATGGAGGAGAGAGTTATTGATGGTATTAGCCATGACAGCTCGGCTCTGGGTCCATGGCTGTGCCATAGATGATGGGCCACTGGCCTGATCCTGCAGCCAGCTCTTCTTATGTCCTTAACCAGCTTTTGAGATCCCCCCCCCTTTAGAATAAATGTTGTAATTTTACATTGTCATATTTTACTCCTAATAAGAGATCAGAAAAAAAATAGTTATTAAAGAATACTGGGGGGAAATTGTAGAATATATTTGAAAAAATTCTGTAAACAATTTAAAATGTTAGCAGGATTAGAATAAATTGAGCAGTTAAAACTATAGACTGAGGGAAGAACTGGAAAAGAAATAATAATAATTAGAATACGCAGCAGTAAAGGGAAAAGGAAATGAACCCTGGTGCAAATGTTGCAAAAGGATAAATAAAAACTGTAAAAGTTATATTTTCCTGCAGAATAATATGATTGGATGGGACTTTTTCCTACAGAAGAGTTTTATTTATGGATTATTGCTGATAATCATCATCAGTAAGTGATTAAAAATAGTAATAAAGGCCCAATTCTGACATGATTCGCAGCTGGATGGTCTCTTGCAGAAGGCCACTCCTGGCAGAATTAACACATCTTAGAAACATAGAACTACAGAATTGGGACCTCCAAGGGTCATCTAGCCCAACCCCCAGAAATGAAGGAATAAACATGGCTTGTTTTGTTTTCCTTTGTGTTTTAGAGGAACTGGACACCCTGATAGGGGACAAGACAGACAAGATGAGGTCCACCCTTCTGGCCTGCACCCCGACCAGCGGCTTGGCGAGTCCCCCCATCTCCCGGGGGCTGCCGCTCCAGCATCACCCCCTGTGTGAGCCCCCCATCTCTTCCTCTTCCTCCGGTGCCCCCCACGCCCATGGGGCCCTGCCCTCCAAGCCCCTGCAGCCCAGCATGCTGGGGGCCCCACAGACTTCCTGCTACGGGGCCCCTCCCCAAGGGTTCTCCCAGGTCTCGCCCACTTTCCTGCAGCCGGGCGGCCCTCAAAGCCTTCTCCCTTCCGCAGACGCCCAGAACGGACACCCGGGCCAAGACTCCCCGCCTGGGGGCGCCCAGGCCCCTCCAGGGCGTGGGATGAAGATGCTGGCCGTGGCACGGGGCGCTGTGCAGGAGGTGCCCATGGCGGAAGGCGACCTCAGCCACGACGTGGACGCCCTGAACCCATCGCTCACTGACTTCGAGCTCCAAGGTGCGCAGCCCTGTTTCGAGGGAGTCCAATCAAGGTTCTAGTCCTCATGGGTCCTGGTTTCAATAGCAGGAGAGGAAGCTGCCTTCTCCCAAGTCAGCCCACTGCTCCATCTAGCTCAGTAATGGCTGCACTGGCCGGCAGCAAGGGCTCTCCAGGGAGCCTCTCCCAGTCCTAATCCAGAGATGGCCAAGGATTGAATCCATATCGTGATGTCGCTTTCATAATTTTTGACCTGGCAATACAGGATATCACGAATCGTGTGTGTGTGTGTGTTTTGCTATGCAAAAATCACAATTTGGGGGAATCTGTGCAGCCAGCCAATGCTTCTACATAGCTCCCTCCTTATTTCAGACATTGTGATATACAGTGGAACCTGGGTTTCCGAGCGTAATCCATTCCAGACGACCGGTTGACTTTCCAAACGTTCGAAAACCGAAAGCTCAATACAGAAGCCTCAACACAATGCGGAAACTCAAAACGGAAGCCGCGTAGCATGTTCGGCTTCCAAAAACCGGAGCATTTACAGCGGTTCCTCTGGTTACGAACGCTTCAAGTTACGAGGTCCGCGAAACCCAGAAGTAGCTGCTCCTGGTTGCAAACTTTTGCCCCAGGATGCGAACGGAAATCGCGCGCTGGAGGCCCCGTTAGCCAAAGCGTGCCTCAGGGTAAGAACGGTTTCCGCTTAAGAATGGACCTCCGGAACGAATTAAGTTTGTAACCAGAGGTACCGCTGTATTTCCAGGTTTTTGGCATTCGAAAGCAGAAACGTTCGACTCCGGAGGCATCCAACGACTGAGGTTCCACTGTATCGGTATATTGCGATGTTTAGCTGGCAATATATCGCGATGTTGAAAACCAGATATTGCCCAGCCTAGATATTGCCCTAGCACAGGGGTCACCAAACTTTTCCAGCAGGGGGCCGGTCCACTGTCCCTCAGACCTTGTGGGGGGCCGGACTATATTTTGGGGAAAAAATATGAATGGATTCCTACACCCCACAAATAACCCAGAGATGCATTTTAAATAAAAGGACACATTCTACTCATGTAAAAACACGCAGATTCCTGGACCGTCCGCGGGCCGGATTGAAAAGGCGATTGGGCCGCATCCGGCCCCCGGGCCTTAGTTTGGGGACCCCTGCTAGCAGGTGGCTTCCATCCTGCTTAAACAGCCTGGGAGGACAAAAAAGGAGTGTATTCCCTCGGTAGCTAGACAGGCGCTGATCACAGATCTATGGAACAACATCCAGCAACCCAATGAATGCCACAAATGCCTCTGAACAGCAAGCAAGGAGAGTTGCTTGCAGGATTCCCTTTGCAGGGACCTGGTTGTCCACATAGTGAGGCTGGACTAGACAGGTCCTTTAGGGCCTGATCCAGCTCTTCTTACGGAGGTCTGTTGTGATAGCAGAACCTCCCTGCCCAGGGGCAGTCTACCACTACATTACCAGAGTTGCTGTTGCCCTCAGCTTCTGCTTATGGGCTTGCAATAATGGTCATTCTATGATCTGTGAGGACAGGAGGCTGGACCAGATGGGCCCCCCTTGGGCCTGATCCTGCAGCAGCCAGCCTCTTCTGTCCTTATGGAACCGCCAGGCCCAGAGGCAGCCTGTCCTGGCTCCTAGGTCCTTAGGGGCATTTGGCCATTGAGAGAACAGGACGGTGGCCTGGGCGGGGACCCCTTTTGGCATGATCCAGCAGAGGCATCATGGGGGGGTCTGTTTCTGTCATTGCAGGAAACCTCTGGGAGGAACTGAAGGACGACAGCCTGGCTAGCGACCCCCTGGTGCTCATCGCCTCCTCCTCTTCCTCCTCCTCCTCTTCCTCGGCGCCCGGCCCCTGCTTCTCAACTCTGTGCCAGATGGATGACGACCACAGCGGCAAGTTCGGTGCACAGGCTGAGGCTCAGCACCACAGCTTGCCCGAGATCCACCTCACCACCCTCTACTCTGCCTTCATGGACCTGGAGACGGGGGCGCCTTCCTACCTGAATAACTCCGGCTCCAAACCGGTGGCTCTGGTCTAGGCCGCCAGGCCAAACGGAGAGTTACGCCCGTGCCAACGTTGGGTGTGGAACCCCAAGCCAAGTCCGCCATGGACGCCCAGCAAGGAAACAAAACTCATTGCTTCTGGACCCGGACTGCAGAGAACTGAGGCATGCCCAAGTGCCGTGGTGCAAAAATATAGATATGCACAGAACCTTAGAATTGTATAGTCGGGGGGGACCCTCAAAGGTCATCCAGTCCAACCCCCTGCAATGCAGGAATTGCAGCTAAAGAACCCCTGACTGTCCCACTTCTGCTGAAAAACCGCCAAGGGAGGAGCGTCCACCACCCCCCCCTCCGAGGGAGTCCTTTTCTCCACTGAACAGCTCTTACGGTTAGAAAGTTATTCCTGATGTTTCTCTGGACTCTCCATTCTTAGCATTTGAATCCATTGATTTGGGTTCTCCCCTCAGGAGCAGCAGAAAACAAGCCGGTTCCATCTTTTCAAAACCCAGATTGCCGTAGGCCCCTGGATCGGTGAGCCACAGTTAGCCAGAGATCTGCTAAAACCATGTCGGCATCAAAACAGCGTTCCTGGAGAAAACCTGGCCGAGGCTCACAGGGAAGAAGGCAGGCGGCAAGCAGACTCCCGTTCCCCTTTATTTTCAAAGCCCATCTCTTTTCAAATACCCCTCAGCCTGCAACATTCTGCTCAGCAACCACAAATCTCAATGCCCTCTTGGAAGTAGGTTTGGGGGCCTCAAGGATGTGTGATGTACAGAGGCTGTGGCAGGATTAGAAATATATATATGTGTGGATGAAGTCTCTAACTCAGTGGCTCCCAAACATTTTTGGGCCACCACCACCATCCTCAGCTCCATAAATTCATCCTTGGTGCCCCGTACCCTATCCTCCTCCCTTACCAAAAGTTTTATTCTGAAGACACTACAGAAGACAATGCAGTCGTGCCTTGGATCCCGAATGCCCTAGAACTCGGACCTTTTGGCTCCCAAATGCCGCAAACCCGGAAGTGAATGTTCCGGTTTGCAAACGTTCCTTGGGAACCCGAACGTCCCTTCTTTCATCTAATCAGAAGCCGCAATTGGGTTTTGGAAGTTGAACAGGCTTGTGGAACGGATTCTGTTCGACTTCCAAGATACAACTGTTAACCCAATAAAATTCAAGACAGTCCCAATTAACTATGCATTTATTCCAAACCAACTGAAGGCCATTTAGCTTAATTCAATAAAATGGATCAACGTAGAGTCGTAGAATTGTAGAGTTGGAAAGGACCCCCAAGGGTCATCTAGTCCCACCCCCTGCAATGCAGGAATCACAGCTCGATAATCTGACAGGTGGACATCCTTCCGAGGTCATCTGCCCAAGGTCAAGCGTAAGCCTCCTCGATGTCAATGTAGCTTATTTCTGAAGGGGCTCATCCTTGATTGCATGACAGATCCCCTACAAGAACACGTACACCTTGTTCTTTTCAATAAAACAGTGAACCTGCTCATTTTAAAATGCTTCTTTTCCTTATATGCAGTAGGAAGTCGTAAAGTTTGCTTTCTTTCCCATACGCACACTGAACCATAGGCAGCCTTTGCAAGTCATGCCATTCATTTCATCGGATCCTCTGCTCTGGGGGAGAAATCCAATTCAGTTGGCATTTATACATGGGCTGGCCTGATTCTCACTCTCCACAAACAAAACGCCTGTGAAAATTGCATTTTCAACAGAGCAACCTCAATCCATCTTCAAAAAATTTGAAGAGATATAAGGCCACTAATTAAACTTAAAAGAGGAGCTCCGGCAAGCACGTCTTACCTCGACGCCATCTTAGATAAAAAGCCGAAAATTGCATTTTCCCGAATTTTGTAATGGTTCCAAAAATGCATGTATTGGGATAATGCGTGCTTAAAAATGGATATAATAGAGAGAATGAAAACTGTGTTGCAAAAAATGTGCCTTTGGGGCACAGTTGCCTACAAAAGAATGTGTTTTAGAAGAAATCCACGCTAAACTGCTTATTGATATCACAATGACCTTTTTAAAAAATATATATATATATCTGACATGGCCTTGTGGAGAATGGAACTCAAGCCTGAAAAAAGGAGAAATTGAGAAGAAACAAATTTGACAGGTCACCCATCACTACCAGCCAGCAATTTGCCACCAGATTCCTTCTCCAAGAAGTCTTACATGCAACAAATATATTGCTACGGGCAAGGAATGAGGGCCGTTTGCTTTATATAGATGCAGATACAAACACATATATAATGTTACTAGCAGGGAATGAGCCCAGCACTATCTTGGATTTTTTTTAAAAAAAATCCCTCAAAATTGTGGTTTTTAAATAGATGGTGTAATTTGTGAGTTTGGACCAGTCACACCAGTGACTGGTCAATGAAAATTGCCACACCCACCCCACTGGGCGAACACTTGGGCCAAGAACAGACAGAGGGCCAAACCCCTTTCCCCTTTCATAGAATCCTAGATTCATAGTGTTGGAAGGGACCCTGGGGTAATCTAGTCAAACCCCCCGCAAGGCAGGAATCCCAGCTCAAGAGAAATAGACGGAGATCTATTCTTTCAGGCCAGTGGCTCTTTGCCTCCCCCTAGTGGCTCCCGCGGGCCATGCCTGCCATCAACTGATCCCCGCTTTCCCCACAGATACAGACATGTCTCTCCTGTTGCCCCCCCTTGGGGGGGATTTAAAGAGACAGAGGCTTGCCAGAGATGCAGGTGCTCTGAGCCTCCCTCTCCGCCCAAGGGAGGGGTATTTATGGGTCGCCTGGCAAAGCGTGGAGGGCAGGGAGGAGATAGAAGGGGCAGAAAGGGTTGGTGGCCCCCGAAGCAGCTGGTGGAAATATCCCCGGCAATGAGCAAGCAGCATTGCAACACAGGGTTACGCAACGGTGTGTGTGGCAAGAGCCGTCGCCCCATGAGAGCTGATGCTCCTTCTCCGCCTTCTCGCAAAAGTAAATAATCCTTAATTAGAATCATAGAATCATCGAGTTGGAAGAGACCACAAGGGCCATCCAGTCCAACCCCCTGCCAAGCAGGAAACACCATCAAAGCATTCTTGGCATATGCCTGTCAAGCCTCTGCTTAAAGACCTCCAAAGAAGGAGACTCCACCACACTCCTTGGTAGCAAATTCCACTGCCGGACAGCTCTTACTGTCAGGAAGTTCTTCCTAATGTTTAGGTGGAATCTTCTTTCTTGTAGTTTGAATCCATTGCTCCGTGTCTGCTTCTCTGGAGCAGCAGAAAACAATCTTTCTCCCTCCTCTATATGACATCCTTTTATATATTTGAACATGGCTATCATATCACCCCTTCACCTTCTCTTCTCCAGGCTAAACATACCCAGCTCCCTAAGCCGTTCCTCATAAGGCATCATTTCCAGGCCTTTGACCATTTTGGTTGCCCTCCTCTGGACACGTTCCAGCTTGTCAGTATCCGTCTTGAACTGTGGTGCCCAGAACTGGACACAGTACTCCAGGTGAGGTCTGACTAGAGCATAATAAAGTAAAGGTAAAGGGACCCCTGACCATTAGGTCCAGTCGTGACCGACTCTGGGGTTGAGCGCTCATCTCGCATTATTGGACGAGGGAGCCGGCGTATAGCTTCCAGGTCATGTGGCAAACCAGAGCAGCACATGGAAACGCGTTTACCTTCCCACTATAGCGGTTCCTATTTATCTACTTGCACTTTGACGTGCTTTCGAACTGCTAGGTTGGCAGGAGCTGGGACCAAGCAACGGGAGCTCACCCCGTTGCAGGGATTCGAACCGCCGACCTTCTGATCAGCAAGCCCTAGGCTCTGTGTTTTAACCACAGCGCCACCTGGGTCCCTAGAGCATAATACAGTGGTACTATTACTTCCCTTGATCTAGATGCTATACTCCTATTGATGCAGCCCAGAATTGCATTGGCTTTTTTAGCTGCTGCATCACACTGCTGACTCATGTCAAGTTTGTGGTCTACCAAAACTCCTAGATCCTTTTCACATGTACTGCTCTCAAGCCAGGTTATTATTTATTAAATTTATATGCCACCCGAAGACCACAGGGCCGTTTAGGGTATAAAAATGCAACAGTCACACTTGCTTATTGATAAACAGCCAGCCAGCCCCCTCACACACACACACACACACACGAAGTCAAGGGCTTCCGGTGGATGTTGTGCACAAGTCCTACGCCTGGATTTTCACTGTGGGAACAGGAGGCTGGATTAGATGGGCCCCTTTTTGGTCTGATGCAGCCAGGCTTTTCTTATGGAAGTCTAGTCTGATAGCAGAGCCTCCATGGCCAAGGACAGTCTACCTGTGGATACCAGAGGATGGGGAACAGCTGGAGGGTTGCTGCTGTTGGGCTCAGCTTGTGCTTTGGGGCTTCCCTTGGGGGCTTCTGATTGGCTGCCGTGAGGACAGGAGGCCGGGATAGATGGGATGCTGGCCTGCTCCAGCCAGGCACTGTCTTACAATTTTAGGACCTCAATCTGTTGGCAATCACCACCTAGAATCCTAGAGCTGGAAGAGACCACAAGGGCCATCCAGTCCAACCCCCTGCCAAGCAGGAAACACCATCAAAGCATTCCTGACATATGCCTGTCAAGCCTCTGCTTAAAGACCTCCAAAGAAGGAGACTCCACCACACGCCTTGGTAGCAAATTCCACTGCCGAACAGCTCTTACTGTCAGGAAGTTCTTCCTAATGTTTAGGTGGAATCTTCTTTCTTGTAGTTTGAATCCATTGCTCCATGTCCGCTTCTCTGGAGCAGCAGAAAACAAGCTTTCTCCCTCCTCTATAATATATTTTTACATGGCTATCATTTCACCCCTTAACTTTTTTGCTGAGCTTGGTGAGGCCCTAAGCTCCTGAAGGTAATGGGGCCCTTTATGTGTCCAGCTGTCCTTTGTCAACAACAAATTGTTGCTGTTTTTTTGTTTTGAATATATGCTATGTGGTAATTTATGGACCTAATAGGGATTTAAAGCCATTTGCACATAACAAATAGGAGCCTACACAACACAAAACACTGTTGCTGTGTGTAGGTTTTATTTTATTGTCTTATACTTTGGAAATGCACATCCAGTGTTTTTTCCTTTAAATTTTTTTTGGGGGGCCCAAGCTAGAGCTTGTTTCGCTTATACATAAATCCAGCACTGAGCAGGAAGGGAGAGCTGCGGAAAGCAGGCCCTGTGCGCCAGAGTGAGTCCCAATGCTTAGTTATTTTATTTCCAATATTTATATATCAGCTAACGGCAAAAGTGTCTGGGTGGTTTTCAAGGGGGAAAATAAAAAAACGTAAAATACAATAGAAAACTAAACTCTAACCCAGAATAAAACCAGTGACAGTGAATGGCAACAAATGTAAAAAGCAGTGAAAAATATTTGCGACTGGCGAAGTCCTCACTTAGCACCTATGAAGGTCATTGTAAGACTCCTCTGGGGCTGCCAACACCAAAAAGGGCCTCTCTCTAGTAGCTGACCTCATAACATCTTATAATTGTAGAGTTGGAAGGACACCCAAGGGTCATCTAGCCCACCCCCTGCAATTCAGTTGTTTCCCTTCGCTCTTCCTTGCATTCGTACGCGACACAATTGGCAGGAGAGAAACTCGCAGGGACGGGACATGCATGCTCATAACATTGGGTAGGGGCATACATCAAATTAAAAGAGAATTAAATGGTTTGGAAAGAGCTGGCTGTGCATCGCCAGCACCACAAGGAAGCCCAGCAAGGGAAGGGGTGGTTTTTCAAGCGAATTCCAGAGGGGTGGGCCTGCGCCTTTTCCTTTCTGCACAGTTACCTGCCTTGCGCACTGAGCATCGGCCCATGGCAACAAGGACCCCTGCCTGGCGTATGCTTTTGCCATGTTGCAAACGCGGAACCCACCGCTTTGTCCCCCCCCAGCCCTGATTTTGTACATCAGGGGTGGCCAACTTCCAAGAGACTGCGATCTACTCACAGAGTTTAAAAAGTGGCAGTGATCTACCCCCCTTTTTGGGGTTCAGGTCAAAGTTGTGGAGCTTTTTTCTAAGAAGGAAAACCCTGTTTTGGGGGGTTCACGTACAAGTTGTTGAGCTTCTTTAGGGAAGAAAGCGCCGTTGAGCTTTTTTTTTTTTAGGAAGGAAAGCCCTGTTTTTTGTGGTTCAGGTCATTTTAGGGGTGCAGGGCAAAGATCTTGAGCTTTTTTTAGGGCAGCCACAGTTGTTCAGCTTCTTTGGGGGGGAGCAAGTGATCTACCAGTGATCTACTGCAGACGTCCAGTGATCTACCGGTAGATCACGATCTACCTGTTGGACATGCCTGTTGTACATCATTCCACCTGGTCCTCGCTGCAGAACTTTGCTCTTCTTGGCCGGGGGAGAGCGAGAGCGAGAGAGACATATATAACCAAATCTTCTTCTTCTTCCTGCCGGTTTGTGGGAACAGGATTGCCCAACCGTTTCCTTCATCAAGGGGCACGTGGCTTGCTTTGTCAAAGCCTCCGTCGTTGTGCAATGCCAGCCTGTGCCCAGCACACCCACCTGCAAAACATGCCCTTTCTAGCTTCTGGTGATTCACTGGGGCTCCCATCCTGCAAAACAGATTCAGGCAGGCAGCCTCTTCAGAAGCATCTCTGTTGCTTCCTCTGTTTGGGATGATGCAGCCTTTGCCAAAACACATCTGGAGGGCACCCCAGGCTGGCGAAGAAGGCACAAAAACAGCTCAGTCTCTGTCCGGTTTGCACACTTTGCCTCGGTCTAAGAATGGAAGCCAAACAGCGGAAAGGCAGTGGCGGTGGGAGGGAGGCCTCAATAGGAAAAGCACGCCTCAGTTTAAGAACGGTTTCGTTTTAAGAAGGGACCTCCAGAACGGATTAAGTTCGTAAAGCAAGGTCCCAATGTACTGCCCTTTATCCAAGAATCACAGGGTGGTTTATAAGATGTACTCACCTGGAGTACTGTGTCCAGTTCTGGGCACCACAGTTCAAGAAGGATACCGACAAGCTGGAACGTGTCCAGAAGAGGGCAACCAAAATGGTCAAAGGCCTGGAAACGATGCCTTGTGAGGAACGGCTTAGGGAGCTGGGTAGGTTTAGCCTGGAGAAGAGAAGGTTAAGGGGTGATATGATAGCCATGTTCAAATATATAAAAGGATGTCATATAGAAGAGGGAGAAAGATTGTTTTCTGCTGCTCCAGAGAAGCGGACACGGAGCAATGGATTCAAACCACAAGAAAGAAGATTCCACCTAAACATTAGGAAGAACTTCCTGACAGTAAGAGCTGTTCGGCAGTGGAATTTGCTGCCAAGGAGTGTGGTGGAGTCTCCTTCTTTGGAGGTCTTTAAGCAGAGGCTTGACAGGCATATGTCAAGAATGCTGTGATGGTGTTTCCTGCTTGGCAGGGGGTTGGACTGGATGGCCCTTGTGGTCTCTTCCAACTCTAGGATTCTATGATTCTATGAAAATACAAAACATACCATAGTAACAAACAAAAGCAATGCCCCCCCCCAAGGTTTAATTAGCCAAAGGCCTGGGAGAAAAGGGGTGTTTTTTGCCTGGCACCTAAAGATGGCTCTGTGGCTCAGCCTCCATGGTTGGAAGCAGAGATGCTTCTGAATACCAGTTGCCGGGCACAACAGGAGGGGAGAGTTCTTTGGTGCATGGGGATTATAGAGCGGGGACACCGGAGGGTCATTTAGTCCAACCCCCTGCAATGCAGCAACCACAACAAAGGAATTCCTGACAGGTGGCCATCCGGCCTCTTTAGAAACCTCCAACGAAGGTTGGAGTCTGCCACCTTCTGAGGTGGCCCATTCCACTGCTGAATGGTTCTTTTCAGCAAGAAGTTCTTCCTAATGTTGAGTCAGAATCTCCTTTGATTCATTGGTTCGCTGGAGGTCTTTAAAAAGAGCTGAGGTGGCTATTTGTCAAGGATTCATTCGCTGGGATTGCTGTGTTGCAATTCTTACGATAGGCAGCGATCAGACCCGTGAGAGTTAGCCAACTCATACACCCATTTTACAGATAGGGATTGGCGAGGCCAAGATGGAGAGACATCTGGCCGTGCCCAAGACCACACATGGAGGCTTTGTGGTTCGAGGGGACATGATGGTGTCTGCCCCAGGTCAAGTCAGTTCTTGCAAAAGTCAGGCTGTCTCGCTCCACGGCTGCACACTTTTTTCCACGATGCCAGCAAAGGCTACATTTCTGCCCACGGAAAGATGGGCACTCACTCAAATGGTCTTGTGATGGCCCCAGCGCCCTGCAGTTTATCAAGGTTGCCATCTTATTCTTCCCCAGGGCTCCTTAGCTGGGATTCCTGCATTGCCAGGGGTTGGACTAGATGTCCCTTGAGACCCCTTCCGCTTCTACAATTCTATGATTCATTTGAGGTTTATAAACAAAGGTCAGATGGCCATGATCCAGAAGGCTCCTCTTATGAGGTCCAGTGCTTTTTTTCTGGGGCAGGGGTTCCCAACAAAATTTTCTCAAGGACCCCTCATCGAGCCACTATTGTGACAAGGACCCTCATTAATTCCTAATCCTAAAATTAAAAAGTGAGAGCCAAATTAAGAGTCTTTTTATAAGAGTCCAGGGAGGAGGGAGGGGAATGGAGAAGACAGGGTACCTGCACAGTAGCGCACAAATGAAGCCGACGCGCGCAAAGCATCTTGGGGAGGTGAGCGTTAGTAGAATGCGCGCGCTGCCTCTTTGCAAAACAGTAGTGTTTGTAAAGCGCCACCTAACGGCATACAGCAGAACTACTGCCTCTATCTAATTCTAGTTTTGTGCTAGACTCTGCTCATGCAGGAAGCGGCCAAAACAAAAAATCTGTTATCATACGAAATATATTTAATTTTTTTTTATTCTAATAGCATCTTGCGGACCCCTCTGGCATAGCTTGCGGACCCCTGGGGGTCCCCGGACCACCTGTTGGGAACCACTGTTCTGGGGGAACGCAGGGGTACGCATACCCCTAAACATTTGGCCTCATTGAGGGGCAGCATTTCAATATGAGTAGGAAAAAGAGAGTAGCCCTAAACATTATTTTTTGGAGGGGGGGGAGCACTGTGGAGGTCTATTGTGACAGCAGAACCTCCAAGCCCAGCAGCAGTCTACCTCTGAATACCAGGCAATGGGGAACAACTGGAGACTTGATGATGCACTCAGATCCCATTTGCAGAATTCCCTTTGGGGCAGGAGGTTGACCACTGCGAGAACAGGATGCTGCACTAGGCAGGCCTCCCTTGGCCTCATCCAGCTGCTTTGGGGCTCTTATATATGTCTGTGTATGTCCGTGTATGTATAGAAATCTGGGAGTTTCAAAGGTCTGCCGTGCCGCCTGCTTTATGGACTTCATGCAGCCTTGGCCCCACCCACCTTTGCCTCTGGCTCCACCCCCACCAGCATGTGGCCCTGAGGAGGTTTCTGATGAGGGAATGTGGCCCTCCAGCTGGAAAGAGCTCCCCCTGCCTGCCTGCTGCAGAGGGAAGAGATTTGCCCCACTGCCCTGATTTTGTCCTTTGGGTGTCTCTGGCAGGTAGTCTTCCTCTGAAAACCGGGCAACGGGGAACAACTGGAAAGCTTCATGGCTGGGCTGGGGGTTGGATTCGAACCCTGGTCTCTCCCAGTCCCAACAATCTAACCACGGATGCCCTCAAACAAAGGAGAGTTTAAAACAGGCAAAGAAAACACCAGCTCGCTTATTTTGGATCACTCGTTTACTTTCAAGTATTTGGAGAGGGACGTTTGTGCCATAGCTGGGCGATTGATCATTTTTACAGTTTTACAGGAGAACAAACATTTGTTCGAGGAAAGTTTGCTTCTTCTTTTTTTTCCAAAGTCCTTTCCCGTCCCACCCGGAAAAAAAAAACACCCCATAACCTGTAAGTGGAAACGCAAAATGGTTTTGAAACAATTCCCCTTTCGCCCGAGGATCGGGGGCATCCATGCTGCCTTCCAGATATTTGTGGGCTGCAGCTCCCACCGGCGCCATCCCTAACCATTGGTCATGCTGGCTGATGGGAGTCCAGCCATGTCTGGAGACTGGCCGTAGATGACCAAGCAGCTCTGCCTTCTCTCTGTCACCCAAAAGCAATTCTCCATTTTCCACCCCCAAAACGAACATACTCCTTGCTTATTCTTCACCAGTGGGGGAAACCTTTTAAATTTTCAACCTCTCTTGCAATGGTCCGCCTGACCTTCTCCCTGCAAGAGTTGCTTACTCACTTAAACTCTTCCTTCGTGATTTGCCCTTTCTCCCATTTCTTCTACGTGGCCCTTTAAAATCTCCGCTCGTCTGTAATCTCCTTTAGATGCCTCCCATTCCTACAAGGAAGACCTGGCTATTATAAATCCTATTTTATTTTTCCTGGAATAATCACCCACTTCTTTTGGTTTCAAATTCAGCATTGCAGACCCCTCCATGCTCTGGCAACTTGCATCTGCCGCTTGCGTCGCATGTTCCTATGAAATCTGATGAGTTTGGTAGCTAAGCAAGGGAAATGGATACGGTGAACATTGCTACCGTGTCCCCCAAGGAGGAATCCTAATGTCTACCTATCAAATGATGCGCTGCAGCTCTAGGCAGGTGGACAAAGAACTGTGTCACATCCGGAACTTGATTCCCAGTGACTGAATGGGAGAACTGTAGACTTGGAGGGGACCCCGAGGGACATCTATGTAGCCCAACCCCCCTGTGATGCAGGAATCGCAGCTAAATCGTTGCATTCTAATATTATCACCACAGCAGCTGGGTCATGTGAACTCGCACACCCACAACTCAAAAGAGACACACACACACACACAAAAAAGAAAACCACACACTTCTTAAGAGCGTTTTGCCAGGTGATGCTAAAAATCTCTCCAAAGGCCAGACAATCAATGAAAATCTTCTGTGCATTTGATGAGCATTTAATGTGTCCGTTTTGTGGCTCTGTGGAAGTCTTGTGGCACCTTAAGAGACTTATTATTATACTACAGGAGGAGCTTTTGTGGACGCCTTCCATCGGACGGGGTGGGGGGCCGTGAGCAGAGCGGGATGAATGAAGTAGGGACACAGGGCGCTGCTTTGGCCGAATCGGAGCATTGATCCCTCCTGTCCTACCAGCGAGGCTGCAATTTGGAGAGTGTTCCCCAACCCCAATGAGAGGCAGGGGTCCCCCTTGGCTGCCCCCAGGCAGAGAGCTCTTCAGACTCCTCCTCTCCCTCCCAGCCTCTCGCCTTAAAAGCACATCTCACCAATAGGTCTGGCTGTTCACCGGGGGGGGGGGGTCAGTGGTTCAAGCCCGCCCAGGGATGGCTGCGGGCAAAATCTCTACACTGCTGGGAGCTGGACGAGACGACCTTTGGGTCCTTCCCAACCCTACCATTCCATTATTCTACACAGCTTTCCATTTGTGAAAACTTTAGAAGGGCACAGAAATGAGAATGCGGCCATTTCTGTAAGAAATCCTGCAGCCCCCCCCTTTTTTTCTCTCTCTAGAAATCCCAGAAACCAGACTGGAGGGGGGGGTATTGTGAGCCTCTTACCACCTCAACAGTGGGAATGTAGGAAGCTGTCTTGTGCAGAGCCAGGCCCATCTAGCTCAGTATTGCCGGCACTGACTGGCAGCAGCAGCTCTCCAGGGCTCTCTGCCAGCCCTACCCGGAGATGCCCCTGGAGATTGAACCCGGGACCTTCTGCATCCAAAGCAGGCACTCGACCACTACAGCCCTTCTTTTAAAAATAAAGATTCCAGTCCTCATGGTTGTGAGTGAAGTTAGGGACACGAGTGGCCCCCGTTTGCCAAGTCAGGCTGCCGGCCTGCCTACCTCAGTATTGCCCACACTGACAGGCAGCTATGGCTCTGCAGGAGTACAGGGCAGGCCTCATCCTGGGACTTTGAACCCGGGACTTTTGTGCCACCCTTCCCCCAAAGAAAAGAGGTGGGGAGGAAAGAACTCTGCCCAGTGGGAATGATTTTCCTCCAACGACAGAGAATCGTGCCGCTTACAACACAGCCAACCTATTTTTTTAATGCTATAAAAAAATAAACCGCGGCAATTCTGCAGCCGAGGAGAATTGCCGGCAGAGGTATTGCTGAAGACGGGGTCTTTTGCGTGCCTCCGTTTGGCTACAAGGTAATTCCTCGGATCTTCCATAAGAAGATTGTCTTTTTCTTAACTGACAAGTGCCAAGAAGGATCACCCTTGAGTGCTTAAAACTCTTGCGCACTCTTATCCATGCGCCCCGCCCCCCCCCAAGCTGCAAGATGCTGTCGTGATCATTGCTAATGGTAAACGTCTTGGGCTGAGCCCCAGAAACGGGCTCTGCAATCTTTTGCACGCTGCATTTTCATTTTGACATTTGGGGGGGGAAACAAGAGCAACGTCACAGTTCCGTGATGCTTCTGGCGGGAAGCTCAAGTCTTGCCCCTGGTCCATACTTATGCTTGAAAATAGAAAAATGGAATTCATCTGACTGGTCAAAATTAGGGGAAACGACTCGACCAGGAGATGATGCGCGCACACACACACACACACCTTCCTCACACACCTCCTGCTCTGGACTGCCAACCCCCCCCCCCCTCAGTTGACCCCCTCCTTGGCCCAGTGATGCCTGCAAAACTTTCAGGAGACTGTAAGGCAAAGGACCACGAGACTCTCTGCCTTTTCCGCTTGGACTGCTGTGTCCGGAGAGGGAATGAGAAACAGGCCTTATCTGCTGTCCGGTAAAATCCTGCTTTTCGGAGGCCGGCACATGGCTGTTTCAATTAACTCGCGCTTAGTATTTAAAGAGCTCCCTAAATAATGGCCACCCCCCCACACCCACACACAAAACACCAGTGGCCTGGAGGCTCCGTGATACAACAGGAATAAAAAGGAATCCTTCTCTCCCACCCAAACTCTCTATTCCATCCTGGTTGCATTTTTCAGCTTCTGAGCCCCCCAAGCCCAACGGGGAAGACTCCCCGCCGCCACCGCCTTCCTCTCCTTGGACGTTCTGGGGGAGTCAAATGCCCACGGAGAGCTTGGCTCTTCCCATGAGCCCCACGGAGGCACCCCAGTATCTTAAGTCGCTTGCGGCCCCTGGCCTTTGGGCTTGCGCATCTTCGGAGAAGGGACGTTTCCCAGGCGATTCACACGGAAAGCAAGCCAAAGAGAGAGAATGCTTAAAATAAGGAAATCCCATTCCCCAAATCCCCCTTAACAGGGCAGGCTACTCTCCCTCCCAAAAAGCCCCCCCCCCCGGCTGGATTCTGGTCTGAGAGGCACCCCTTTAACAAAGAAGTCGGGTTTGGGGTAAGGGGGGGGGTTCTGTCGGCCAGGCCTGTAAGGGAAGGAAGAGGTGTCTGCGGGAGGGGCGGAGGACGAGGGGAGACCCACGAAAGGGCTGGAGACCCCCCCCCCACTCTCCAGCATTGCACAGAAGATGGAAGAGGCCTGGCAGAAGAGGAATACCCCATCTGGTCTTCCAAGCATTGAGGGGCCGACTAATATACCCACAGCTATCTTTCTATCTTGCAGGGACCCAGGTGACGCTGTGGTTAAACCACTGAGCCTAGGGCTTGCTGATCAGAAGGTCGGCGGTTCGAATCCCTGTGACGGGGTGAGCTCCCGTTGCTCGGTCCCAGCTCCTGCCAACCTAGCAGTTCGAAAGCACGTCAAAATGCAAGTAGATAAATAGGAACCGCTACAGCGGGAAGGAAAACGGCGTTTCCATGTGCTGGACTGGTTTGCCAGAAGCGGCTTTGTCATGCTGGCCACATGACCTGGAAGCTGTACGCCGGCTCCCTCGGCCAATAATGGGAGATGAGCGCGCAACCCCAGAGTCGGTCACGACTGGACCTAATGGTCAGGGGTCCCTTTACCTTTACCTTTCTATCTTTCTAAGTGCAAATGACAGACGGCATTGGAATGCAGAAATTTGCTGGGCTTGGGGTGGGGGAGCGTGACAATGGAAGTAAAAGACCCTCTGGCTCCCCCCCCCCAGCGGCCCGTTTCTGTGACAAGCCTCCAGGCCCCCCCCAAGAGAGATGGCAAAGGGTGGGGCACCCAGGAGACCCCGGGATTGTGCCGAATGGGGTGTTATGGGATCTGGGCTCCCACCCAGCTTCAGACGCACAGTTGTCGCCCTTTCCAAGTGTCCGAGGCTCCTTCAGGTCTTAAAAAAAACCCAGCACCTATCTAGATGATATCCTGATTTGCTTCCACTTCTCAGAACGCTGAAGGAAATGGGAACGGGAGGTTAGGGCTCTGCCCCGAGGGCCACACAGATCCTTCATCCGACCAGAGGGAAGGTGCATGTCTCAGAGTCCGCATCCGTCTGCCACCGAGAAAAAGGGGGTCATTGAGTACGCCACTCTCTTGGAGAGAGCATCTGGGGTCGGTTTTCTGCCAAAAAAAACCCCAAACCCCTGGGCCAAAGACGAAAAGAGAGACACACACACACCATAGCCGGTATGGAACGCAGACCTTGTTGGCCCGGAGTTAACTACGTGGAGCTATTTCAAGCCACAACTACGGGGTTACTCGGTGGTGTGAGGAGGCTCTCCCTGGGAGACGGGGTGGGCAGGGGGGTTGCCTCGACAGCTCAAGGAACAGTTAACGACTTCAGCTAATTTTAGTCCCAAAACACCAGCTCCTGGCAGGGTCCTCGGATCCTGGCTCTCCATGCCAACGCCGGCCGGCGGAAAACCCGGACCCATCTCTACAGGAATTTGCGGGAAAGGCGCCTGCCGGCTCCGCGTCAGGGTCCCCCGCTGTAGGAATAATCCGCTTTGTTGTGCATCACCAGCTTGCTATCCACAAAGTAGAAACTGTCTGACTGGGTCTCGTAGGGGTGCAGGATCATCTCCTGAACTGCAAAGGAGGAAGGGAAAAGAAAGAGGCTCACAGCCAACAGCAACCCTCCAAACAAAGACGCCCAGCCTCCCAGATCCTTGGGGGGGGGGCTCTTCTCTAGGTCCCGACACCCTCACAGGCCCACTGGTTGGGGACGTGGGGAGGGCTTCTTCCAACCTTTGGAACTCCCTGCCAAGAGAAGCCGGATTCGCTCCTTCCTTTGGCAGCAGGAGAAGATTGCTCTATTCCAACAGGCTTTTGGGGATTGGCTGGTTGTTGTTGTTTTGGGGTTGTTGTTTTTTAAAGGAAAGGGGTTTTAAATAGCCATGTGCTGCTTATATTACCCATATTTTAATAGATCAGTTTTTTATATTATTTCATTTCTGTTAGTTTTTGATTAATGAGTCTACAGTATACGCTTTTAGCTTTTTGTGTCACTGTTGTTTTAATTTGCAGAAGCCACCTTCAGCACCGGTCTGGGGAAAAGGTGGGATATTAATTATAATAATAATAATAATAATAATAATAATAATAATAATAATACAGGTGGATAAAATTATTTGTTTAGGGAAGCTTTTAATGTTTGATGGATTACTGTATTTTAATATTTTGTTGGAAGCCGCCCAGAGTGGCTGCGGAAGCCCAGCCAGATGGGCGGGTATAAATAAATAATTATAATAATAATAATTATTATTAATATTATTATTATACAGATGGATAAAACGATTTGACCTTTCCCAAAATGGAGCAGATTGGTACAATCAGACGCCATTCTGAATCAAGATGGCGGAAGGAAGCTTTCGAACCCGGGCTGGTCTTTGTGAGTTTTTAGCATTCCCAAGCAATGCCTGCTGGGAGGTGGGGGTCCAACAACTGCCGGAGGTCTCTCTCCCCCCCCCCCCCCGGCTCCTTCTGCCCCACTGTTGCACCCTCCTCTCTCCCCCCCCCCCCCCCGGTTGGCAGCCGCTTACTGAGGTCTTCAGAGAGCTGGGGGAACTCGTAGATGTGCTCGCAGGTATTCTTGCTGCTGGGGATGCAGAACCCGAACTCGAAATCGAAACTCTTCAGCAGCTGGTCCCGGAAGTAATGCCTCTCGATCATGCGGAAGTTATTGATGGGCTTGTCGCCCACGGTGAACTCCACCCTGAGAGGGGGGGAAAGAAAGCTGAGGTTCCCGCAAGACGTAGAACCGGAAGGCAGACTTTCCAAAACAGCAGAGTCATAAAACTATCAGAACCTTCACTGAGATTCCTGCCGTGAAGGGGGTGGACTAGATGAAACCTTGAGGGCCCCTTTCAAGAATTATACGATTCTGTGAAAAAGTGGGAGATGATTTCTCGGCTAGGAGTCACTTTTTTAAAACTCTCAAAGAGAGAGGGAAGGACATAGCTCAGTGGCAGAGCAGCTGCCTTGCTTGCAGAAGGCCCCAGGTTCAATCCCCAATGTTGGGCAGAGCAAGACTCTTGCCTGAAACCCTGGAGAGTGGCTGCCAGTCAGTGTAGGCATCACTGAGCTAGACAGACCAATGGTCTGACTCAGTCAGACAGAAGACAGCTTCCTGTGGCCCTTAAACCAGCTCTGAACTCAGAACCATGAGGACTAGAATCTTTATCTTTAAGGGAAGGGCTAAGGGCACAGAGCACCTGCTTGGCATGCAGAAGGTCCCAGGTGGCATCTCCCATTAGGGCTGGGCATATCCCTGGTCTGAAACACCAGGAGAGCTGCTGCCAGCCCGTGTGGAGCACCTTCCCCAACCGGGTGCCATCCAGATGTGGCGAACTATGATTCCCATCAGCCCCTGCTACCATTTCACCCCTGAGCTGGAGGCCTAGAATGTGCATTTATCCAAACAGACATGGAACAGGGAAGGTCTCTGCGTCCAAGCGAAGGCCTTGACAGGTCAGCCGCTCACTTACGTGGCTCCGACCTGACGCAGCCGCAGAAACGCCGGCGTGAACTGGTAGCGCACAAAGCGCCCGGCGTTGGGGTCAATGTCCTTCTTGTCACTGTGCTCTCGCTCTGGAAGAGAGAGAAAATGAAAGAAAACAGGATGTAAGGAGAGGCTGCTGGCCTATCCAGTCCAACACCCAGCACCCTCTCCCAGAATCATGAGGGTGAGGAACTTGTCTCTTGAAAGCAAAAACGAGTTCTCTGAAGAGGAGTTCTCTGAGGGGAAGGAGGTGAGAGTCTGGCTGGACCAGGCCAAGGGGGTCCGTCTAGTTCTGCCTCCTTTCGTCACAGCGGCCAACCAAATGGGAAGAAGCCCACAAGCAGCAGGATGAGACCCTAGTTATCTCCCGCTTGGACTACTGCAACGCGTTCTGCGTGGGGCTACCTTTGAAGGTGACCCGGAAACTGCAATTAATCCAGAATGCGGCAGCTGGACTTGTGACAGGGAGCGGCCACCGAGACCACATAACACCGGTCTTGAAAGACCTGCATTGGCTCCCAGGACATTTCCAAGCACCATTCAAAGTGTTGGTGCTGACCTTGAAAGCCCTCAACGGCCTCGGCCCTGTAGGAGCGTCTCCTTCAAATTACAAGAAAGAAGATTCCACCTCAACATTAGGAAGAACTTCCTGACAGTAAGAGCTGTTCGGCAGTGGAATTTGCTGCCAAGGAGTGTGGTGGAGTCTCCTTCTTTGGAGGTCTTTAAGCGGAGGTTTGACAGCCATCTGTCAAAAATGCTTTGATGGTGTTTCCTGCTCGCCAGGGGGTTGGACTGGATGGCCCTTGTGGTCTCTTCCAACTCTATGATTCTATGATTCCCATTATTCAGCCCAGACACTGAGGTCCAGCTCCACGGGCCTTCTGGCAGTTCCCTCCCTGCGAGAAGTGAGGTTACAGAGAACCAGGCAGAGGGCCTTCTTGGTGGTGGCGCCCGCCCTGTGGAACGCCCTCCCATCAGATGTCAAGGAAATAAACAACTATCCAACTTGTAGAAGACATCTGAAGGCAGCCCTCTTTAGGGAAGTTTAAAAAGTTTGAAGTTTTATTCTGTTTTTAATGTTCTGTTGAAAGCCGCCCAGAGTGGCTGGGGAAACCCAGCCAGATGGGCGGGGGATAACTAATTAAATAAATTAATAATAATAATCATTATTATTATTATCCCTGGGCATGGAGGTTCTGCTATCACAATAGACCTCTGTAAGAAGAGCTGGATCAGCCCAGCCTCACAGGGGCCAACCAGGTGCCCCAATGGGAAACCTGCCAGCAGGATCCGAGCACAAGAGCTTCACTCTCCCCTCCTGTGCCTTTGGGGTGGAGGTCAAACAAACTGTTGGCAGGTTGTAGCACCTGCTGTGGCTGTAAATGAATTTGTCCAGTTCTCTTTTAAAGCCGACTAGGCTGGTGGCCATCGCTGCCTCATGTGGCAGGCAGTTCCGTGGTTTAACAACAGCAAAAAGCGCTAAAACAAAATGCTAGAAATCTGTCCCAAAGGGAGAAAGCATCCAGACCTCTGGGAAGGGGGTGTGGCTCAGTGGCAGAGCCCCTGCTTGGCATGCAGAAGGTCCCAAGCTCAATCCCTGGACGCTCCAGGTACGGTTGGGAATGACACCCAGCCGGAAACTCTGTAGAATCCCTGCCACTGATCCGACACAGTACAAGGCTCCTGTTTAAAGCAGAACCATGAGGACTAGAGCCTTGCAACAGCTTTGCATGCAGAAGGTCCCAGGTTCTGCATCTCGGGGCATCTCGAGGTAAGTCTGGGGAAAAGCCTGTCTTCCTGAATCCCTGGAGAGCTGCTGCCGGCCAGTGCAGACAATACTGAGGCAGATGGACCAATGGTCAGATTCGGTTGTAAGGCAGCTTCCTGTTCGAAGCAGTCGTCCCTTCCATCAGAATAATGAGGACTAGGAACTTACCTGAAGCCGGCGGCTTGGTGATTTCAAACAGCACCGTGCCCGACTCCATGTCTCGGATTTTGAACCGGGTGAAATCTATCTTGTAGACGTTCTCCTCCGGGGTGCAGAGGTAGTCTGCGGGAGAGAAGGGTCATCCGAGTTAGGAGGGCAGGCGGGCAAAAGGTTTCAGGCCTGCCCCATAGGCAGGTGCAGGGTTCGAAAGCTGCTCCGCTTTCCTTTTCAGGGGCGGGAGGAGAAATTTGGTGCAGGTCAGATTTCATTGATTTGTAAAAAATAAAAATAAAAAATAAAAATGCATGCATAAATTGAATACAGTAGGGAAAATTTATGCTGATAATGAATTTCCACAAGGGACTTAAACGAATAATAATAATTACAAATGGATTGGATGTTTTGTTTGCAATTCCTGCATTGCAGGGTATTGGACTGGATGACCCTTGGGGGTCCCTTCCGACTCTACCATTCTACGATGCTGAAATGTGGTGAGCTGAGTGGGGAAATGAGAAACTGAGAGAAATCAAAATTGCCCAATTCGTTCATCTCTCATTCCTCTTGTTGTGGGGTCTGCGACTCCACTCAGCCTGAATCCACATCAACAGGTGGAAGCAGCCTTGGTGTTGTGGCTGGGCGTACACCATAATCCTGCCGAAGCTGAACTTTATGAGATTTATTTCAAACCAAGTTTCTAGACCTTATGACTGGAAGCGGACACTGGAAACATGCAGCCAACACCATGTGCTTGTAACCAGAGGAGGAAGGTGAATACAATCCTTTCCTCCTCTCCCTATTCCGCAAGCAGAAGAAAGGGGGGAAACGAATAAAAAGCGTTCAAGTTTCCCACACAGGTTGCAGAATCCAGCTAATTTTTCCTCTAGAACTGCTTTACTGCCGCTTCTAAATTATTATTATTTTGCCAGAGTCCTGAAGCAGCAACCACCGCCATCAAATTTTAAATTCTTTTAAATTCTTTAAATGAAAGGCACAAATACAGGATGGGTGACACCTGGCTTGAGAGCAGTACATGTGAAAAGGATCTAGGAGTCTTGGTAGACCACACACTTGACATGAGTCAGCAGTGTGATGCAGCAGCTAAAAAAGCCAATGCAATTCTGGGCTGCATCAATAGGAGTATAGCATCTAGATCTAGGGATGTAATAGTACCACTGTATTCTGCTCTGGTCAGACCTCACCTGGAGTACTGTGTCCAGTTCTGGGCACCACAGTTCAAGAAGGATACTGACAAGCTGGAACGTGTCCAGAGGAGGGCAACCAAAATGGTCAAAGGCCTGGAAACGATGCCTTATGAGGAACGGCTTAGGGAGCTGGGTATGTTTAGCCTGGAGAAGAGAAGGTTAAGGGGTGATATGATAGCCATGTTCAAATATATCAAAGGATGTCATATGGAGGAGGGAGAAAGGTTGTTTTCTGCTGCTCCAGAGAAGCGGACACGGAGCAATGGATTCAAACTACAAGAAAGAAGATTCCACCTAAACATTAGGAAGAACTTCCTGACAGTAAGAGCTGTTCGGCAGTGGAATTTGCTACCAAGGAGTGTGGTGGAGTCTCCTTCTTTGGAGGTCTTTAAGCAGAGGCTTGACAGGCATATGTCAAGAATGCTTTGATGGTGTTTCCTGCTTGGCAGGGGGTTGGACTGGATGGCCCTTGTGGTCTCTTCCAACTTTATGATTCCATGATTCTATAACCCAGGATTTTTATTTTTATTTTTATGTATCAAAGGAAGCATGCATGGTGCTTTGCCTCTCACCCTTGTGCCTCCTTGGCAAAGTCTCTACCTTCTGCCTCCTCCCTCTCCCAGAAAAGGAGCAGCCGGCGGGCATTTGGTGCCCCTGCGGCTGCAGCCTTGCCAACCCTAAGAGGCTTTGCCCTCTGACAGAACAAAAAGGATAAGCTCCTTTGCAGCCACTAAGCCAAATACACCTAAATAGAGGACAAAGATCTGTGTACACCCTTCTCTCCAGAGAGGCGCTCTCCCAGGGAACCCCGGGGCAGGGGACTCTGTGCCAACAGTAGCAAGAGAAGCCAATTTTAAGTTGCATTCACAGAACCCTAGTGTCCAGATCAAGGGAAGTCATAGTCCCACTCTATTTTGCCTTGGTCAGACCACACCTAGAATCCTGCGTCCAGTTCTGGGCACCACAATTTAAGAAGGATGTTGACAAGCTGGAAGGTGCTCAGAGGAGGGCGGCCAGGATTATCAAAGGCATGGGAACCAAGCCTGATGAGGAACGGTTGAAGGAGCTGGGTATGTTTAGCCTGGATAAGAGGAGACCGAGAGGAGAAAGGATAGCCACCTTCAAATATCTCAAGGATATTCAAATATCTCACATGGAAGATGTCGCAAGCTTGTTTTCTCCTGCTCTGAAGATCAGGACTCGAACCCGTGGCTCCAAGTTACAAGAAAGGAGATTCCGACTCAACATCAGGGAGTACTGTTTGACAGTGGAACAGAGTCCTTCGTAAGGTGGCAGACTCTCCTTCCTTGGCGGTTTTTAAGCACAGGTTGGGTGGCCATCTGTCCTGGATGCTTTAGCTGAGATTCCTGCCTTGCAGGGGGTTGGACTAGATGACCCCGGGTCCCTTCCAGCTCTATGATAAATTGTGCCACTAACTCACGTTTGTTTTTAAAGCCCTAAACAACTCAGGTCCCACAGATAGGAAAGGCCGCCTCCTTCCCCCCCCCCAATCCCCACTGAGTGTTGAGATCGGCAGGCGGGGCCTTCTTGGTAGTTTCTCCTCCTGCAGATGCTCAGGGACTGCGGCCGAGGGGAAGAGGGTCTTCTCTGTGGCGGCCCCTAAGCTGGGCAACTCCCACCCCAAGTGCGCCTGACAACCTTCATTGCACTGCTTCCATTGAATGCTGAAGATCTCCCTTTCTACTCAGGCTCTCAACATTCAGGGTGAATTGATTTTTGTGATTGTAGACTCGTGGAAACGGAGAACTGTTGGAAGGACCCTGAGGGTCATCTAGTCCAGCCCCAGGACTCCAAGCAGGGTCTGAACAAGGTAGCATTCATTTACTTTTTATTCTTTATTTAAGAAAATTCTTACCAGTTGATGGCAAAAAAAACCTCAGAGTGGTTTACAAAATGACAAAACAAGAAAACCAAGAAAGATTCGCAAGGCTACTTCAAAGCGTACAAAAGGTAAAATACTCAAACAGGTTAGAATTACCGTAACTTCCTAAGCATATGGACAGGTTTGCCTCAACAAAATTGTTCTTAGCAGGTGCCAAAAAGTGTAAACCGGAAGATGCTGCTTGATATCAAGAGGCAGGGAGTTCCAAGGTGTAAATGCTGCCACGCTAAGCAGCCAAGTTCTTACAAGTGCGGAACGGGAGTCGTCTGGCAGCGCCAATTTCCCCGATCAGAGCGATCAAATGGGCACTGGGGGGGGGGCAAGTCGATCCCATAGGTAAACAAGGCACGTTCTTTCAAATTGAGAGCAGTACATGTGAAAAGGATCTAGGAGTCCTGGTAGACCACAGACTTGACATGAGTCAAGAGTGTGATACAGCAGCTAAAAAAGCCAATGCAATTCTGGGCTCGATCAATAGGAGTATAGCATCTAAATCAAGGGAAGTAATAGTACCACTGTATTCTGCTCTGGTCAGACCTCACCTGGAGTACTGTGTCCAGTTCTGGGCACCACAGTTCAAGAAGGATACTGACAAGCTGGAACGTGTCCAGAAGAGGGCAACCAAAATGGTCAAAGGCCTGGAAATGATGCCTTATGAGGAACGGCTTAGGGAGCTGGGTATGTTTAGCCTGGAGAAGAGAAGGTTAAGGGGTGATATGATAGCCATGTTCAAATATATAAAAGAATGTCATATAGAGGAGGGAGAAAGGTTGTTTTCTGCTGCTCCAGAGAAGCGGACACGGAGCAATGGATTCAAACTACAAGAAAGAAGATTCCACCTAAACATTAGGAAGAACTTCCTGACAGTAAGAGCTGTTCGGCAGTGGAATTTGCTACCAAGGAGTGTGGTGGAGTCTCCTTCTTTGGAGGTCTTTAAGCAGAGGCTTGACAGGCATATGTCAAGAATGCTTTGTTGGTGTTTCCTGCTTGGCAGGGGGTTGGACTGGATGGCCCTTGTGGTCTCTTCCAACTCTATGAGTCTATGATTCTATGAAATTGTTTTTGATATTGCATTTTAAAAGTTGCAACTTGCGCCCTGGGACGTTACAGCAATAAATAAATAACACTGCTTTGCCTTTTTATTATTATTGATGCTAACAGAGAGTAGCTCCCCTCTTGCCTTTTGCCAAGAGGCCGCGGCACTCGCTCGCCCTGAGCCTGTCGAAGCAGCCACCCACCCCGGCCTCCACGTCCTAAAAGGATTCTAATTCCGGACGGCTAACGAGGTTAGCCGTCCTCATCTGCAAATGGACCATCTGGGCATATCCCAGATTGGCCAGATCGGATGCAGCGAATCAGCAGGGTGCGGTGAGCTGCTAGGGGGTGGCTGCACGAGGGTATTTCAAGGAGGCAGTCGAAGCGCCCCAGGTGGTACTCTGCACAATTGCTTGCTTGTTATTATTTATTTTTATTATTTATTATTTATATTTTATCTATTTATTGCATATGTATACTGCGCTGTCCCTGCAGACCTCAGGGTGGTTTATAAAATATAAAATAATATAAAATAATATAAAATAATATAAAATAATATAAAATTGTATTATTTACACCCTGCCCATCTGGCTGGGTTTCCTCAGCCACTCTGGGCGTCTTCCAGCAGAATCTAAAAACATAATAAAGCATCAAACATAAAAAAAATCACAATATAAAAACACATGTTGTTGTTGTTGTTTAGTCGTTTAGTCGTGTCCGACTCTTCGTGACCCCATGGACCAGAGCACACCAGGCACTCCTGTCTTGCACTGCCTCCCGCGGTTTGGTCAGACTCATGTTGGTAGCTTCAAGAACACTGTCCAACCATCTCGTCCTCCGTCGTCCCCTTCTCCTAGTGCCCTCAATCTTTCCCAACATCAGGGTCTTTTCCAAGGATTCTTCTCTTCTCATGAGGTGGCCAAAGTATTGGAGCCTCAGCTTCAGGATTTGTCCTCAGGGCTGATTTCCTTCAGAATGGATAGGTTTGATCTTCTTGCAGTCCATGGGACTCTCAAGAGTCTCCTCCAGCACCATAATTCAAAAGCATCAATTCTTCGGCGATCAGCCTTCTTTATGGTCCAGCTCTCACTTCCATACCGTGTTTCTCATATTATAAGACACGTCTTATATTTATTTTTTCCTCAAAAAAACACACTATGGCTTATTTTCAAGGGATGTCTTATTTTTTTCCTCCTCCTCCTGCCGCGGCCGGCATTGCTGCTGCTCCTATCACTATGTCTTATTTTCGGGGTATGGCTTATATTCCTTGAATGCTTAAAAATCCTGCTATGGCTTATTTTATGGGGATGCCTTAAAATATGAGAAACAGGGTACATCACGACTGGGAAAACCATAGCTTGAACTATACGAACCTTTGTCGGCAAGGTGATGTCTCTGCTTTTTAAGATGCTGTCTAGGTTTGTCATTGCTTTTCTCCCAAGAAGCAGGCGTCTTTTAATTCCGTGACTGCTGTCACCATCTGCAGTGATCAAGGAGCCCAAGAAAGTAAAATCTCTCACTGCCTCCATTTCTTCCCCTTCTATTTGCCAGGAGGTGATGGGACCAGTGGCCATGATCTTGGTTTTTTTGATGTTGAGCTTCAGACCACATTTTGCACAAAAACACATAATATATAATAAAAACAAGAACAGGAGAACCCAATAATCCTCCCCTTCCACAACACATTTTAAAAAGAGCATTAGATGCCAATCAGGCAAAGTTAATATAACCATAGCTGCCAAGTTATCCCTTTTTTAAAGGGATTTTCCCTTATGCTGAATAGGCTTACTCGCGAGAAAAGGGAAAACTTGGCAGCTATGATATAACTTGCAGGTCTATGGAACCCCTTAAAAGGATATAGGAAACAGATACCGGCACACAAATTTTTCCCGGAGGCTGGAATGAAATATGGGAATTCCAACCCTTGAAATCTGTATCTAGTTTCCTTAGGAAAAATGAAGGCAGCCTCCTCCTTTCCAAGTGTCAAAAATTCTTCCTTCCATATCCCCTCATTGTTGGAGGGGTTGCGATAAACTCAGCGTGTTACCATTTATGGTGGCAATGTAAATTGGGCAAGATTTTTTAAATTTAATCTTGACGGAAAGGATAAATCTTGCAAAAGAAACAAGTTGTGCACAAACATACGTTTAAAGAAGATTGGAAAGCGTCTAATATATGGGAAATAACAGTGTACAGCTGAAAACAGTGGCAGCATTCAGATAAATTCAACAGTGTAAATAAGTTTGGATGGATGCAATAATAGAATACTGAACGGTATAGTTTTTGTAAAATATGCAGGGATATATGATATGTGAAATGAACCATGGAAAGAGAAGAAGGGGAAGTCATTGATATCTGAAAGATGTAAAAGGACTATTTTAAATTATAAGGAACAAAAGAAACCACCGTCCAAAATTAATGTTCCTGAATATTTTTGAGGATACCAATGTAGATATATTTAAAAATAATTGGCGTTCTAGATTATGTGCAAATAGTCACTGAAACTCAGTTGGAAACAGCTGTGCAGATTCTCTCCCCTCTTGGTGAATAAGCTGGCTGGTGAGATCTGCTACCCAGAACCCTGGAGGCGCTGCTGCCAGTCAGTGCAGACAATACTGAACTAGGTGAACAAATGGTCTGCCTTGGGATGAAGCCAGTTTCCTCTGCCCCTGTTCAGAACCATGAGGACTGGAAACTTATTTTCTTTTTAGAGGACGTTCTGCAGCTCAGTGGTGCTCTCTCAGCCATGCATGCAGAGATCCCAGGGTCGAACCCCAGTGGCATCCCCGGGCAGGGCTGTGCGAGACCCTGGAGGGCTGCTGCTGCTGCCAGTCAGTGTAGACAATACTGGGCTGGGTGTGCTCATGGTGCTTCCTCTGTTGCTAATTCAAAGTGTCTATTTAGAACCATGAGGGCTAGCGCCTCTCTTTTAAGGGTGCACGTAGATCACCGGCAGAGTGGCTGCGTGGCATGCAGAAGGCCCAGGTTCCATCCCCGCTGGCAGCATCTCCAGGTAGGGCTGAGAAGTATTCCCTGGTGAACCGCTGCTGCCTATCAGTGCGGACAGTACTGAGATGGGTGAAACCCTTGTACGATTTTGCATGTTCCTGTAAAACCTCATGGTGGGCGCACCAGGTTGGCAAATGCTGCCCCTTGACTAGTCAGAGTTGCCCACACTGTTTCCCCGCTGGTCCCTCCCTCCCAGCACCATGGCAACGGCCATCTCCCCTAGACAACGGTTGCCGTGGAGATGGTGTGGCCATGGCTCATCTGGGGTGGGAGCAGTGACGGAGGGGGCGGGGGTGGAGCAAAAGGGGCTCCCACCAGCTTGCTCAGCCTCCCTTCTCCGAGGCTCTTGAATCGTAGAAGGGACCCCCAACGGTCATCTAGTCCAACCCCTGACAATGCCAAGAATCGCAGCGAGAGGTCGCCATCGGGGCTTTGCACCCATCACCAGGCCCCCTAAGATGAGTGCCCACGTGGCTGTCAATGAGGAAGATGGGCAACCAGGGTGGATAAAAATCAATGATTTTTAAAAAATATATACTGTATTTAAAAATCGATTTAAATTTTTTAAAAAAAAATTATTTAATTTTTTTAAAATTTAAATTGGATTTAAAAAAATAAAATGCTTTTGGAGGAAAAATCTTTCTAAAGATAGTTTTCTATTTCAGTTACATTATCGTCCAAAGGCTATTCATCAGGAAATAAGGATTTGTTTTAAGTGTTTCATGTGTGTGAAAACTCAGTTAAAGTTTTTTCGAACAAAAACAAAAAACCATTTCACCACATCAGTTAACAAACATGGATACATATGCTATAATGTTATTGTTTAAGTTAAATAAATTGTTTAAATCGTTATTAAGGAAATGATTGCTTTTCTCCTTCCAATAAAGTACAGCAGAAAAGTTGTCCAAATCTAAACAGTTAACTTATTAAACCTCACAATAATTTCATAATTATATGTCTATGTATTTCTAATAATATAACCAAATCAGTAATTTTTGATATAACTGTAAAAACTACCCTGAAAATTTATTATTCCGAAAATGAGACCTTCCTCTGGTTGTAAATATTAAGATTATACCAGCCAGAATGAGTCTATCTGTAAAAAAAATTATTTAAATCAGGTCTTACTGATTAGTGATTTAAATTGTGATTTAATCGATTTAATTTAAATCAAATGCACCCAGTGGGCAACCCAAGAAAACAATGTGTCAGAAGGAGAAAGGAAGTCAATTCTGCTTGAATTTTAAAAAACAACCCTACCTGATTTGCTTTTTCTGAGAGGCAGCGGTTGTGGAGTGGTTACAGCATCAGACTCTGAACTGGGAGAGATCAGGGTTCGAATTCACACACACACACACACACACACACACACACACACACACACACACACATACCGCCTTGGCCCACGAAGCTCACTGCATGTGAACTTGGGCTGATCCCTGCCTCTTAGCCTCACCTACCTCACAGGGATGTCGTGGGGATTAAATGAGGACTAGGGCCTGGGAGAGACCAGGGTGCGAATCCCTCCCTTGGCCCATGGAGCACAGAGCAGGTGAGACCTTGGAGGTCAGAAACTGCCCCTCTCAGCCTAGCCTGCCTCACAGGGTTGTTGTGGGAGTTAAGTGAGGGGGGGAACCGTGTACGTCACCTTGAGCTCCTTGGTGGAAGAGGTGGGAGAAGAATGCGAATAAATACACAATAAATAAACAATGCAAGCGCCGAGAGAACAGCCGTCCTCCAAAATCTGCCCTTCTCCGAATTTTGCAATGCAATTCTCCAGACAGGGAATTTGTACAGAAATGCATATGCTAAAGTAAACAGTACATCAAAAAGGAACATATAAGTGAAAAGGACACATAAAAATGCAGTATTATTATTATTATTATTATTATTATTATTATTATTATTATTATTATTATTATTACCCTGCCCATCTGGCTGGGTTTCCCCAGCCACTCTGGGTGGCTTCCAACAAAATATTAAAATACAATAGTCCTTCAGATATTAAAAGCTTCCCTAAACAGTCTATCAGGGAATACCGCTTTGCAAACACACACACACACACACACAAAATATCATGTAAAATTGTGTAGAAAAATTCAAGAAATTCACACAAAATGTTGCAGTGTCTTCTTGAGGATTTCTTTTAAGGGAAAAAAGTCACAACCAGATGTGGAAATGCGGGGAGCCGAATTTAACTTTTCAAAAATGGGGGGACTGGCAGATTTGCCGACACTTGGCGGCTGCTGAACAGGGGCACACTGGGGAAACGCCACGTGCGAATGCCGCCGGTATGCTCTTTCTTCACAAGCTGAGAGAGGCCGGCGGCTTCTGGGCAACACGCACGCGAGCAGCTCTGCGCAACGTGCAGGAAGAGACGTCGGCTCTCTCGTTATCCAAAAGCAATGAGCCCCGAATGCGAAACTCAAGAGTCAAAAAGGTCACAGGAAAACCACCGCTCTTTGAAATGAGTTACATCTAAGTTAGATAAGTTAGTGAGATAAGTTATGAGTAGACTACTGCGGTGAGGTTTTCTACAATTGAGCAGTGCACAAAACATAGACTCACAGGAGTGGAGAGTTGGAAGGGACCCCCCAGGGTCATCTTGCAGTTCAAGCCCCTGCAATGCAGGAATGTCATGAAATAAAAAAGTTAAATCAAAGTTGAATGTTAGATCTAAATTAGATTAGGCACCGGGAGCGGAAATGGATCGTGTTGGCTTATTTGTTCCATGTCTGGAACAGAAAGGAGCGTCTCCACCCCCATCGTTCAGCCCAGAAACTGAGGGCCAGCGCCGAGGGCCTTTTGGCCATTCTGTCCCTACGAGAGGTGAAGTTACAGGGAACCAGGCAGAGGGCCTTCTTGGTGGTGGTGCCCGGCCTGTGGACGCCCACCCGCCAAGGATGTCAAGGAAATAAACAACTATCTGACTTTTTGAAGACATCCGAAGGCAGCCCTCTTTAGGAAAGTTTTTAATGTTTGAAGTTTCATTGTGCTTTTTAATATTCTGTTGAGAGCCGCCCAGAGCAGCTGGGGAAACCCAGCCAGATAGGCGGGGTATAAATATTATTATTATTATTATTATTAAATAGAATCATAGAATTGTAGAGTTGGAAGAATTGGTAGAGTTGGGCCATCTAGTCACTTTCAGTCTGCAAGGAATACACCAGCGTTTCTCAACCGGTGTTCCGCGGCACACTACTGTGCCGCGAGACGCTGGCTGGTGTGCCGCGACGGGAAGGGCGATTTGCATTGTCACGTCGCTGACCCACCGGAAAGGAAGCTGCGTCATGACCCGGCCGGCTTTCCTTTCCTGCAGGTCAGTGTTGTTTATTGGCGGCCGGCAGGCACGTGACAATGCAAATCGCCCTTCTCATCGCCGCACGACGCGGCAAAATTTAGAGTCGGCATCCAGCCGGAGGCCAGAGAGGGCGCCGCCACCGCCTGGGGAGGAGGAGGCAGGTGGGGAAGGCTGCGCAGAGCTTCCCTTCGCTGGGCCAGAGCGGCGGCGGCTGCCTGGGGCGGCTGGGAGGGAGGCGGCGGCAGCTGCCCGCCTGGGGTCTGTGCGTGCCGTCTTTTACGTCTCCCCTCCAAACTAAACTAAATATAGGGCGGCACAGAGTTGGTGTGCCGCGGGATTTCTTTTCATAGAACAAGTGTGCCGTGGCCCAAAAAAGGTTGAGAAACACTGGAATACGCAGCCGATGAACACACCCAGCTTCCTTTTGCACTGAAAGGAACAGGGAGAAAACGTCGCTCACGACATCATTCTGCCAAGTAAGTTGTGTCGATCAATTGCAGAAGTTCAGCGATTTCGCCACGGCGGATGGCAAATCATGCAGGGTTTCTTGGAGGGAGGCAAACTGCGGCGTAATGGAAACAGCACTGCCGAGCATCCGGGGACGCCGGGACGTCTTCTTCCACCCCCAGAGGAGGAAAGTGGGCCGACCCCCCCCCCCTCTCCCCAAAGCCCTGTTGCCTAACAAGCTTTGCTCGGGTAACTGATAAGCTCAGGGGCTATTTTTAAAACCCGGCAGTGTCGTAAGCCAGGTATAAGGCGAGGACACCCATGCCCAGAGAATCAGCGATTAGGGTGTTAGGAGGGCAAAGGAGAGGAAGTTGAAGGAAGCCAAGCCGGAGAGGAAGCTCTCTCGCTCGGAGCAGCAAGCCGGAAAGCGAGAGGAAGCCGCAGGCCAGAGAGGAGCTTGGCCAGATGCAAAGGGCACGCAAGTTGCAAACACCTGAGGTCATGCAGAGCGCATTCAAGCCCTTGAGGTCAGAAGGAGGAACCCGACACCCCAAAGCATCTCTGCTTGCAGTTTATGTTTTATTTAAAAAAGAAATGTGTTTCTGGTGTCGAGCGTTCCAAAAGAGCTGTTTTGAAAAGATGCCATTCTTTTACTGATCTTCGTGTTATTATTTTTGCTAGCACATTCATATCCCAGGCTTCATAACATTTAAACACCACGGGTTTGCAAAAAGGAGAAAAAAAAGATAATGCAATAAAATTAGCAACGGGGGGGGGGGGCAGGGGAGGAACTAGATATGTTGAGACATTCAAAGAGTTAAAATCACAATAGACTAAAAGCAGGTTTCTTGCAAGGGGCTTGAGGCGGGACAGACAGTTCGCACACCCCTTTCCCTGCTTTGTCTTCACAACAACATTGTGTGGTAGGTTGGGGCCACCCATAGCCTCTCTCAGCCTAAGGTCACATCCAGAGAGCTTCAAGGTCAGGTGGAGATTTGAACCCCGTCTCCCAGGTCCTAGTCTACTAAGCAAGAAATAAGGGGGTCCCTTCCAAGGGACTTTGTGCAGGCCACCAGCTCTACACAGCAGCCAACTCCCTCTCCATCTCAGTTTTCCCCATCTGCAAAATGGGAGCTATATGGTTATTATTATAATTAATTACATTTGTATAATGACCTACATTCTCGTAGGATCAAAGGGCAGTTCACAACATAAAAAAATACAAAATGAGGGTGCAAAATACATAACAAAACAAAAACTAAGTTGATTGATAAGATAGATATTGATATAATAATATCCTAAACGGGGGTTAGGGAAGAAACACTTTGCATATTTAAACACAGCGTGAATCAATCCACTTTGGCCACAGATATCTGCGCTATTTTTGTGCCGGGGTGTGCCTGGGTCTATCTTGGTCAACGCCAGCTTGCACCAGCGAGGGTTGTTTTGTAAGTTACTTGTTATCTCGACTCCAAGTATATTTCATTACTAGTCCCAAAGAACCCCACCTGACTGACGCAGGAGCCCCGGTGAATCCCCGCATCAACACACAGGAGCCCATCTGCGTAGCAAGGAGATAATTCCCTCTCTCGGAGGGATTTGGCTCTGAGATAAGTTCATTAGCAGTTACCACAGCACAGCTATAAATAGGAAGGTGATCTGCAAAAGGAAAAATGGATGGGCGGAGGGAGGAGGAGAGGCCTCTGAGCTCCCTTTGATGTGCATCCCAGGTCGGAGGACGGAATCCCCCTCACCTGTACCAGTACCAGCATCAGCTCGGCCACAAAACGGCTCTCAATTCCACTCCCACAACCTGATGTGTAAACATGATTTTAGAATCCTGTAGTTGGAAGGACCCCCACGGGCCATCTAGTCCAACCCCCTACAATTTAGGAATCCCAGCTGAAGAATCCCTGAGCTCTGTTGATGTTTAGTCGTGTCCGACTCTTCGTGCCCCCAGGGACCAGAGCACGCCAGGCACTCCTGTCTTGCACTGCCTCCCGCAGTTTGGTCAAACTAACGTTGGTAGCTTCGAGAACACTGTCCAACCATCTCGTCCTCTTGTCGTCCCCTTCTCCTTGTGCCCTCCCTCTTTCCCAACATCAGGGTCTTTTCCAGGGAGTCTTCTCTTCTCATGAGGTGGCCAAAGTATTGGAGCCTCAGCTTCAGGATCTGTCCTTCCAGTGAGCACTCAGGGCTGATTTCCTTCAGAATGGATAGGTTTGATCTTCTTGCAGTCCATGGGACTCTCAAGAGTCTCCTCCAGCACCATAATTCAAAAGCATCAATTCTTCAGCGGTCAGCCTTCTTTATGGTCCAGCTCTCACTTCTATACATCTGTTGTTTTTGTCCATGGAGTTTTCTTGGCAGGGGTACTGGAGTGGCTTGCCAGTTCCTTCTCCAGGTGGATCATGTTTAGTCAAAACTCTCCACTATGACCTGTCCGTCTTGGGTGGCCCTGCACGGCTTAGCTCATAGCTTCTCTGCGTTATTCAAGCCCCTTCGCCACGACAAGGCAGTGATCCATGAAGGGGCGAGCTCTCTTTAATAACCTCCAATAAATTGGAGAAACGTAGAGTCAGAAGGGATACCCAAAAGTCATCTAGTCCAGCCCCCTGCAAGGCAGGAATCTCAGCTAAAGCATCCCTGACAGAGGGCCAGCCAACTGCTGATTGAAAACCTCCAAGGAAGGAGGGTCTTTCCGAGGGAATCCATTCCACTTTGTTCAGTTCTTACTGTGAGAAAGCTCTTCTGATGTTGAGGTGCTTGGTTTCCTGATCATTTTGGCCACCCTCATCTGCAGACCTTCCAGCTTGTCAACGTCCTTCTTAAATCGGGGTGCCCAGAACTGGACAAAGAACTCCCAAGTATTTTAATGTTGCATTTTTAACATGATCACAAATCCATCCAGGCGCCAAGTTACAGCAAAGGTTTGGGTCAAAGAATTACATAAATAAGATGCATGCATTTGCAAGAACTCAACCTCTTAGCGTGGCGACCTTTGGAACTCCCTGCCTATTGACATCATGCCGGCACCCTCCCTGCACTGTTTTCAGTGCCTACTGAAAACACATTTTATTTAGACAAGCCCATCCAGACGTTCAGAGAGCTGCTGCGAGTTTTCACCTAACATTTCAACGGCCTTCGGTTACGGTTGCTACTTCTCCTCCTAGATAATTGTATCTTTTTCATCATTGGCCTGGAGGGGCGGCGTCGTTTCGAAGCAATTTCTAGGAAGCAAATGAATGGAAACAACGAGAGGCAAGATGCCCGAGAGAAATCGAAAAAGTGCCATGCAAAACCAGCTGTCGCGGAAGATGCCCGAAACAGTCTATTTATCCCTCGCTCTGCAGAGAGCATCATTCGCCATCGACTGAGGAGGCGAGAGGCGCCCAGAGCTAATCCCCGGCTAATCAGCCGCCCTCTTTGCGGGAGGCCCTGAGAGCCAGCCGCAAATCTGGGCAATAGGGAAGGGGGCGCAGAGGGTTCGTGCCCGGCTTAATCCCTTGCGAGGACACCTTTCCAGAGCCAGCTGCTCAGGAAGGGGACAGGGCGAAGGGGACAGAGTAGCAGGACACCCTGCAGGAGAGCTGGGGGGGGCAACCCCTTTGAAAGAGGATCAGACCAATTCACGGAGGAGGAGGAGGAGGAGGAGGAGGAGGAGGAGGAGGAGGAGGAGGCTATGGGGAGCTTAGAACCATAGAACCATAGAATCATAGAGTTGGAAGAGACCACCAGGGCCATCCAGTCCAACCCCCTGCCAAGCAGGAAACACCATCAAAGCATTCTTGACATATGCCTGTCAAGCCTCTGCTTAAAGACCTCCAAAGAAGAAGACTCCATCACACTCCTTCGCAGCAAATTCCACTGCCGAACAGCTCTTACTGTCAGGAAGTTCTTCCTAATGTTGAGGTGGAATCTTCTTTCTTGAAGTTTGAATCCATTGCTCCGTGTCCGCTTCTCTGGAGCAGCAGAAAACAACCTTTCTCCCTCCTCCATATGACATCCTTTGATATATTTGAACATGGCTATCATATCACCCCTTAACCTTCTCTTCTCCAGGCTAAACATACCCAGCTCCCTAAGCCGTTCCTCATAAGGCATCATTTCCAGGCCTTTGACCATTTTGGTTGCCCTCTTCTGGACACGTTCCAGCTTGTCAGTATCCTTCTTGAACTGTGGTGCCCAGAACTGGACACAGTACTCCAGGTGAGGTCTGACCAGATCAGAATACAGTGGTACTATTACTTCCCTAGATCTAGATGCTATACTCCTATTGATGCAGCCCAGAATTGCATTGGCTTTTTTAGCTGCTGCATCACACTGTTGACTCATGTCAAGTTTGTGGTCTACCAAGACTCCTAGATCCTTTTCACATGTACTGCTCTCAATCCAGATGTCCCCCATCCTGTATTTGTGCCTTTCATTTCTTTTGCCCAAGTGTAATACTTTACATTTCTCCTTGTTAAAATTCATCTTGTTTGCTTTGGCCCAGTTGTCTAATCTGTTAAGGTCATTCTGAAGTGTGATCCTGTCCTCTGGGGTATTAGCCACCCCTCCCCATTTGGTGTCCTCTGCAAACTTGCTCAGGATGCCCTCAAGCCTATCATCCAATTCATTGATAAAGATGTTGAATAAGACTGGGCCCAAGACAGAAGCTTCTAGCCAGGATGGCTCTGCCGGTTGAAGGCAGTGATGCTTCTGAATGCCGGTGGCTGGAAATCACAGGAGGCAAGAGGGCTCTCGGGCTCGGATCCTGCTTGCGGTTTTCTCATCAGGAGATTGGGGTGGCCATCTGAGGACAGGATGCCGGACCAGAGGAGCCACTGGCCTGATCCTGTAGCCAGGCATGATCCGATGTTCTGCCTCCACAGTCGGAAGCAGCGAGGCTCCTCGTCGAACCACAAAACTTCCCCCCCCCTCCAAGGGTCGTCTAGTCCAGCCCCCTGCAATGTGGGAATCTCTCGTGTTCGAATCCTGCCTGTGGGTTTGCCCTTGGGGCACCCTGGGAGAGCAGGAGGCTGGACGTGGTGGGCCTGCTTTGGCCGGGCCCAGGAGGTTCTTCTGATGTTCTGCGGACCGAGAGGATCCCGGTCCGGTTTGCAGTAGGAACGGGACTCAGCGCTGCTGGGTCAGACGAAAGGCCCAGAGAGAGGCCAGCACACAGCTTTCCACAGCAGCTACCCAGATGTCCCCAACAGGACACCCACGCGTGCCCCATAACCCTCCCCCTGGTCGGGGCTGGACCCAAAGCCCCAGCAGCCATCACCCAGGCTGGTCTCAGAGGAAGGAATACAGGAAGAGGAAGTGGCCTTCTGCCAGCCAGAACCATTGCTCCATCTAAGCTCAGCACTGTCTGCTCTGATGGGCAGCAATCGCTCTCCAGGGTGTAGGAAAAGAACTCTCTCCCAGCCCCACCCAGAGATGCTGCCCAGGACTGAATCTGAGAGTTCCTGGATGCAAAGCAGGGGCTCTGTCAATGAGCAGCAGCCCCTTCCCCAAGACAAGGAAAGAAGATACCCAAGGGGTCCTCGAGACACCCTTTATATAATGCATTCAACTTAGAATGCTAGAATTGTAGAGTCGGAAGGGACCCCGAGGGTCATCTAGCCCAACCCCCTGCAATACAATGAATATTTTGCCCACCTCAGGATTTGAACCCACGACCTTAAGAGTCTCATGTTCTATGAGCTATTCCAGTGTTGGCCACTTCCATTGGCAGGATTGGCAGTGCTACAGGTGCCCCATAATCCCCGTTCTGCGTTTGTATGAACTTGACAGTGTGGCAGCACCTGCACTTTGGAACTCCCTGCCTCTTGAAATCAGGTCAGGCAGCCACCTTCCCTGAACTCTTTCTGGAGTCTACTAAAAACAGCACAGTATTGTTTAGACAAGCCTGCCCACGAAAGCTGCTGTGAATTTTAACCCACTATAGGATTTTAACAGCTTCTATATTTTAATGCATTGTAGTTTCCCCCTGACTTTATTGGTTTATCTTTTTGTAAACCACTTTGAGGTCGGGGGGGGGAGGGTGTATAATTTTTATGAAATAAAGAAAGAATCATTTGTGCGCAAGACGTTAACGGGTTGGTTAGACTGCCACACTTTCGACACTGTTTGGGCCTGCAAAGATTTCGTGGTGGGCACACACTTAGTTTCTTACTGGCACATGCTCCAAAGTTTCCTGCTAATTTCGCCCAACTTTTCATAGCTCCACAAGTTCCATTTATCTTTTGTTACACTATAGCCCAAGGGTGTCCCTCCAGAGGGCAATAATGTGGCAACATTGGAGTCGTTATCACAGAGCAGCTAATATTGCCGAACGATGTGTGGATGGTCCAGTAAAAATCCACCATTAATATTCTCTCGTTGCATCAATGTCACGCTGCAGAATTCAACTCCACACCCACAAAAACACGCTGCCAGCTTAGAGGGATCCGAAAAGATCCTCTAACGCATTATATGCCCAACTTATCCCTCTGCTCCACAGGAGATGACCTCTCGCAGATCCTTTCCTAAAGAACGGGGCCTTTAGCGTGGCGGCCCCCAACCTTTGAAACGCCTTACTTTTATGTCTCAGGCAGACGCCATCTCTGCTGCTTTTCCAGGGTCTATCAAAGGCCTTTCCTTTCGAAGAAATCTCTTGAGCAGAGGTCCTTATCTCATCTTCCCTGGGTGCAAATTTGTTTGATGGATATGGGTTTTTTTAAAAAATTGTTGACATTCTCATTCATTGCTTTGGGATGATTCGCGGGGAGGAAGTCATGAATTAAACGGAATCGAATAAATAGAGCGAACGAACAGCGGGCCAAAGTTCCTGGGAGTTCCTAGCACACGGTCACCCAGCCCAAGTGGGAAGCCTTCAGAATCAATAAATTGGCAAAGATGCATCAAGAGTTTTAATCTTCATCCCCCCCCCTTGGACTCCAATCCTCCAATGCGCTGGGAGCAGGAGGGCTTCAGTTGCAGAGAACACCTGCTTAGCGTGCAGAAGGTCGCAGGATCCATCCCTGGCAGCATCTCCAGGTGGGGCTGGAACAGACTCCCCACATAAAACCTCGGGAGAGCTGCTGCCAGTCAGTGTTGGCATTCCTGAACTGGATGGCTCAACGGTGCAACTCAGTACAACGCAGTTTCTTGTGTTCCTAAATACGGAACATGAAGGCGATGCAGCGTGAGCCCTTTTATAAACAGGGATCGTTCAGAGGTAATTCAGAACCATGGGGACTAGAATCTTGCGTGGCTTTTTTAAGGGGCTGCAGCTTGGTGGTAGATTGCCTCCGTTGCATGCAGAAGGTCCCGGGTTCAATCCCCGCTGGCCTCTCCTCATAATCCTGGGGGGAAGCCTCCCTGCCTGGAACCCTGGAGAGCTGCCGCTGCTGCCAGTCAGTGCAGACAATACTGAGCTATATGGACCACTGGTCTGCCTTCTACACCCTGTGGTTTGGCAGGGGAATGACCTGTCCAACACATCAAGAGGAGGCACAAATTTGGGTCAAGTGGGTTAACCGTCTGACCTGAGACAAAGTCGCTTCCTACACCCCCACATCTTATACACCCCTAATTAACGGAGATCCAAAAATGAACCGCAAAACCGTCTGGCTCACCAGGAGCAGAGGAAATCTCAGGCCACATGCACACAGACATTTCCTTAAACGCAAACTTTGAGAGCGAAATATGCAGGAGGATTGAAATATACAGGAGAAGAGGGCAACCAAAATGGTCAAAGGCCTGGAAACGATGCCTTATGAGGAACGGCTTAGGGAGCTGGGTATGTTTAGCCTGGAGAAGAGAAGGTTAAGGGGTGATATGATAGCCATGTTCAAATATATGAAAGGATGTCATACGGAGGAGGGAGGGAGGTTGTTTCTGCTGCTCCAGAGAAGCGGACACGGAGCAATGGATTCAAACTACAAGAAAGAAGATTCCACCTCAACATTAGGAAGAACTTCCTGACAGTAAGAGCTGTTCGGCAGTGGAATTTGCTGCCAAGGAGTGTGGTGGAGTCTCCTTCTTTGGAGGTCTTTAAGCAGAGGCTTGACAGGCATATGTCAAGAATGCTTTGATGGTGTTTCCTGCTTGGCAGGGGGTTGGACTGGGTGGCCCTTGTGGTCTCTTCCAACTCTAGGATTCTATGATTCTATGAATTGCAGTCCTCAGCAATATACAGACAGCTACAAGAGTCGAACCAAGACCATGAGCCACTGTAGAGAGAAGAGAGAGAGGAAGCAGCTGCTAAGGCCCTTCCCCTAGACCTAAGAGCTGGATTAAATAGGAAGATAGGAAACTCCCCTATATGAAATCAGACAACTGGACCATCTCGGCACTGCCCTCAGACCAGGGCATTCCAAACTTTTCATGTAGGTGACACCCTTTTTAGACATGCATCATTCCGCGACACAGTAATGCAGTTTTACTAGCAAACCAGAGGTTAAACTAACCGTTTTCCAAGCCCTGAGTGGAGCGTCGGCACTAACATGTCGCGACATGCAGCTTGGAAAGCTCTGGTCTACACTGACCGGCAGGCAGCAATGTCTCTCCAGGGTTTTGGGGCAGGAGGGACATTCCCAGCCCCACCTGGAGATGCCGCCGGGGACCAAACATTAGAGCCCTGCTCCCATACCGGAGCCATTCGCCTCCCTGCCAGAGCCGCAAAGCTGCAACCACGCAGGTCAAAAGCACACTTGCCCTGGGCAAGCTCCCAGAGGACACACCAGACCTTCACTGAGCCCGTTTGCTTTTGCACACTCCAGGAAGTGACAGAGCTTGGAGACGTACAAACCTCCCATTTCTTGACAGCATTTGTCCCTTTAGCCCAAAAGGTTCTCGAAAGCGGCTCCCAAAAAAGTCAGCACTAAGGCTCACCGTCTAAAAAGACATGGCACGAGAGGAAAAGGGGAGGAGGAGGGAGGAGGTGGAAATCAAGCACAACTACTTCAAGTTGCCAGTCCCTAAACATTAAAAGCCTGATCATCTCCAACTATCCACACGCTATCTTTGAAAACGCAGTGCGCTTCTTTCCAATGAAAGGGAAGAATCCTAGCAAGTCGATCCTTGCGGGAGAGATTCCACAGATGGGCGGAAGCCAGACACAGGCAGTGTCCAGGTGCCAGGAGCCTCTGAGCATCAGGGGCCCACCAGAACTCCAGCCAGCCGTAGCAGGCTGTAAGCCCCCTGGAAGAACACAGGTGCAAACTGAGAGGCGACGGGAACACTCGTGTCATGCCTGCTTCGGACATGCACTCAGTGTCTGGTTACGCAACCAGCCAGAGACTGTTTGGGTCTTGGGTCACCAAGGCCCTGGGGGAAGAGAGCCCCATAGGGCTACTTCTGAGTAAAGAACCACAGGAGGGGTCTCTGGAGCAATACTTATTTCATTGTGGTTTGCCAAAAAGATAAAACAGCAAAAATTATCCACAAGGAGCATCAATAACCATCTAGACTTGCAAAAAGTCAAAATAACGACCCTCTTGGGATGTTAATAACCCAATAGGAATAAAACAATAATAGACGAAAAGCAGCATTTATTCTACTTTATTTGCTTCCTTTCCTCCATTCAACTTTCTCCCTCCCGCGGAAAAGACTACCATGTAGGAAAAGCGCGGGTGGAGACAGAAGACACCCCCTCCCCACCCGACTTTGCCTGGGAGGACCAATGAGGTGCCGCAGGGACACCCCTTGCGGCCCCCTAGAGGGATCGAGTGGAAGTGGGTGGGGTATGGAAGATCGTGGGGCTGAATATTCAGAGACCCACTCCCCACCCCCACTACTGTATACAGTGTATCTTTTAAAAAGACTGGCCTTTGCAGGCAAGGGGCCTGCCGGCCGTCCTTGTGTCTGGGGCGCTGCGCCCAGGGCGCACGGCGCTTGGAGAGGTGCAGGGGGGCCCGGGCCTGCGGGGCCGCCGCCTTACCGGAGGTGATCTTGGGGAGCCCCAGCACGTCCTCGGGGCTGATGGCGGCTTTGCGCAGCAGTTCCTCCTCGGTGCAAGCGGCGGCGGCGGCGGCGGCTCCTCCGCCAGCGCCAGCCCCGGGCGCGCCTCCTCCTCCGGCGCCGCTGCCCTTCTTCACCTTCATGGCGCCGCCGCTCCTGCTGTTGCTGCTGCTGCTGCTGCTCTGGGCGGCCGCGGAGCGAGTGGCGGCGGCGGCGGCGGCGCGCGCGGAGGCTGCTGCAGCGGCGGCGGCGACAGCGACCACGGTCGCCTCGCTCATCCCCGCCCGGCCGCGCGCCCTAAGCGCCTTTGCGGCCGCCGGGCCGCCCCTTCAGGCCCGGCTCCGCCCCAGCGGAGGGAGGAGGGAACGCAAGGGCGCCTCAGAGCGCGTGCAGAGCGCGGGGTAGAAGTGGTGCGCGCAAGCTCGCCGGGCTGTTGTGAAAGGAACATGGCAGGAAGGGAGGACCAGGAGGAAGAGGGGCAACCCTGCCCTCCTTGGAACAGGTGGGTAAGGGGTAAGTATTATTTCATTTAGAATCATGAGGACTAGCATCTTTCTTTTAAAGGGAAGGGACGCAGCTTAGTGGTGGTGACCTGCTTTGCATGCAGGTCCTGGGTTCAATCCTTGGCAGACTCTCTAGGTTCCGCTGGGAAAGGCTCCCTTGCCTGAAACCCTGGAGAGCAGCTGCCAGCCAGTGTAGGCAATACTAAGCTAGATGGAGCATCGGTCTTGCTCAGCTTTGATAGAGGCAGCTCCCACTGTTCCTATAACACAGCGATAGCCAAAGTGCCGCCCTCCAGCAAACACGCCTTCAGTTCTGCCTCCACTGTCAGAGTGGAGCATTGCAAGTAAGGAGAGTGATGCTCTCGCACTCAGGTCCTGCCTCCTTATGGACACCAAGGCTGGCCACCGTGAGAACAGGAAGGTGGGCCAGGTGGGCCCCCTGAGGCCTGATCCAGCCGCAGCAGGGGCCTTCTGATATCCTCAATCTCTGGGGGGCCACAGGGGCCCCCTCCCTGCTCCAACCCAGCACCCGCAGGAGGCCCGTCACCAAACTCCCAGGCGCTGCCCCAGGCGCCGAAGAACGACAACCCTGCAGAAAGAGACTCCCATCTATCCAAGCAGACTTTTATTGAGCATCCAGAAGTCTCCTTTGGTACCGGCCATCCCCTCCATGAACAAGGGCAGAATTTATGCCAACATGCAAACTTTCCATGGCTATGCGAGGAGGGATAAGCAAGGTCCCTTCCTAGCCCTGCAAGTGAACAGGATTTATTGGGGGCCACCCACAAAATGACATGCGGGGACAGAAACAGAAGTGGCCCGTTCTATCCCACTGCATTCTTCCAAAACTTATTTCTACAAAAAGGAAAATCTGTTTTTTAAAAAGCACCAAACCCACAAGGGAGATAATATTTTCCAAACCATCAGTTTGGGTGTGTGAGATGCAATTAATATTTACATCGAATTTTTGAAACAACAGCTGGCTACTGAAGTATTTCATCGCACATCATTTATTCGCCGTTGGCTTGTGGTTTTCTCAAAACTTCTCATTTCTTCATTTGTTCCCTGCCTAAGACGTTTTTGCCACATTTAAACTCCTTATATCCAAATGTACAAATTTATAATAATTTATGTTGCGGGCGCCTGGTTTTTTTTGTGTGTGTGGACTTTGCAAAGAGTGAAGACAATATTGTAGGCTGAAGAGAGTCTGGATGGGGTAGCTGGCTGCTGGCGGGACGCGATTATGAATTTCGGTTTTCCGCTTTTCGGTTGGTTTTCTATATAAAACAATGGAACTTGTTTTCAATGGCAATAATAATATCCAAAATGGCGCAGCGCTCTTCTTTGGACGGTCCCATCACAGTCTTGGCAGCACCCTTTGAATCCAGTGGCCGACCTCGCAGGGAGGGCGGTGGAGGTCAGCTGCTACAAACTCTCCAACACAGCACAGAGGGAAACTCAGATCAAGAGGAGGACGGGGCCCCATCCCAGGAAGAGAGAGAGGGTTGCATCCAGACCCCAGGTGCCCTCTCTGGCCCCGCACTGCCCTCCATCCCAACTCCATGTGCCTCAGTCCACTTTGATTGCGGCTTTCTTGCTGTGCCTCATCTCCCGGCCGATCTTCACCAGGGACAGCAGAATGGGGACGGCCATGGGCAGGAAGAGGGGGATGTAGATGGCGAACTTCTGGTCGTCGGGGAAGTAGAGGAGGTGGAGGAGGGAAGGGTCGAAAAAGGCCCTCTCCGAGGCGTTGATGGCCGCCTTGCTGGCCTGGAAGGCAGAGTCCAGGCGCCCCTGGCTGAGCTCGGCCAGCGCCTCCTGGGCAAATGCCACAGCGTGGTACACCTAGGGTTAAAAAAGGGCACAGGGATCAGGCCGGTTTCGCTGGGTTGGTGCCAGGACAGCTGCTTTGCATGCAGAAGGTTAGCATAAGGCAGCTTCCTCGTTTCTATTTAAATCAGCCCTGAATTCGTAACCTTTGTCCTTCCTTTGAATCTTTATCTTTAGGGGAAGGGTGAGAGTCCCTGCTTAGAATCATAGAGTTGTAGAGTTGGAAGGGACACCCATGGGTCATCTAGACCAACCCCCTTTTCAAGGCACCACAAGACTTGGCAATTGTTGTCGCAGCAACGAGCTTAGCACAAGACCACAAAGAGGGAGGCAAAGTGGGGTTCCGGTTTCCGCCGGCAGGAATGGCGGACCTGTTTTCCATCCCTCTGACCTTCGTAAGGAATTTGGCGGTTGCTAGGGGAGTAAATGGCAACCCCCTACCCTCTCCGGGGGTTACGGAGAGGGGCCGCTGGCCCGCGATGCCCCCAGACCCACTCCGACTGTTTATGGAGTGGGGGGAGCTTGGGCTGAAAAGCACTTACGAGGGCCAGGACTCCCGGACGCTAATCTGCATGGCGGGGATTTCCATGGTTAAAGAAGATAATTAGGCTTAAATCTATGGACATACTTCAGAAGGAGGGGAAGAAGCGCTGTTTACTGCTGAGAAATTTATGCTGCTGAGGGAGAGGAGTCAAAGGCTGTATTTCATCTGGAAGGATTGATGGGGACGGAGCGATAAGGGAAGCGAGTTTTTTTTTATTTTTCTTCATATGAGTTACTTCGTACCTTCCCAGACGCGATGTCCTGGCTTGTTTGGAGTGAAAGAGAAGCAAAAGACTGTGTGAGTTGAACTTTATAAACTGTTGTTACTGAGCATATTTTTTAAAGATGTGGAGTTGCCGATGAGAAAAGCCCCCCCCCCCCCTAGTCGGACGGAAGGAGTCCTGGACGCGTTCGGAGGATTTATGAGCTGTGACGCACTTTGAATTGGAGCAGCGACCTGAAGCTAAGTTCAGCTATAGGGCAAGGAGATCCATTAATTTACCAAGAGTTTATGGTTTGATGTTTGGGTCTTCTACCTGGAAAAGCTGTAAATTTTATAAAGATCGTTAATCTACATGGCTATGAGAGAAAACGAAAGTGATTTGAGCTTTTTAAGATGGCGCTGCTTCGACGCAACAGGGAGCTCCAGACTAAGAAGATTTATGGGGAGGCTGGACTGATTAACCCACACAGGAGAAAGAACATCTGTGAAACCTTGTTTGATATTTATCTCAGCAGCTGGGAAACAATCGGTTGAAAGTGGAAAACATCTATGTGACTGTAAGGGGAAGATCTGGATTATTATGAACTTGGAGAGACGATTTGAACTTTAGAAAAAAGACGGCAGTGGACGGTTGCGAGGAATCTCCAATTTCTTGAAGCATGGGAACCCAAAAAAAAAAATTCTCTAGATGATTTGGCATAACATTCGGTTTGATTGATATATATATGTGTATAATTTGAAATAATGAATGTGATATAATTGGTTTTAATTGGAAAATTAATAAAAATATATTTAAAAAAAAAAAAGAGGGAGGCAAAGTGGAGGAGCGCTGCCCCGAAAAAAACCCCTCCCCGGGAGTTTACCTTGGAAGCCACGTCGTCCTTGATGACAATGTTGCTGATCTTGCCCAGCAGCTGAGCCAGGGAGGTCAGGGTGGTGGAGACGGTGGCCACATTCTCCACCGTCCGAGCCCACAGCAGGCGGTCCAGCTCCCAGTCGGAGAGACCCTCGTTCCCGGGGCTTTCGAGGATGGCCCCCTCCGGCAGGGGACCCGGCAGGATCCCAAACAGCAAGCTGCAGAGAGAAAGAGGCACAGCCAGCAGATTTAGACACCGCTTAGGGCAACAGCAGGGACCCAGGTGGCGCTGTGGGCTAAACCACTGAGCCTAGGGCTTGCCGATCAGAAGGTCGGCGGTTCGAATCCCTGCGGCGGGGTGAGCTCCCGTTGCTCGGTCCCAGCTCCTGCCAACCTAGCAGTTCGAAAGCACGTCAAAGTGCAAGTAGATAAATAGGAACCGCTACAGCGGGAAGGTAAACGGCGTTTCCGTGCGCTGCTCTGGTTCGCCAGAAGCGGCTTTGTCATGCTGGCCACATGACCTGGAAGCTGTACGCCGGCTCCCTCGGCCAATAATGCGAGATGAGCGCGCAACCCCAGAGTCGGTCACGACTGGATCTAATGGTCAGGGGTCCCTTTACCTTTACCTACAGCAACAGCAGGTTTATATGTTGCTTCTGCAACAACAGTTTTATGCACCGCTTAGGGCAACAGATGTATATACTGCTTAATGCCAAAACAGGCTTCTACGCGGTTTACAAAATACAGAAATCAGCAACACACAAGCACTAGAATACAAGCATCTGTAATCAAAATATACAATAAACAAACCTTGAGCTTTAGGGATGTGGGCAGCTGTCTTAATAGCAAGTCGCCATCTAGCTTAGCATTGCCTGCACTGACTGGCAGCAATGGCTCTCCAGGGTTTCAGAACGGGAGTCTCTCCCAGCCCTACCCTATTCCCAACATCCTATATCCAACATCCCATTCCCCTGAGCCTTCTGCATGCAAAGCAATGCTCTGCCACTGAACTACAGCCCTTCCCCTGAAAATAAAGCAAGTTCCTAGTCCTCATGGTGCTGAACAAAAAGGAGCCTGGGACCTTCTGCATGCGGGGGTTGAGCTAGATGACCCTTGGGGGGTCCCTGCCAACTCTACGATTCTATGATCCGTAACAACGCACCGCAGCTGCGCCAGAAACACCTCCATGACCCGTGTCATGTCGACATCCACCCTCCTCGGGACGGAGGTCTCGTTGGCCGTCTCACGCTCCACGTTGTACACCTGGACACAAGGGAGCCAGTTATTCATTCACGTACAAAAGGACCCCCGTTGCATTAAAGAGAAATCTCAAAGTGGTTTGTGTCAAAAATACATCAAAGCATATGAAAATGTTAAAAGGCAAGACAACAGTCACAATGGAAGGCCGGCACAAACCTGGTGGAACAGAAAGGGTTTTCCATAGTATTCTGGTGGGAATGATTAATATTACCAAAGAAACTGGTTTGCTGTCCAAAATCAACATTGCTGGGTATTTTTGATTATACCTATGTAGATATATGGACCCAGGTGGCACTGTGGTTAAACCACTGGGCCTAGGGCTTGCTGATCAGAAGGTCGGCAGTTCGAATCCCTGTGACGGGGTGAGCTCCCATTGCTTGGTCCCAGCTCCTGCCAACCTAGCAGTTCGAAAGCACGTCAAAAATGCAAGTAGATAAATAGGAACCGTTACAGCGGGAAGGTAAACGGTGTTTCCATGTGCTGCTCTGGTTTGCCAGAAGCGGCTTTGTCATGCTGGCCACGTGACCTGGAAGCTATACGCCGGCTCCCTCGGCCAATAATGCGAGATGAGCGCGCAGCCCCAGAGTCGGTCACGACTGGACCTAATGGTCAGGGGTCCCTTTACCTTTTACCTTTTATGTAGATATATTGCCAAAAGAACTGGTTTTATATCCACCTAAACATTAGGAAGAACTTCCTGACAGTAAGAGCTGTTTGGCAGTGGAATTTGCTGCCAAGGAGTGTGGTGGAGTCTCCTTCTTTGGAGGTCTTTAAGCAGAGGCTTGACAGCCATATGTCAAGAATGCTTTGATGGTGTTTCCTGCTTGGCAGGGGGTTGGACTGGATGGCCCTTGTGGTCTCTTCCAACTCTAGGATTCTATGATTCTATATATGATCTTGGCAGCTAATAGTAACTGCAGCTCAATGGAAAACGGGCCAAAATAGGACCCTGGGCACTTGGTACCCTCTGGAACAGTGCTAGAATGGAGAAAATGGGGCATGATTTGAGATGTTAATGAGGACTAGAACCTCCAGGCGCATTGTATACCGTTTAGCACTCCTTTGTGAAATATACACAACAGAAGCATCATGTTCAAGACAATGCTTGTTGCAAGCCTGGCAAACCAGGAAGTAGACTTGGCAATCAGATAACACCGATATTCTTTATGGGATGGCAAAATTTATCCTTGCTTTTTTCTTTCCGGCCTCGGGCTTTGTTATTTTCACCCACATGCAACTGCGCTCATTCTATGTGCCTGTTTTACAGTTTTGCCTTCAATCTTCTCATTTTCCTCTCTTTTTATGACTGTTCTGTCTGTTTTATATATGCTATAAAATGACATTTGAAAAACCACAGTCTTCCAAAAAAGAAAACAAAGTTTTCAGCAGGTGCTTTAAAAGTACAAAACAAAAACAAAACAAACAGAAGGCACCTGCCGAGTCTTCGGTGGCAGAGAGTTCCACAGGCCCAATGGCACTAAAGGCTCAAGCAAGGAACGACCGTGCAACGCCCCTGCAGAGCTTGCGGCAGCCCTGCCCGCCTCCTCACCATGATCCCACCCCAGCGGGGGCTGTGGAAAGCGTTGGTGGGGACCGAAGCACCGTCCTTGTCCTGGATATAGAGGGGCGAGTGCAGGCGCTCTGGCACGTAGAGCAGGAAATTGAGGACCGGGTAGAGCGAAGAGGCGCTGGAACCTGCGAGGAGGGACACACATAGAGAGAGAGAAGGCTGTTTTGGACTACAACACCCATCGTCCTGCGCTAGCTGGGGAACTGGAGACCCACTATCGATTTGCACAGAACGATGGCAAGCTGTCCCATTGGAGAGATCATTTGAAAAGTAGTGGTAACAATCACTAGGCGAAATAAGTGGAGAGAAGAAGTCATTGGTGTTAAATGCCCCAGAAACCAAGGACTAGAACAGTGATGGCGAACCTATGACACGCGTGTCAGACGTGACACGCAGAGCCCTCACTGCTGACACGCGCCCCATCGGCCCATTCGCGCTGTTGTCCCCCCCCCCCATTTGTTCTCCTGCTCCTCCTACAGCTTGTCTCCGCTAGAGCTTGTCTCCGCTGTTAAAACCTGGATCCTTTTTTGTTGTTATTGTTGCTGGTAGCCAGAGATTGGTTTTTTTAACCTGTTCTGTGCTGTTTTTTTCTGGCACTTTGGCAGATTATGATTGGGTGTAACAGCGTTTGTTTTTTAACCTGTTCTGTGCTGGGGTTTTTTTTTTGCGCTCTGGCAGTCTATGTCGGTGCTGCGTGTTAGTTCCAGCAAAGGTATTATTCGTCATTTATTTCTGTTCTCTTTCCCCCCCCCCAAAAAAAAAGCGCAGCAGCTTTGGGGCATCCCCCCCCAAAAGCAAAGCAACTTGTGCACACCCCCCAAAAAACCTCCAAAACTTTGGTCAGCAGCTCCCCCCCAAAATCTTAACAACTCTGGGTACTTCGTGATAAATAAGGGGTTTTTGGTTAGGTTAGGTTAAATAATTAGTTTTTTGTTTATTAACTACAGTAATATATTACAATTATACATTTTTGTTATTTAAACTATAAATATTACAAAATTATGTTTTTTTCCTCGAAGTGACACACCACCCGAGTTATGCTCGGTTTTTAGGCGAATTTTGACACACCAAGCTCAAAAGGTTGCCCATCACTGGACTAGAATCTCCTTTCATTGTTTGAAGTTCTGGCATAGTGAGATTGTTCCATTGTTTGTTGGTATGTTCAGACCTTTTTTAAAAACAAGGTGCTGCAGTATGTTTTAAGTCAGACCTGAAATATTCTGGGGGTAGGGTGGTGGCCTCTTCCTTACGGTGTTGTTGGAAGATATTCCGGGTGTGGGCTTTGAGATAGGGGTACCAGACGTCCCCGTTCCCTGGGGACAGTCCCCGGATTTGCGAATAAGTCCCCGGACCAATTCCATCCCCGGAATGTCCCCGGATTTCATTTCATGTCCCCGGGAAACGCAGCAGCGGCAGTCTCAGCAGCCTGGAGCAGTTGACTCTGGCTGGCTTCAGGAGCTGCACGGAAGTCCCCATCTGATGGGGGTGCGGGGGCTCTAAGACGCAGCTTCTGGCTGCCTCCACCTTCCCCGACCCCAGCAACTAAGCTGCGAAGGGAGGCTTCATGCTGCCTATCAGAGCAGCCTCCCAACTCTTACTTGCGTGCAAGCAGGAGCGGGGCGGAGATCTCTCAGTCAGGCAACGGGGGAACCTTCCTTCCCAGCTGAGGGATCCCCGCCCGCTCCTGCTTGCACACAAGTAGGAGTGGGATTGGGGCTGCTCCGATGGGAAGGGAGGCATTGCGCTGCCCGAGCCTCGCCGAGCCGCCTCCGCTCTCGGCCCTCCTTCTCCGCCTTCCACGCCTGACCCCCCCCCCACGCACCGCTTCCCCACCACCACCAAAGAACCAACAAGTGAGGGGCTGCCCAGGCACATGGAGAAAGGAGATCGAAGCCTCAGAGGAAGGGGAAACGCGGCGGTTGAGGTCAAGGCGGCGGCCGCCCCATTGCCACCGCCATCGCTGCAGCGTCAGCATCCCGAACGTGTAGCATTTATTTATTTATTTATTTAAAGTGTCCCCAGATTCATTGAAAAAAATCTGGTAACCTTACTTGGAGATCTATGGCCTTTTAAACTGTTTTTTTTTTTTTTTTTGCATATCATTTTTATTAAGTTTCCAAACATAAACAATTAAACATTTATATATATAGTTAAGTATAGATCGTTAAGTATATAGTTAAGGGATATAACGGAGATAAAGACAGAAGAGAAAACGTACAGAAATAATGAAATGAGCAGGAAAGCGAGGAGGTGAAAATTAAAAAAAAACAGACGTGAAAGGAGGAGGAAGCTAAGTTCGACAGAACTGATAAAATAAGACGTGGAAAAAGAAGTTGATATCGAAGGATGAGGGGTAGGGGAAGTTGTATTTTTATTATGTTTTTGATGTATTGTATATAATGGCCTTTTAAACTGTGTGCGTTTGTTATTGGGTTTTTCTTTCATATTGTGGTATGTGTTTTTGTGTTTTTATAATGCAAACTGTCCCGTGATCCTCAGATGAAGGCAGAAAAACGAAATGAAATCTCCCCGGATGACATTGGGGGTCATTCACTGCCTCCCTCAGCCTAACCTACCTCGCAGGGTTGTTGTGGGCGATTAAAGAAGCAGAGAACCGCGGTGGGATATGAAGGCAGCAAGGGCTTCTGGGATCTCTTGGGAGGAACCAATAAGCAGCCTCCCCCTCCCCGGTCGAGAGAAAGAGGGACTCACCCAGCCTGGCTTCCACGGGGTTAATGACGTGCGGGAGGCTGTGGGCGCTCAGGATGTAGCTGGAGGAAGCAGCGTCAAAGCGGGGCGTGACGCCCAGGGCGGCGTAGTAGAGGATCTGCAGAATTAGAATCCTAGAGTTGGAAGAGACCACAAGGGCCATCCAGTCCAACCCCCTGCCAAGCAGGAAACACCATCAAAGCATTCTTGACATATGCCTGTCAAGCCTCTGCTTAAAGACCTCCAAAGAAGAAGACTCCACCACACTCCTTGGCAGCAAATTCCACTGCCGAACAGCTCTTACTGTCAGGAAGTTCTTCCTAATGTTTAGGTGGAATCTTCTTTCTTGAAGTTTGAATCCATTGCTCCGTGTCCGCTTCTCTGGAGCAGCAGAAAACAACCTTTCTCCCTCCTCCATATGACATCCTTTTATATATTTGAACATGGCTATCATATCACCCCTTAACCTTCTCTTCTCCAGGCTAAACATACCCAGCTCCCTAAGCCGTTCCTCATAAGGCATCCTTTCCAGGCCTTTGACCATTTTGGTTGCCCTCCTCTGGACACGTTCCAGCTGGTCAGTATCCTTCTTGAACTGTGGTGCCCAGAACTGGACACAGTACTCCAGGTGAGGTCTGACCAGAGCAGAATACAGTGGTACTATTACTTCCCTTGATCTAGATGCTATACACTCCTATTGATGCAGCCCAGAATTGCATTGGCTTTTTAAGCTGCTGCATCACACTGCTAACTCATGTCAAGTCTGTGGTCTACCAAGACTCCTAGGGGAATTAGGGGGGGGAAGAAGTGGCCGTAAGCCCCCCGCGCAGGGCAGGGGCGCTGCAAGACTCCCAGCCAACTCGCACCCGGCACTCACCTGAGAGTCCACAGAGAACTCGGCCAGCGCACTCAGCTTCCCCAGGAGGGGGTCCACGTAGCGATGGATGGCCCCCTCGATGTCCCAGTGGACGCTGTGGGCTCTCGGGTCGGGGTTCAGCAGGCTGAAGGTGACCTCGTATCCTGTAGCAGAGCGGAGGGGGAATATATTGGCTTACTCATAGAATCAGTCGGAAGGGACTGCAAGGGCCATCTAGTCCAACCCCCCTGCAATGTGGGAATCTTTTGTCCAAAGTGGGACTTGAACCCACAACCCCAAGGTTAAGAGCCTCACACTCTATGGACTGAGCTATCCCAGCCGGACTTGCTTCGTAAAATTTATATACCCCTTGATTGTTCAAAAAGAACCCACAAGGGGCTTTTACAAAAACAAGGAAATAATAAAACTATCAATTGGGAGAACTGACCAAGGTTAAATGCTACTAAAGAAACGATTGTTTGCTGCCCAAAATGAAAGTTTTTGACCATCAAAAGAATTTATCTTGGCAGTTCGAATAGCCATTGCGGCTGAATGGAAAACTGTCCAAAATCTGACACTGGACACTTGGGGCTACTCACTCCGAATGGAATCATAGAATCCTAGAGTTGGAAGAGACCACAAGGGCCATCCAGTCCAACCCCCTGCCAAGCAGGAAACACCATCAAAGCATTCTTGACATATGCCTGTCAAGCCTCTGCTTAAAGACCTCCAAAGAAGGAGACTCCACCACACTCCTTGGCAGCAAATTCCACTGCCGAACAGCTCTTACTGTCAGGAAGTTCTTCCTAATGTTTAGGTGGAATCTTCTTTCGTGTAGCTTGAATCCATTGCTCCGTGTCCGCTTCTCTGGAGCAGCAGAAAACAACCTTTCTCCCTCCTCTATTTGACATCCTTTGTTATATTTGAACATGGCTATCATATCACCCCTTAACCTTCTCTTCTCCAGGCTAAACACACCCAGCTCCCTAAGCCATTCCTCATAAGGCATCGTTTCCAGGCCTTTGACCATTTTGGTTGCCCTCTTCTGGACACGTTCCAGCTTGTCAGTATCCTTCTTGAACTGTGGTGCCCAGAACTGGACACAGTACTCCAGGGGAGGTCTGACCAGAGCAGAATACAGTGGTACTATTACTTCCCTTGATCTATTTTCACAGTGCAGAAAATTAGGCAACACTGGAGACTTCAGCAGGAACTAGAACTTCCAGGCACTTTTAACATGATTTGGTATTCCTTGTTACGTATGTGCCCAGCCACCCTCTTTAATCCGAAGAATTGGTCCTCTTACCGCAATATGTCTAGGAGTACCACCCATCGCAATGCATTGCCCCAGCCACTCTGGATGGCTCCCAACAAATTAAAACATACAGAATCATAGAATCGTAGAGTTGGAAGAGACCACAAGGGCCATCCAGTCCAACCCCCTGCCAAGCAGGAAACACCAGCAAAGCATTCTTGACATATGCCTGTCACATAATACCCCCTTCACATTCGTAAGGACTCAGTTGTTTAGCGTGGCAGCACCTGCCCTTCGGAACTCCCTGCCGATTGATATTAAGCAGGCGCCTTCGCCATAAACATTTCAGTACCTGCTAAAAGCTTTCCTGTTTGGACAAGCCGCTCCAGGTGCTTAGAAAAAGTTAAGGTGGATTTTAATTTGTTCCAATCCACTGTTGTTTCAACTTTTTGTATACTTTACATTACTGCCGTGAATTGTGATGATCTTATGGTTTTATCTTTTTTTGTCAACCGCTTTGAGGTTTTTCCTACAATCAAGTAAATAGACAGCAGAACCATCTTTTCCAAGGCAACCTCAGCCCAAACCTAGCAAATTTGGAAACAGATTTTATAAACCAGATCAATGTGAGATTCGTCACTGGCACCTGCAACTGTGCTCATTCTATGTGTTGATTTACAGCTCTGTTTTTCATCTTTCAATTTTCATCTGTTGTCCTAACTGTTCTTTCCGATTTATATACGTTACAAACCGAAATAAACAAAATTTTATGGGGAAAATGTATGAAAAAATGGCAATAATTTCGAAAATAGCAATGGACTACAAACAGACAAAGACTTGAATCGGTTTTCTAAACATTCTTGCCCAAAAAAGAATGTTTTCATCAGGTGCTGAAAAGAGTGCAGCAAAGGCGCGTCTTCCATCTCAAGTGGCAGGGAGTTCCAAAGTGCAGGTGCTGCCACACTAAACATCTAATTCTTGCAAATGCAGAACAGCTGAAAGAATGCCAGTTGAGCGGGCATAGATGGGGCAGGTTCCTCTCAACATGCCAGCGTACTTGGCTCAGAGGCAAAAGAGGGGGGGAAGCGTTCTTCCTGGCAGGCAGAAATTCCACAGGTGCAACCCCAGCAGGTAAGGGAGCCTCTCTGGCTGGGAAATCCCTCCGCCCGACCATCCCTACCTACCCAGACTGGATTTGAAAGGGCGCTTCCACTCTGCGCCCAGCTGGCCGAGGGGAACGCGGTCAGAGAGGGCCTCTGCGATGGAGTCCAGGCTGAAGGAAACGGCACGGGTGACTTCTCGGACCTGGGCGTCCACAGCTGCCAGGACGTCTCCCGAGCCCCGAGGGGCCCGCACCACCGCGCTGCGCCGCTTGCCGATGTAGACGGTGACCTCCTGCAGAGGGAGAGAGGCCGGCAGTGAGCGAACTATAGTGACTTAATTCTGCACAGCGGCCCTGCGAGGCGGGACAAATCACACAATTTTTCTAGAACAACATATAAAGCAACCCAAAATGGTGTTAGCCGCTCTGAGCCCGGCTTTGGCCAGGGAGGTCAGGATATAAATAAAATTTATTATTATTATTTGCTGCATAATTTAGAATCATAGAGTTGGAAGATTCCACAAGGGCCATCCAGTCCAACCCCCTGCCAAGCAGGAAACACCATCAAAGCATTCTTGACATATGGCTGTCAAGCCTCTGCTTAAAGACCTCCAAAGAAGGAGACTCCACCACACTCCTTGGCAGCAAATTCCACTGCCAAACAGCTCTTACTGTCAGGAAGTTCTTCCTCATGTTGAGGTGGAATCTTCTTTCTTGTAGTTTGAATCCGTTGCTCCGTGTCCGCTTCTCTGGAGCAGCAGAAAACAACCTTTCTCCTTTCAACCTTTCCATAAAGGGGATTTTCCCACCCGCCGGAGGGTGGGGAGTAGCGGAGAGGGCAGGAGAGGGGCAGCCTACCTGTGGCAGGAGAACAGAGTTCCTCGGGATCACGTAGATGGTGAGGGAGCCCACAGCCGCCTCCTGCGCTGGAAGGAGCCCCTCACCCGCCTCTGGAACGAGAAGAAGAGGTGAGGCTATGGGGCTCCCCCCCTCCTGCTAGGCAGAGGCAAAGCCCCTCCCCAAAGCCCACCTACTCACCAAGACCTCCCCTTCTCCTTTGGAACTCCCTTCCACTGCATATCAGGCGCTTTCTCTGTCTCCCTAAAGACACTCCTCTGTCACATGTCAATGCTGCCCCTTTCTCCCTTTGGGGTGGGGCTCTGATCCGGGGCAGGGAGAAGTGGCCAGAGAGGGTGACGGTGCCCATGGCTGTCACCATAGCTGCCAAGTTATCCCTTATTTTAAGGGATTTTCCCTCATGCTGAATAGGCTTCCTCGTGAGAAAAGGGAAAACTTGGCAGCTATGGCTGTCACCCCAAAATCCTCTGCCCGCGTCCCTCACAGAGAGGATTGCACCGTGATCCTAGCTGAAGTCTTCTTGCACGTTCTTCCCAAGGGTTCTTGGAACTTTCCCCTGCGTCCCGTAAACTCCTCCCCAGAGCCCGGCACCCCACTCTATGAAAAAATCATTATTCAGAATAGCAGTTTGCACAGCCCACAAAGGAAGAATAACACAGTGAAGTTCAAAACAGGAGCACGTTTACTCAAAAGCCATTTAGCTGAAGTAACTCAATAAAAGTGGTACCTCGGTTTATGAACACAATTGGTTTCGGAAGTCTGTTCATAAACTGAAGCGTTCATAAACTGAAGCGAACTTTCCCATTGAAAGTAATGGAAAGTGAATTAATCCGTTCCAGATGGGTCCGCTGTGTTCCTAAACCAAAAATTTGTAAACCGAGGTGTTCATAAACCGAGGTTCCACTGTACAATTGATGAAATTGCTCCAGCGATACCGGCTCTTAAAATCTGATAGTCATTGACAATTCCAGCCCCCGGCCGCCCCCTTGCCTCTAAGCTCCCCCAGGCAATCCCACCCGCCCCCCAAGAGATGCCACCGCCCACTTTGGGAACCTCTGGTCCACCCATCTCCATCACAGGGATCAGAGCCTTTACCTGGCACCGAGGCCCGGGACAGAGTCTTCTCCTCCTGAGAAGTGGCTCGGCGGTAGGAAACCTCATAGCGGGACGTCACGCTGGTCTTGGCTGGAAGAAGGAGGCGGAGGATGAGATAGTCTGCTCTGCGGGTGACGGTCCTCAGCCAACCCCTGGGCTGCTTCCGAAACCCAAAGGTAACTGGGTCCCCAGCACCCACCCCCAGCACCCAGCACTCCTTCGTTCTGGGATAACAGGGTCCAGTTAATGGCAGAAACCCTTTTGGGATGCAGAGCAAGCTGCGTTTAAGCCATAGATTCTTGCTTAGACAAAGCACTTCATCCGTTGAAATCACGCAAACCCGGAAATGCTTGCAGGTAAGAAAATAACCGACGTTGTTTATTGAAGTTGCTTATTTAACTTATATGCAGAATTCATCATGCGAAAGGCTGGACTAGATGAATCCCAAGCCGGAATTAAGATTGCCGGAAGAAATATCAACAACCTCAGATATGCAGATGACACAACCTTGATGGCAGAAAGCGAGGAGGAATTAAAGAGGAGAGCACAAAATATGGTCTGAAGCTCAACATCAAAAAAACCAAGATCATGGCCACTGGTCCCATCACCTCCTGGCAAATAGAAGGGGAAGAAATGGAGGCAGTGAAATATTTTACTTTCTTGGGCTCCTTGATCACTGCAGATGGTGACAGCAGTCACGAAATTAAAAGACGCCTGCTTCTTGGGAGAAAAGCATTGACAAACCTAGACAGCATCTTAAAAAGCAGAGACATCACCTTGCCGACAAAGGTCCGTATAGTTAAAGCTATGGTTTTCCCAGTAGTGATGCATGGAAGTGAGAGCTGGACCATAAAGAAGGCTGATCGCCGAAGAATTGATGCTTTTGAATTATGGTGCTGGAGGAGACTCTTGAGAGTCCCATGGACTGCAAGAAGATCAAACCTCTCCATTCTGAAGGATATCAACCCTGGGTGCTCACTGGAAGGACAGATCATGAAGCTGAGGCTCCAATACTTTGGCCACCTCATGAGAAGAGAAGAATCCTTGGAAAAGACCCTGATGTTGGGAAAGATGGAGGGCACTAGGAGAAGGGGACGACAGAGGACAAGATGGTTGGACAGTGTTCTCGAAGCTACGAACATGAGTTTGCCCAAACTGCGGGAGGCAGTGGAAGACAGGAGTGCCTGGCGTGCTATGGTCCATGGGGTCACGAAGAGTCGGACACGACTAAACGACTAAACAACAACAAAGAACTTGGATAGCAAAGTTTATAGTTCTAGTCCATGGGTAGGCAAACTAAGGCCCGGGGGTCGGATCCGGCCCAATCGCCTTCTCAATCCGGCCCGCGGAAAGTCTGGGTATCGGCTTGTTTTTACATGAGTAGAATGTGTCCTTTTATTTAAAATGCATCTCTGGGTTATTTGCGGGGCATAGGAATTCATTCATGTTTTCCCCCCAAAATATAGTCCGGCCCCCCAAGAGGTCTGAAGGAAGAAGAGTTTGGATTTGATATCCCGCTTTATCACTCCCCGAAGGAGTCTCAAAGCGGCTCACATTCTCCTTTCCCTTCCTCTCCCACAACAAACACTCTGTGAGGTGAGTGAGGCTGAGAGACTTTAGAGAAGTGGGACTAGCCCAAGGTTACCCAGCAGCTGCAAGTGGAGGAGCGGGGACACGGACCCGGTTCACCACATTACGAATCCACCGCTCTTAACCACTACACCACACTGTCCACTGAAGTACAATGGACCGGCCCCCTCCAGGGAAAATTGAGGCAGCCCATGCTGGCTCCTTCGTTTTCTCAGAGGATGGTGAAAGAGGAACTCTCAGGTCTGAGAGAGAAGTGGGAGGAAGGAGCAGGAAGCAGGATTTTTAAGGAGAGGTCGGGTGGCCACCATAGCTGCCAAGTCTCCCGTTTTCCCCGGGAAATCCCTGTTTTTCCAGCTGTTCCTAGCTGAAAAAACAGATTTTTTCGTTTTTCCCCGGTTTATTCTGGCGCGGTGGCCATTTTGGAACTGGGCGGAGCATGCTCAGAAGCGACTTTTGATGCTGCTCTGCCCAGTTCCAAAATGGCTGCTGTGCGACTTCTGGCGCGGCGGCCATTTTGGAACTGGGCAAAGCAGCATCAAAAGTCACTTCTGAGCATGCTCCACCCAGTTCCAAAATGGCGGCAGCGCTACTTCTGGCCTGCTATTTCCGGTCCGGTCCCTTATTTCTCTGACAGCAACTTGGCAGGTATGGTGGCCACCTGTCCCACGCACAATGGATGGTCACCTGCAGAGCCAGTCCCTGAAGCAACATCAACCAACTCACGGTTCAAGGGGATCTCGGCCTCCTGCGGTTTCCTAAAGGGCAATTTCCGCTCCAGATCCCCTGGAAGGGTCCCCTTGGCAAACACCACCGAGACGGGCACCGTCAGCTGGAACTGAATCAGAAAAGCGCAACGTCAGCAGGTGCGACCATAGGCAGACAGCCGGCAAGGGGGACCTGACTCTCCCCACTGGAGATTCGTAGCGATGCTCTTTTGGGCTGATCAAAGTTCCTAGTCCAGAGGATTTTGAGGGACGGCCAGGTTGGCAAAAGGCAGACCCTGTCTTGCTAGGATTGCCCAAGACAGCAAGCAGCACATATGAGGAGTCTGGAGGCAACAGGGTGATGCAGCAGCAAAAAAGCCTAATGCTATTCCAGGCTGCATCAAGAGAAGTCTAGTGCCCAGACCAAGGGAAGTCTTAGTCTCACTCTATTCTGCCTTGGTTGGACCACACCTGTTCAGCCTAGATAAGCGCAGGCCGAGAGGTGACATGAGAGCTGTATTCAAATATCTGAATTTCCACTTTTGTCTGATGCTCCAAAGGGTCGGACCTGAGCCAACGGATTCAATTTACAAGAAAGGAGATTTAAAACTAAACATCAGGACAATCTTTCTGACAGTTTGGCCGTGGAATGGGCTACCTTGAAAGGCAGTGGACTCTCCTTCATTAGAGGTTTACAAAGAGAGGCCATCTGTCTGGGGTCCTTTAGCCATGGTTCCTGCATTGAAGGGGGTTGGACTAGATGACCCCTGGGGGTCCCTCCCAAGCCTACAGGTCTATGATTCTACGAGGGGCCTGTTTTCGGCTCTGCAGGGGACCCTCGGAGCACAGTGCTGAGGAGGGGAAGAGGCAGGGTGTGTCCTCACCAGAAGCGTGTCCAGCTCAGCAATCTCCGAGTAAGGCAGCGAAGCGCGGTAGGTCTCTGTCGTCTTCCACCAGAGCGGAAGCCCCACCACGATGGCAATGGCGGCGAAGGAGAGAGCAGCATACTTCCCTCGCGCTTTCTCTGAGGAGACACAGAAGGGAGGAAGGGTTTGTAAAGGGCACACTCGGCCTGCAAAGATCTCCTTGTTTCAGTTCCCAATGGCAAAGGAACCTTTGGAACTCCTTGCCTATTGATATTGAGCCGGCACCTTCCCTGTACTCTTTTTGGTACCTGCCAAAAACATTCCTGTGTAGAGAAGCCTGTGCAGAGGCTTAGAAAGCGGGTGTGAATTTTAACCTGCTTTAGTATTTTAACTTTCCATACGTTTTTAATTAATGTTGTGATTTTTTCCTTGATGGTTTTATTGTTTCCTCTTTTTGTAATCTGCTCGGAGGTTTCTTCTGTACTCAAGTGATGTATAAAATGTTATGACTTTTATAAAACAAATAAAACAAATATAACCTCCAAATCCTGCAAAAGGCATGCACAGCTCACGCAAAGGCAGCCTTTGACATTCCGGTTCCAAATTCCAGTCCATCTTACTGTGGAGTTTGGGTGTTTTGAGTCGGCTCCTTTTGCAGCCAGCTGCCACCAGATCCTGTGGCGGTGAGTTCCACAGTTCAGCTGGGCTGTGTGTAAAGCGGAGCCCTCCCCCGCCTGCCCCTCCCCACTGAATCTACCTTCCATTCACTCAAACGGGATAGAAATACATTTCCCTACAAACCGTGCTGCTATCATCCTTACAGGAGAGTAAATCCCATTGAACACAATGGGGCTTGCTAAATTCGGGTCGAATCTGCAGTGACTCCGGGCCGGCGCCCGGACACCTGGGTCCCTGTGCCCCTGCTGACAGGGGTCTCGGATTCCTGGGTCCCCTCCCGGACACCTGGCTTCCCTCCCCTCCCCAGCCTCCCACCTGCCGCATCAATGGCTGCAACGGCGCTCGCATCGGCCGCCATCCTCGCTCCCGGAAGCTGCTGCCGGGCTGGCGTAGTCCTGGGGCAGAGCTCAAGGCCCCCAGGAGCGATTAACCCAATCAGACGCGCGGTAGAGATGAGCAGCAGGAAAAGCATCCAATCAGAGCTCTCCGAAGGAGCTCCCCGGCTGAAGGGCCGCTTGCCCGGCCCTAGGTAAGGGCAAGCCGCGGTCTACCCAATGAGTCGAAGCCGGAGGCGGGTCAGCCAATCGTACGCCGCCGCCTAACGCTGCGACAGCTAGACTGGCCAGTGGAGAAAAGAAAGAGCGAAGTAAGGCCCGCCCTTCAGTACGGCAAGTGGAAGGGAATAAAAAAAATACAAGAAAGGATAAAGGCTTTTTTTTAACCCTCTCCTCCCCTCCAAGGCAGGTTGCTTCTGTTAACGTTGACCGGAAAGTTCAACGATACGTGGTTTTAGGAGTTTTATTTCTTTTTATTTAGTTACTGCTGATTTTCACCATCTGTGAAATGTTTTTTAATCCATTGCTCCGTGTCCGCTTCTCTGGAGCAGCAGAAAACAACCTTTCTCCCTCCTCCATATGACATCCTTTCCTATATTTGAACATGGCTATCATATCACCCCTTAACCTTCTCTTCTCTTCTCCAGGCTAAACATACCCAGCTCCCTAAGCCGTTCCTCATAAGGCATCGTTTCCAGGCCTTTGACCATTTTGGTTGCCCTCTTCTGGACACGTTCCAGCTTGTCAGTATCCTTCTTGAACTGTGGTGCCCAGAACTGGACACAGTACTCCAGGTGAGGTCTGACCAGAGCAGAATACAGTGGTACTATTACTTCCCTTGATCTAGATGCTATACTCCTATTGATGCAGCCCAGAATTGCATTGGCTTTTTAAGCTGCTGCATCACACTGCTGACTCATGTCAAGTCTGTGGTCTACCAAGACTCCTAGATCCTTTTCACATGTACTGCTCTCAAGCCAGGTGTCTCCCATCCTGTATTTGTGCCTTTCATTCCCCCCCTCCCAAGTGTAGTACCTTACATTTCTCCTTGTTAAAATTCATCTTGTTTGCTTGGCCCAGTTGTCTAATCTGTTAAGGTCATTCTGAAGTGTGTTTCTGTCCTCTGGTTTATTAGCCACCCCTCCCAATTTGGTGTCCTCTGCAAACTTGCTCAGGATGCCCTCAAGCCCATCATCCAAGTCATTGATAAAGATGTTGAACAAGACTGGGCCCAAGACAGAACCCTGTGGCACCCCACTAGTCACTACTCTCCAGGATGAGGAGGAGCCATTGATGAGCACCCTTTGGGTTCGGTCAGCCTGCCAGTTATAAATCCACTGAATGGTAGCATTGTCTAGCCCGCATTTTACCAGCTTCTTTACAAGAATATCATGGGGCACCTTGTCAAAGGCCTTGCTGAAATCAAGATAGGCTATATCCACAGCGTTCCCTTCATCTACCAGGCTTGTAATTCTGTCAAAAAATGAGATCAGATTAGTCTGACATGACTTATTTTTCAGGAACCCATGCTGACTTTTAGTGATCACAGAGTTTCTTTCTAGGTGCTCACAGACAGTTTGCTTAATGATCTGCTCTAGAATCTTTCCTGGTATTGATGTCAGGCTGACTGGGCGGTAATTGTTTGGGTCCTCTCTTTCCCCCTTTTTGAAAATAGGGACAACATTTGCCCTCCTCCAGTCTGCTGGGACTTCGCCTGTTCTCCAGGAATTCTCAAAGATTATTGCCAGTGGTTCTGAAATCACCTCTGCCAGTTCTTTTAATACTCTTGGATGTAGTTCATCTGGCCCTGGAGACTTGAATACATCTAAACTAGCCAAGTATTCTTGTACTACCTCCTTACTTATTCTGGGCTGTGTTTCCCCTGCTGAATCATCTGCTCCATATTCTTCAGGTCGGGCGTTGTTTTCTTTCTTGGAGAAGACTGAGGCAAAGAAGGCATTGAGTTCTTCTGCCCTTTCTCTGTCCCCTGTTTGCATTTCACCATCTTCTCCTCTAAGTGACCCCACTGTTTCCTTGTTCTTCCTTTTGCTACGGACATACCCATAAAAGCCCATAAAAGTTAAATTATTAAATTTAACCCATAAAAGTTAAATTATTAAATTGTTACTAATTCTACTTAGGAAGCTGCAGTGTCAGACCACAGGGTTCATCTAGCTCAGTACGGTCTGCACTGACTGGCAGCAGCTCTCCAGGTTTTTTTTAGGGGGCGGTCTTCCTCTTTTAGGGAGATGCTGCCAGTGGGGATTGAACCAGGTACATTCTGCATGCAAAACAGGATGCTGTTGTTGTTGTTATGGGGTTTTTTGCAGTCTAGCAGTGTACATCTTCCAAAATAACTAGCCAAAATTAATAAAGAACGCAGCACAATTTTTTTTTCTTAAATTGCATCACAAACAACGAAGGCGTTTCAGAAGCAAACAAAACGCGGACGACTTCACTCCTCTATCGGTTTATTATTATTATTAGTCATAAGGTCTATTTGGTACATTTAAGGTGCAAAGAGTGCACACTCGACACACAAGCACGCACACAGAGGGCGGTAACTGCCTCCCCCTCCCTTTGGCAACTCGGGGGGAGCCCCCCATGCTGACATCGCCCGGCGGTGGGGGATACTTAGGGGGCGCAGCTCTGCAAAAGCAACGACCAACATCCAAGTGCAGAGCCACATGGGCGGGAAAAGGGGACCCCAAATAGACAGGCAGGGAGGGGGAGGGAGGGAGGGAGGGGCGGCATCATGCTGGCGTGATGGCAACAGCTCCTCCCACACAGCGGGGAACCCCCAAAACGTCACATTCTCCAGGGGATCCCCTTGCAACCTGTGGCCCCCTGCAATAGGTAGGCTCGCCCCACAACCCTCTCCTGCCCCACCCCACCCCACACTCGCTTCCGCCTCCAGGGTGGGAACATCCCCTTTGGGTTCTTCCTAGCGCTTCTGGATGTGCTTCGGGATCCTCAGAACGACCCTGCAAGGTAGGACCGCCCTGCTAGGATTCCCACCCCCTCCCCTTCCCAGCTGCACAAAACCCGGCTCCTCTTTCGGCTGCTGCTGCTCCTCCGCGCACGTCGCCCCTGGCACCGGACACACTCTGTGGCTACTTCGCTCCTCTGGCGGCTACGGTAGAGACAAAGCTGGGTGTGGCTGTCGTGGCTGGTATGCAAGGTAGCAGAGTGGGAGGTATTCCGTCAGTGGGGGTGGGGGTGGGGAGCGGCTAAAAGCCTGGCCCCACCTGGAGGTGGGGGGGCTGCTCCCAGCCCAGCGGGGCCTCAGTAGGCGTGGTTGGCGACATAGAGAGACAGGCCGGCCGCCCCACAACCGTCGCTGGACCCTTCGTACTTGCCGAGGGCCGCCAAGCCATTGACCTGGAAAGCAGAAGAAGTGTTTGGAAATACAACTCCCATCAGGCTCCGCTGACCTGGACAGATTTTAGACTACAACTCCCATCAGGCTCCGCTGGCCTGGACAGATTTTAAACTACAACTCCCATCAGGCTCAGCTGGCCTGGACAGATTTTAGATTACAACTCCCATCAGGCTCCGCTGACCTGGACAGATTTTAGACTACAACTCCTATCAGTCCAAGTCAGCAATGCTGTTCAGTGTGTGCAGATCTCTGAGCTAGATGGCACAATGGTCTCACTATGCATAAGGGAGCTTCCTATTTAAAGAATCCTTTTCTTTAGCATAAAAGGGACTAGAATCCCGCCCCGTTTTTGGTCAGGGAAATGGCCATAGCTCTTGCCCATTTATATCCTACTTGGTACAAGTCGGCTCCCTCGGTTTCTCTTCCCTAGTTTTGCAAACATGAGGACCAGAATCTTTATTTTGAAAGCAAGCTCAGCAATGGAGCACCTGCTTTTTGTTTATGGAAGGTCCTGGCGCCCTCATCTGCATCGCCGGTTTGAGAAGGGAGCAGGCGACGAGGGTTGAGCCTTTTTCTGCCTGGGCCCCTGTACGGATGCTGGGGGTGGTGGTGGAGTCACAGAATCACAGAGTTGGAAGGGACCCACGGGTCATCTAGCCCAACCCCCCGCAACGCAGGAATCTCAACTAGAGCATCCCTGACGGATGGCCATTCAACCTCTGCTTTAAAAAAGCTCCAAAGTGGTTCTTGTGCTCAGCTCCCGCTTACGGGTTTCCATTGGGGGTACCTGGTTGGCCACTGTGGGTCGCAGTCTTGATCCAGCAGGCTCTTATGATATTCTTATAGAACCTCCAGGTCCAGGGGCAGTCTATCTCAATTCCTACGTACTTATGGGTATTTGGCCACTGTGAGAAGAGGGTGCTGAACTGGGTGGGTCACTGGCCTGTTTGTCTAACCTGGGACACCCGCATTCTCTCGCTCCCTGCGCTACAAGAAGGAGCCTTTGGAGGCCTGCCCCGGGACCCTCTGCCCCACAGGAGGAGGAGGAGGAGAAACAGCCCCCCCACCCGCTGCCACCGCCCTGCCCTTTACCTCGGCGCGTTTGACGAACTCCTCCGTGGCCGAGTCCTCATTCTCCCGCTGACCGCGCCAGGCGTTGAGGGCCGAGGCCTGCAGCGCCCGGCCGTAGGAAAAGGTCAGCGCCCACGGACGGGGCAGGGGGCAGTTGTTGATGGCGTTGAGGTTGATGGACGCCTCCTCCTCGCTTTGCCCGCCAGACAGGAAGGTGACCCCTGAAGGAGAGCATTGGGAAGGAGGAGACGGCTGAGCAATCGGGGATTTGACCCTCACGACAACCCTGCGAGGTAGGCCAAGGAACAGGGCAGGGGATGGCCCAAGGTCACCCGCCGAGAATCTGGCACCTTTGGGAAGCCTGAGGAGCAGGGCATGAAGACCCTTGTGTGGCTTCCCAAGGGGAGCTGGGGGGCAGGCGGGAGGGAGGGAGGGAGGGAGGGAGGGAGGGAGGGAACACTGGTCTACCTGGGACGGCAGGCGGCACCGTGCGGCGCAGGGCGGTCACCGTCGCCATGGCGATCTCTTCCGGGCTGTACTTGGTCGGGCAGGCGTGCCCCGGGGTCACCATGTTGGGCTTGAGCAAGGTCCCTTCCAGGTAGACGTGGTGGTCGCTCAGCGCCTTGTAAACAGCAGCCAGGACCTGGAAATCCAACAGGTGCAGCTGCAATGAGGCTCCCCGACACTCTTGCCATGTGCCCCATTTAGTGCCAGGTGGGTCTCTGGATCCAGCTCTAAAGGAACCCCATAGAGACTCAAGGGGGCTTGAAAAGAGGATTGGGCCAATTCAAGGAGGAAAGGGCTATCAGTGGCTCCTAGCCACAAAAGCTATGCTCTGCCTCCACTTGCCGGAAGCCGCTGGACATTGGATGCTCAATGGCAAAGCTCTCCTGATGCTCTTTCGAAGCTTCTTTCAAAAGTTGCAGGTATTTATTTACGATGTATCCAACAAAACGTTAACTAAACTATTTTGCTTCCTGCCAACCCTTCTAATACTGTTTCGTCTGGGAGGAAATGGCAAGAGGGTTCAGGCTTGCTGGCATTCTGCCAAACACTTTGGAGGAGTCTGTAAACTTTATTTTTTTTATATAAAAAAATAGTTTTTATTGTTTAAAATCAGCAAAGCAACAAATACACACTTACGTATAAAAAGGAATAATAAGGTGGGGGAGAATAATAAGGGAGGGAAAAAAATCAGCAATACAATAAAGAAGATCGATACAAAAAGAAGAAGAAAAAAGAAAAAAAAGAAAAAAAGGGCAAGAAAAACCTTATTCTTACAATATTTCGTCAAAACTTATCCTCACAGATTTACAGAACAAATAAGAATACAAAACAGATACACTCATCACATCTACATATAGCTACTTCCTGTCCCTTTTGTTGCACACTTTTCAATATCTTATGTTTCACAGGCTTATGTTAACGATATCTCTTTTTCCTCCTCATTATTATTCTAATCCTTTCTATTTCTCTCAAGCATCATTCAATATCCGTGAGCAGAGAGCTATTTGGGTAATATGTTTTAAGATAGTTCTTATACACTCTCCACTCTTTCACTGTCTTTTGTACGGGTATATCTCTCATTGAGTCTGTCAACCATGCCATCCTAATATAATTTAACATTTGTGTTTGCCAATCTATTACTGTGGGCAGCGTCTCGCTCTTCCAATTTTTAGCTACCAAGAGTCTGTAAACTTTAAGAAGAAAAAGCATAAAAATCCAAGATAGGCCTTCGCCACGTGGATTAAGCCATGCCTGTTTTCCAGCCCAAAATCTTACACTTGGTACCCTCATTCTGGAATAGAGCTATAATAGAGAAAATTAAGGCTTCCGGATGCTCCTTATGTGATTTGGCGTCCTTTTTGTGACGTATGCAATGGAAGCATTGTTTAAACCAAGCTTGATAATCTGATAACGTTGAGAGTCGAGACTCACACTTTGCTATTTTAACCCATGCGCAGCTGTGTTCCATGTACCCATTTCACAGTTTTGTTTTACATCTGTTATACTTGTTCTGTTTTATGTACATTATAAAATGAATTGCATTAGATTCTGTTTCTTCAGCTTGTAAACCGCCTCAAGTATTGTAAGACGGAAAGGCGGTATACAAATTAAAAGTGATGGTGATGATGATAAAATGAGATTTTGAAAGAGGTGGGGGCAGCCATGCCCGTTTTCTAAACTTAACACACACAGAGAGAAGCCTCACCTTCTCCGTCACGTACTGGCACCTCTTCAAATCGTGTTCCCCATCGGGCAGGATCTCTGGTTCCACAATGGGCACGATGCCGTTCTAGAGCAGAAAGGCCAACACAAGCACTTAAGAGGTGAGAGGCTTCTTTGCCCCGAAAGACGGCTGGATTTCCCCATTTGACAGTGTGGCGGCTGCATAATTTTATTTCGTTTTTTAAAATTCATTCCATTGTTTAGTCCCCCTTTATTCCCAAGGAGCTCATCTTGGTTCTCCTCCTCCCCATTCATCCCCAGAACAACCTTGCGAATGTGCTTAGGCTGAGAGAGGCAGTGTGACTGGCCTATGAGTTGGGGATCTGAACCCCGGTCTCTCCCGGGTCCTGGTCAGACACTCTCACCACTAGGCCACACTGCCATCCTCCCCATCGCCACTCTGGGCATGTTGCAAGGCACGAGGCTAGCACAGGGCCAGAGCCCAGGGGTATGGTGAACCTGCTTGGCTTGCAGAAGGCCCCAGATTCAAATCCCCAACAGCATACAGGCTGGAAATGACAGCTAAAACCCTGGAGAACTACTGCCAGTCAGTGCGTACACAGTCCCGATGGACTGTAGTTTGACTCTGCACGAGGCAGCTTCCTGTTTGCCCCTTTATTTAGAATCATAAGGACTATAGCCTTGTGGGGTTGTTTAAAGGAAAGGGCTTCGGTGTTGAAAATACCAAATACCAGACCAATTGCCTGACGCTGCGTAAGACAGCTTCCCAGGTTCCTATTTCAGCCGAAGCTTTATTTAAATGCATGAGGACTAGAAACTTTGTAGGGGAAGGGCCGTGGCTCCGTAGCAGAGCCCCTGCTTTGCATGCAGAAGGTCCTGGGTTCAGACCTCAGTGGCATTTCCAGGCAGGGCTGCAAGAGACCCGGGACAGCTGCTGCCAGTCAGTGCAGACAATACCAAGCTAGAGAGTCATTGCAAGGAGACTTCCAGACTCTCCCGACAGCCAGGTGCCCTCACCTGCTGGCAGATACTGGCATAGCGCGCCAGGACGTTGGCGTTCTCCAGGATGGCCAGGGCGGAGGGCGTGTTATCGCTGATCTTCAACACACAGCGCCACTTGGCGAAATCCGCCCCGTCTTTCTTGTACTGAGCGCAGCGCTCAGAGAGCCCGTCCAGGCCTGGCAGGAAGAAGAAAGGGAAGCATTATGGGGGGACAATAATATATTCGTATTTTAAAAATCAAAAGCCTGACCTGTTAACTGGCACCTTCTTAAGGGATGGGCTGGAGATATTTTAAATAATTAGCCGGTGGTACCAGGGTTTAGGGCTGCATAGTTGAATTACTCTAATTAAACAGTTATGGAACTTTTATCTACAGCTCCCGGGTGAGAGCTAGAAGGGCGAACCAGCTTCTGCACGATTAAGAGCTGCCTTTGAGAGAGGACTCTGCATTTCCCTTTATCTTCCTCTGTGTTTTTATTTAGATTAGTTTCTTTATCTTATTGTATTGTGAAATAGCTTTAATAAAATTTATTATTATTTTTTTTAAAAAAAGAGCTTTCAGTTGCCTGATGGAGGTGGTTAAACATTCACAAGCCCTGAGTTATTTATCAAGGTATTTCTGTATCGTTAAATCACAGAACATATCAAAGTGTGCTACAATATGAAAAAGAAAAGAACCACATAAAAAGAAAAGAACCACATAAAAAGTTTAAAACTATTTTAGAATCATAGAATCATAGAGTTGGAAGAGACCACAAGGGTCATCCAGTCCAACCCCCTGCCAAGCAGGAAACACAATCAAAGCATTCCTGACAGATGGCCTCTGCTTAAAGACCTCCAAAGAAGGAGACTCCACCACACTCCTTGGCAGCAAATTCCACTGTCAAACAGCTCTTACTGTCAGGAAGACACTAAACAAAAACTTTTTTAAAAAAAGCAAAAAAAAAGTTTAAAACAAGCATCAACAAGCCATTTTGGGACGTTTTTCATCCCTACACAGGTCTGATGAAATAGAAGGTTTCTGCAGATGTTATAATCATTAGTAAGAAAGGACTTCTTCACACAGCAGTGTGAGTGTTAAACTGTGGAACTCTCTCCCACAGGAAGCACCAATGGCCCCCAACCTAGATGGCTTTAAAAGAGGACTGGGCCGATTCATGGAGGAGGAGAGGGCTCTCAATGGCTGCTAGCAAGGATGGCCCTGCTCTGCTTCCATGGTTGGAGCTGGTAAATGCTTCTGGCTACTGTACTAGTTGCTGAAAACCAGAGTAGAGGAAAGGGCTCAGGCTTGGATCCTGCTTGCTTGGATCCTGCTTGCAGGTTTCCCAGGAGAGGCACCTGGTTGGCCACTGTGAGAACAGGACTAGATGGGCCCCCCTTTGGCCTGATCCAGCAGCCAGACTCGTCTAACGTTCCTATGGAACCTCCAAGTCCAGAGGCAGTCTATCTCGATTCCCAGGTTCTTTGGGGCATTTGGCAGGTGTGAGAAGAGGAGGCAGGACTAGATGAGCCGCTGCTCTGATCCGGGAGGCTATTCTCATCTTCTTAGCACTCTTGGTTATTATTTATTTAAGGCAGCCTACCCTCGGCCCTAACATTTCATGGCATAATAATAATAATAATAATAATAATAATAATAATAATAATAATAAATTATAATTATTATGATTATAATTATTATTATTATTTATACCCCGCCCATCTGGGCGGCTTCCCCCAGCCACTCTGGGCGGCTTCCAACAAAACAGTAAAATACAGAAATCCATCAAACATTAAAAGCTTCCCTAAACAGGGCTGCCTTGAGATGCCTTCTAAAGGTCTGGTAATTGTTGTTCTCTTTGACCTCTAGTGGGAGGGCATTCCACAGGGCGGGTGCCACTACCGAGAAGGCCCTCTGCCTGGTTCCCTGTAACTCAGCTTCTCGTAGCGAGGGAACCGCCAGAAGGCCTTCGGCGCTGGACCTCAGTGTCCGGGCAGAACGATGGGGGAGGAGACGCTCCTTCAGGTATACTGGACCGAGGCCGTTTAGGGCTTTAAAGGTCAGCACCAACACTTTGAATTGTGCTCAGAAACGTACTGGGAGCCAATGTAGGTCTTTCAGGACCGGTGTTATGTGATCTCGGCAGCCGCTCCCAGTCACCAGTCTAGCTGCTGCATTTAGGATTAATTGTAGTTTCCGGGTCACCTTCAAAGGTAGCCGCACGTAGAGCGCATAGCAGTAGTCCAAGCGAGAGATAACTAGAGCATGGCCCACTCTGGTGAGACAGTCCGCGAGCAGGTAGGGTCTCAGCCTGCGTACCAGATGGAGCTGATAAACAGCTGCCCTGGACACAGAATTGACCTGCGCCTCTCTAAGACCTAATCCACTTACAGAAAGAGCAGATCATTTCAATCCCAAAATGACCTTTGGAACAATGGGCAAGGGCAGCAAATTTGCTTTGTCCTGAGTCAGAGCATTGAGCCGCCCAGCTCGAAATCGTCTCTAGGATGGCTAAGGAAATAGCTACAGTATTCCAAAACATCCCTTTGACCTGCCTGCCCATTTGACCACCAGCCAGCTAGCAGGTGAAAATCCATCTCTTCTGATGGGTTGGCTGGGCTTCAAAGGCTCCTTCCTACCTTGGGTGGTGGTCTCTCCATCGGTCCCAGCGAGAGGCACAACGCCCTTGTCCACCTGGGAAAGACACAAGACAGCCGAGGGTGACTGACGCCTCTGTGGCAGACCCTCTAGGGACCCGGACCCTCTCCAAGGCCCAGAACAAGCCAGGGGCGAGGAAGCTGCTGCACTACAATTCCCATCAGCCCCGGGATTACACGCCCATGGGAGTTGTAGTCCAAGAGGTGTGGAGGGCACGGGGTCACCAGGGTCTGGCTTTGAGACGCCCTGCAGACGAGAGCTGGCCGTTTCCTTTCCCTCAAAGGGGGAGGAACCTCTCTCCGCCCCACGCGACCCACAGCCCTGATTCGTCTCACGCACCTTGATGCCCACGACGATGCCCTTGTCCTTGACCATCTCGACGAAGGGCGTGCCGTCGTCCGCCTTCTGGTACATGGTCTCGTGGAAGAAGATGACCCCCCCAATGCACTTCTCCACCCGGCTGTCGGCGCTGAAGAGGATCTGGCGGTAGAGACGCCGGTTCTCCTCGGTGTTCTCCACCCCGATCTGGTTCAGCCGCTTGGCCATGCTCCCTGTCGGAGGAGGAAGGCAGAGGGGGAATTACCAAACCAAAAACCCATGCAAATGTTTGGAAGCGCAACGGCGGGAGGGTCAGGGGATATGAGTCTGCAGCGCCCCTAGTTCGAGGGACCTTGACTCCCAGCCTCAGTTGCCATCTGTAAAATGGACATCAAAAGCCGCTCAATAAGGTCGGTCAAAGCCAGCAGGTAACCCCAGCAGAGAATTGGTATCATAGAATCCTAGGATGGGAAGGGATCCCCAAGGGTAATCTAGTCCAACCCCCTGCAATGCAGGAATCTCAACTAAAGAATCACTCTTTGATTCTATGATTCTATCATTTTCAAGGCTAAACATATCTAACTCCTTCAACCGTTCTTCATCAGGCTTGGCTTACAGGCCCTTGATCATCCTGGCCGCCCTCCTCTGCCCACCTTCCCGCCTGTCAACACCCTTCTTAAATTGTGGCGCCCAGAACTGGACACAGTATTCCAGGCAGAATAGAGCGGGACTATGACTTCCCTTGATCTGGACCATGGGTAGGCAAACTAAGGCCCGGGGGCTGGATCCGGCCCAATCACCTTCTAAATCCAGCCCATGGACAGTCTGGGAATCAGCGTGTTTTTACATGAGTAAAATGTGTCCTTTTATTTAAAATGCATCTCTGGGTTGTTTGTGGGGCATAGGAATTTGTTCTTTTCCTTATTTTTGCAAAATATAGTCTGGCCCCCCACAAGGTCTGAGGGACAGTGGACCGGCCCCCTGCTGAAAAAGTTTGCTGACCCCTGATCTGGACACTAGACTTCTCTTAATGCAGGACAGAGAAGCATTTGCTTTTTTTGCTGCTACATCACACTGTGGACTCCTGTTCAGCTTGTGGTCTCCTAATACCACCCCCCCCCCCCAATCCTTCTCACATGCTCTGTTGCCAAGCCAGGTGCCTCCCCCCCATCCTATAGTTGCGCATCTGGGTCATAGAATCATAGAATCATAGAGTTGGAAGAGACCACAAGGGCCATCCAGTCCAACCCCCTGCCAAGCAGGAAACACCATCAAAGCATTCCTGACAGATGGCTGTCAAGCCTCTGCTTAAAGACCTCCAAAGAAGGAGACTCCACCACACTCCTTGGCAGCAAATTCCACTGCCGAACAGCTCTTACTGTCAGGAAGTTCTTCCTAATGTTTAGGTGGAATTTTCTTTCTTGTAGTTTGAATCCGTTGCTCTGTGTCCGCTTCTCTGGAGCAGCAGAAAACAACCTTTCTCCCTCCTCTATATGGCATCCTTTAATATATTTGAACATGGTTATCATATCACCCCTTAACCTTCTCTTCTCCAGGCTAAACATACCCAGCTCCCTAAGCCGTTCCTCATAAGGCATCGTTTCCAGGCCTTTGACCATTTTGGTTGCCCTCTTCTGGACACGTTCCAGCTTATCAGTATCCTTCTTGAACTGTGGTGCCCAGAACTGGACACAGTACTCCAGGTGAGGTCTGACCAGAGCGGAATACAGTGGTACTATTACGTCCCTTGATCTAGATGCTATACTCCTATTGATGCAGCCCAGAATTGCATTGGCTTTTTTAGCTGCTGCATCACACTGCTGACTCATGTCAAGTTTGTGGTCAACCAAAACTCCTAGATCCTTTTCACATGTACTGCTCTCAAGCCAGGTGTCTCCCATCCTGTATTTGTGCCTTTCATTTTTTTTGCCCAAGTGTAGTACTTTACATTTCTCCTTGTTAAAATTCATCTTGTTTGCTTTGGCCCAGTTGTCTAATCTGTTAAGGTCATTCTGAAGTGTGATCCTGTCCTCTGGGGTGTTAGCCACCCCTCCCAATTTGGTGTCATCTGCAAACTTGCTCAGGATTCCCTCAAGCCCATCATCCAAGTCATTGATAAAGATGTTGAACAAGACTGGGCCCAAGACAGAACCCTGTGGCACCCCACTAGTCACTACTCTCCAGGATGAGGAGGAGCCATTGATGAGCACCCTTTGGGTTCGGTCAGTAAGCCAGCTACAAATCCACTGAATTGTAGCATTGTCTAGCCCACATTTTACCAGCTTCTTTACAAGAATATCATGGGGCACCTTGTCAAAGGCCTTGCTGAAATCAAGATAGGCTACATCCACAGCGTTCCCTTCATCTACCAGGCTTCTACCTGCCTAAGTGGAGAACCAGTGCAGGACATTTTCAGGGGTACTTTTTAAAAGAAAAAGAGGCCTACCCACAGATTCATCAGCTGCCAGGATGCCCTTGCCCGGGGCCACGATCCGCTGGGCGATGTCTGAGAGCTCCATCTTCTGCTCCGTGGTGAGGGCGGGGTACTGGTGTGTCATCTTGGCTGGTTTTTCCTGCGCCAAAGGAAGGCACAAGAAGCAAGTCAGCAGAGACACACACCCCCACCTTTTCTGACATGGCGCCCAGGGGGGCATCTCTTTCTAGGGCTCCCGCGCCCCGCAAACGGGGGTCAACAACTCCCGTCGACTTTGCCAAGCCCTCCGTCCACTCGCTGCTTTTATGCAGACCTTGTTCGCTTGTCTTTAAACGATGACAAAAAGCTTGCAGATTAAACAGAATGGTCAAGCGATATCCATAGCGAGTCTGTACTGAAACCTTGTATATTTTCGTTATCCCCATTCCAAAACCAATCTAGGGCTTTGCAATTTACTCCATCGATATCTGCTACAGTGCTCATGGAAACTTTATGTGCAAATATCGATCGAGTCGACACCCGTGCATCGAAAGCACCATCAGTTTAATTCCATTTTTCAGCCCCTTAAACCAATTCCCAGCTGGGGGCTGGAACTAGATAGTGAGCTTAAAACAGAATATTTGCTCTGTGTTTGTGACGAGCTGATCAGGCTGATCAGTAGCACAATTTGGGGGTCTGGGTTTCAAAATCATTGCCGCCACCAATGGTGGAGGCAGAACTATTGTGTCTAGCAGCCACCGATAGCCCTCTTTTTCTCCATGCCTGATCCCCTGTCTAGGTTGGTGACCACCACTGCCTCCTGCAGCAGGGAGTTCCATAGTTTAACGCCTTTGGCTGATTAATATTCTACAGCCTTTTAAATGCATCAGTGGGGAGGGGGGTTATTCTTTTGTTGTTTTGGTTTAATTATTTACTGCGGTTTATCTTGTATTTTATTCTGTCAACGCGCCCCCCCCAAATATTAATAATAATAATAATAACAACAACTTTTATTTGTATCCCGCCCTCCCCAGCCAAAACCGGGCTCAGGGCAGCTAACACCAAATATATAACATTGATATAAAATCAAACAATAATTAAATTACCTCCTAAAAACAAGTCAGGATCAAATTACAATCTAATTAGATGGCTTTCCGCAGGAATAGGGTTGGGAACAGTAAATGCTCACCAATCTTTGGATGAAGGGCAGTATATGAATTTTAAAAATAAAAATGAACTGCATGAAGAACGACTTTCCCGGCTATTGAAATGCAAGCTCGTAAACAAAGCACACCTTGCTTTGCTTCCTGGGCTGCAAAAATGCATTATTGAATAATCTGAGCACTGGGGACATGATAGATAGATAGATAGATAGATGATAGATAGATAGATGATAGACTGATAGACTGTATATAGATAGATAATGTGGCTGCTTGTATGCTCTTAAGAGGTTCCCTTGCCGCTACCCAGGGCATTAGTGTGCCAGGCGAGGCAGAAATGGGTGCTGGGCCTGCCCCCTCTCTGCCAGCCCCCCACCCACCTGCACCACCCAGACAGACGGACGGACAGACAGAACCACCCCCCCTCTGCCCGCCTGCCCATCCAGGGAGCACGTAGCAGAGGACAAGTTACGTAACGGAGAGCTGGGCGATCGCAGCCGCCGGCACAGACACGTGGCCAGCCTCGTGGCAGCCCCAGCCAGATGGCAGCACGCACGGCCAGGCACTCCCCCCCCCCCAACCACAGGCAGCCGAGGGCTTTACTGTTAGTAACCCCTGAGGATTAAGCACCCTTCCCCTCTCAAGCACAGCCTGCAAAACAAACATTCCCTGCAAGAGCTTTTCTTTTCTGCGGCCACCAAATGGGGACCCATTATTAATTATTGCTATTGCTATTATTATTATTATTATTATTATTATTATTAGCACAGTCCCCAAATCCGGTGAATCAGTAAGATATCCCCAAATATTTTCCAGGACTTGGCACCAAGAAGCAAGGCAGCAACATTATTATTATTATAATTATTATTATTATTAATACCCCACCCATCTGGCTGGACTTCCCCAGCCACTCCGGATGGCTTCCAACCGAATATTAAAAAGACAATACAGCATTAAACATTAAAAACTTCCCTAAAAAGGGATGCCTTCAGATGTTTACAGCACACCACACGGCATGGAGAAAGTGGAGAGAGAACATTTTTAAAATAAACATCTTGTTGCAGTGAGTTCCATAGTTCAGCTACATGCTGCCTGAAGCGGTCCTTCCTTTTGCCTGTCCTGAGCTTCACTGGGCGACCTCTTTTGGATCCCAGTATTATGCAGAGCCTGTGGTTGCCTAGTGGTGAGAGTGCCAGATCGAGACCCGGGTTCAAATCCCCCAGCTCAGCCACGAAGCTCTCACTGGCTGAACTTGGAAGCCAATCGCTCAGTCTCAGCATAAGCAACCTCACAGGGTTGTTGTGAGGATACAAGGGGGAGGAAGAGAACTCTGCATGCCATCTTGAGCTCCTTGGGATATCAATACAATAAATAGGCAATAATTGATAAATATGGGCGGGGGGGAAGGAACCCTCTTGCCATCTCTATCATGCCTCACATAATTGTTTACAATTCGCCTGGTTTCCCAAGCTTAAAAGGCCCAAGCCTTGCTGCCTTTTCTCATAAGGGAGAAAGGGGGCTTGCTACTTCTTGTCCCCCAACTCTCTGCAAGCTGCTGCAGGGGGTTGGACTAGATGGCCCTTGGGGGACCCTGCTAACTCTGCAATTCCTTCAAAGTGACATGTCAACATTAAGCCATCCCTGTCTTTGAGAGCTCCAGGAGAGTGTGGAAACATAAAAAGCGGCTGCTGGATCAGGCCCATGGCCCATCTGGTCCAGCCTCCTGCTCTCACAGCGGCCAAGCAGATGCCCCCATGGGAAACCCGTGGCAGGATTCGAACACAAGAGCCCTCTCCCTTCCTGTGGCTTCCAGCAACTGGGATTCAGAAGTACGACTGCCTCCGACCAGGGAGCCAGAGTAGAGCCCTCTCCTCCTCCTCCGGGAATCTGTCCAATGCTCTTCTAAAGGCAACTAGGCTCCCTGCCTCCTGTGGGAGGGAGTTCCACAGCTTAACCCAAACGCTGCAAGCTCTCCTCCCAGGGGAGTCCTTCCACCCCCTGCCCTCTCCAGAACTTTTCCCAAGACTCTGCAGTGTGTTTGTTCCTTTTGGAGAAAGATGCGCTAGTCCTCATTGTGCAGGCAGACACCGCTCCCCTTAAACTCTTCTCCTAATTTAGAACTGGATCCTAATCCTGCTTCCTGGGTGCCTCCAGTTGGGAGGAGTTCCTCCTAGGCGGGGGCCGCCACCCTCCCTCTTCCCCCACCAACACGAGGGGCAAGGCGGTCCCACAACGCTGCCAGGTCCCCATCAGCACCAATGACCCAAAACTGGGCACCAGAGACCCCCACCCTAGGCCAGGGGCCCTGTGACCTTGCTATGTCCTTGGCAGCTTCATGGCCTGCCCCTCCCCCCGCCAGCCGGTTCTCGCCCCTTTTGTGGGGAGATGGCAACCCACCCCCTTCTTAGGTCTGGTTCAAAAAAGGCCAGGGCAGCTCAGAGAAAGCCCCCCCCCACAAACACACCCCAAAATTTGGTGTCTGGTCAGAGCAGATGTGGCACGGTGGACTAGGGTGTCAGTCTGAGAAAGACCAGGGTTCAAATCTTCCCCCCTCAGCCACGAAGCTCACTGGGTGACCTTGGGCCAGTCACTGCTTCTCAACCTAACCTACCTCGCAGGGTTGTTGTGAGAATGAATTAGGGGTGGGCCATTTATTTATTGCCTTTGCATCCCACCTTTTTCTCCAGGTCCCAGTCCAGCACTCTCCCCACTCTGCCATGCTGGTTCACAGAAACTCTGGAAGCTGCCTTATCGTGAGTTAGAGGCTTGGTCCACTTAGCTAAATAATGCCTGCTCTGACTGGCAGCAATGGCTCTCCAGGATTTCAGACTCTCTTACAGCCCTACCTGGAGACACCATTGGGGACCGAGTCTGGGACCTTCTGCACGCAAAGGAGGTGGTGCCCTGCCACTGCCTATATAGGAAGCTTCCTTATAAAGTCCATCCAGCCCAGTATTGCACACACTGACCGGCAGCAGTGCCTCTCCAGGGTTGCAGTCTCTTCCAGCCCTACCATTGGGGACTGAGTCTGGGACCTTCTGCATGCAAAGCAGTGGCTATGGAGTGCTGAGCTGCACCCCACGTTCCCTGTAAATGTAACATGCACACCTAAGAGGCAGTGTGGTGTAGTGGTTAGAGACACCAAGGTTCAAATCCTCCCTCTTGGCCATGGAGCTCACTGAGTGGGTGACCTTGGGGGACAGCCACTGCCTCTTGGGCTAGCCTACCTCGCAGGGTTGTTGTTGGGGGGGGCCTGCACACCACCTTGAGTTCTTTAGAGATGGGATAGGAAAGCAACCAACCGATCGATCAATATATAAAAATTAAACGCCTCATCTGGTGTTTTCTGCTTTCTGGTGTGTTCAAGAAAGCAAGTTGAGCCACAGGCAAGAAAAATGATTTAACGGGGGGGGGGGGGACTTGTCTCTTAGCCATCTGTCCAGAAAGGAAGATTTAATTCAAGCCATCAATCTGCCAGGCTCACAAAAAGGGCTTTTTTTGAGCCAGGAACATGAGATGTTGCCATTCCGAAAGCGTCCCAGGAAAGCTGCTTTGGGCTCCCCACCCGCTTCGCCACCCCCACCCCAGCCAGCGCCAAAGGACTCAGGGCTCCCTCCCTCCCCACGGGTGCCAGGGAACGACTAGCAAACAGGCAGCAAAGGAGGCGGGAAGGAATTGCCATTCCAGAATTCTGGGTGCAAAAAATATCCGCACATATATTTTTATACCTACCAAGGGGGGCGGCCCAGAACAGGAGCCCCAAATCCAAGTGGAGGCTGGCAGGACCACCAAGACGGACCCTAACACGGCGGTCAGCAGCTGGGGGAGCCCCAGGGTGGAAGACAGCCCCCTTGCCTCTCTGGACCCCCTCCCCGCCATTTGGGACTTTGCTTCCTGGGTTACAGAAATGCAAACATCATCATTTCAAAAGGGGTATTATTTTTCGCAGGACAACGGATGCCGGAATTAGCAAAAGATGGGAAGGGGGCGACGTTTGGAGCCCCTGGGGGGATTTGATGGGTGGGCGGGCCTCCCTCCTCACCACCGCACGCACATTAGCTGGAACCAATCCCACGGGTGCCTCTGAGCACATGCAGAGTGCATTTCGCCGCCACTCCCACAGCAACCCCCTAACCTCGCTAAGGGGCTCCATCTGCGCCCCAGGCCCCTTTCCTTCCTCCCATGCGACGCCTCTTCATCCCTTTGCACCGCAGCACAGAGGGGGAGGCTGCAGATTGCGCCCCTTCCCTCCCAAAAAATATGTGTAGGGCGCTCCCCAGAAAACCAGGCAGAGATGAGAAGATGAATTGGGGGGGGGGCTAGAAAAAATAAACTGGGGAATCCCACCACCACCACCAAGCGTCCTATCCTCGGACCGTCTTTTGTGTGGGGTGCTGTGCGTCCTTCCCCTCGAGCAAATGGTGGAGGTGAGTCTTGCCTTCCTGTGGGGAGGGGGGGACAGGCAACGGTGCCACGGATGAGGAAGGGGTGGGTGTGTGGGTCTCTGGGGCCCGATCCTGGCGGGCTTACCGGCCTCCCCGTCCGTCCGTCCGTCCGTGCGTCCGTCTGTCGTCGAGGCTGGAGCAGCTGCGTGTGCGGGCGGCGCGGCTCCGGCTGTAAAAGAGGCTGCGGTGCCGCAGAGCTACGTGACTCCGGCGGGGGAGGCGGGGGAGAGGGAGGGAGGAGCCAGCCCCCCCCGCCGTCCCCTCCCCTGACCCCAGGAGGGAGGGGTCCCCACCCCCCTGCTCAGCCTTGCCCGGGATGGAGACGACGCCGGTTTCGACGGAGAGGCGCACAGATGCCGCGGTGAGGGGCGCAGCTCGCCGTGCGCAACGGCGGAGGAAGCCTCGTTTGTATATTTGAACTTCATTTGTTTGTTTGTTTGTCACATTTCTGTATACGTGGTTTCCCTCCTCCCCCTGTTATCCTCACAACAGCCCTGCGAGGTAGGTTAGAGGCGGAGAAAGGCAGCGACTGCCCTTCCTGGACCGCGGCAACTCTCAGCCTGGCGGGTGGGGCTGAGAGGAAGACTCCGAACATCTGGAGGCCCAGCTGGGCAGCCCCACAAAGCCCGTGGCCCACATTTTGTTTCTTTTCACTGGACGTTTATAGACTGCGTCCAAGGAACAGGTCCTCCTCCTTCACACGGTACTGTACATCGTTAAACTGTGGAACTCACTGCCACAGGAGGAAGGGACGGCAACAAAACTAGGGTAGACGGCTTTCATAGAATCCTAGAGCTGGAAGGGATTGCAAGGCTCATCCAGTCCAACCCCCTGCAATGCAGGAATTCCAGCATTCCTGACAGATGCCCATCCAATCTCTGCTTAAAAACCTCCAAGGGAGGAGAGTCCACCACCTTCTGAAGGGAGGCTGTTCCACCGTCGGAACAGCTCTTACCATCAGAAAGTTCTTCCTAATGTTGAGCCAGAATCTCCTTTCTTGTCATTTGAATCAATTCACTTGGGTCCTAACCTCCGCAGCAGGAGAAAACAGGCTTGCTAGCTCCATGTTCCCTGTGACAGCCCTTGAGATATTTGAAGGTGGCTCTATCTCCTCTCGGTCTCTTCCAGGCTAAACATACCCAACTCACTCAACCAGTTTCCAGATCATCTTTGTTGCCCTCCTCTGCACACATTGCTGCTTACCAATGGCATTTTAAAACTGTGGCACCCAGAACTGGACACAGTATTCCAAGGCAGAATAGGTAAAGGTAAAGGGACCCAGACCATTAGGTCCAGTCATGAGCGACTCTGGGGTTGCGGCGCTCATCTTGCTTTACTGGCCAATGGAGCTGGCGTACAGCTTCCAGGTCATGTGGCCAGTATGACAAAGCCGCTTCTGGCGAACCAGAGCAGCACACGGAACCACCATTTACCTTCCCGCCGGAGCGGTACCTATATGAACTTTGACATGCTTTCGAACTGCTAGGTTGGCAGGAGCAGGGACCGAGCAACGGGAGCTCACCCTGTCGCAGGGATTCGAACCACCAACCTTCTTATTGGCAAGCCCTAGGCTCTGTGGTTTAACCCACAGCGCCACTGATCTGGACACTATACTTCTATTGATGCAGCCTAGAATAGCATTCGCCTTTTTTTGCTGTTGCATCACACTGTTCAGCTTGTGGTTCACCAAGACCCCTGGATCCTTTCCTACTGGCAAATTCATGGTCTATCCATGGCTACTGGCCTTGACGGCTCTCCTCTGCCTCCATGGAGACAGTGATTCTTCTTCTGCAGGAGGGGAGGGGGCTCCCACACTCAAATCCCAAGTGTGGGTTTCCCACAGGCAACTGTTCAGCCACTGGGAGAAAAGGCTGCTTGACTAGGCGGCCAAGCTCTTCCTATGTTCTGGCACAAAAGACCTCTGAACCACTTAATATTCACTTGAAATCCCAATATTCAAGTTACATAATCTAAAGATGCCACACAAACACATTACATTTTTTTGCCTTTCAGATATCACAAGACTCTGCAGGTGGCGTCGCTCTTTTTGCCGTAAGAGTCAATGGCTGTTTACCCCTCTGGCGATAACCCTGGACCGAGGATCAGGCCCTTTAGGGTGGCCTCCAGTCCATTGTGGAGCCCAGATACTGACTCAGCAGCTTCACTGCTATGTATTATAGATGAGGGGCAGAGAGAGAGAGAGAGAGAGAGAGAGAGAGAGAGAGAGAGAGAGAGAGAGAGAGAGAGAGAGAGAGAGAGAGAGAGAGAGAGAGATGCATGTGCTATAAAAGCCACTGGGCAGAGACTGGGCGGTACTTTTTTTAACAAAAAAAAAAACCCTCGTTTTTTCCCCCCAACATCATATAAAAGGAATAACAGAGCTCAAGAAAAAAGGGGAAAAAAGAGAGAAAGAAAACAAGAAAGTGAAATAAAATAGCAACAACAATAATGAACCTAAAAAAATACAAAAGTACAGTGGGACCTCGGGTTACAGACGCTTCAGGTTACAAACTCCGCTAACCCAGAAATAGTACCTTTGGTTAAGAAATTTGCTTCAGGATGAGAACAGAAATCGAGCTCCGGCGGCACAGCGGCAGCAGCAGGAGGCCCCATTAGCTAAAGTGGTGCTTCAGGTTAAGAACAGTTTCAGGTTAAGAACGGACCTCCGGAACGAATTAAGTTCTTAACCCGAGGTACCACTGTACCCAGCCACCCGCCAGCATTTTGTCTTAATCTTCAATCTGCATGCAGAGAATGGAGTCCTTCCAGCTCCCACCTGGGAGAGGAGATTCCCCCTTTCTCAGACCCCCCCCCCGGAGTCATTTACCCTTCAGATATTAAAAGACACATATAAACAATCTTTTTAGAGAGCTGTCAAGAGGCTGAGGCTGGATTATTCCGATGATACCAGTAAGGGAATCTCACTGCCCCACGTTCCAGGGGGCTGCGCCTTGGCCTTCCTCAGAGGGACCCAGGATTAACCCCAAATACATGGCCTTGTTGTTGTTTAGTCGTTTAGTCGTGTCCGACTCTTCGTGACCCCATGGACCAGAGCACGCCAGGCACTCCTGTCTTGCACTGCCTCCCGCAGTTTGGTCAAACTCATGTTGGTAGCTTTGAGAACACTGTCCAACCATCTCGTCCTCTCTCGTCCCCTTCTCCTTGTGCCCTCCATCTTTCCCAACATCAGGGTCTTTTCCAAGGATTCTTCTCTTCTCATGAGGTGGCCAAAGTACTGGAGCCTCAGCTTCACGATCTGTCCTTCCAGGGAGCACTCAGGGCTGATTTCCTTCAGAATGGAGAGGTTTGGTCTTCTTGCAGTCCATGGGACTCTCAAGAGTCTCCTCCAGCACCTGGAGAAGGAACTGGCAAGCCACTCCAGTATCCCTGCCAAGAAAACTCCATGGACAAAGACAACAGGCATATACACGGCCTTAGGTGCAGTTAAATGCATTAAGTTTGTGTCCGCATGACAGAGCTTAGACATCTAAAGGTAAAGGGACCCCTGACCATTAGGTCCAGTCGTGACCGACTCTGGGGTTGCGCGCTCATCTCGCATTATTGGCCGAGGGAGCCGGCATACAGCTTCCAGGTCATGTGGCCAGCATGACAAAGCCGCTTCTGGCAAACCAGAGCAGCACATGGAAACGCCGTTTACCTTCCCGCTGTAGCGGTTCCTATTTATCTACTTGCATTTTGACGTGCTTTTGAACTGCTAGGTTGGCAGGAGCAGGGACCGAGCAACGGGAGCTCACCCCGTCGCAGGGATTCGAACTGCCAACCTTCTTATTGGCAAGCCCTAGGCTCTGTGGTTTAACCCACAGCGCCACCTGGGTCCCATCTATAGACATCTATAGGCATGTATTAGTGCTCAGCACAAAGCCAGTGTGAGCGGTCATGCCCCCTGGAGGTGGTGGGATTCCCTAGTGGGGGGCTGGAGGTGTAAGTGATTGCCAGACTGTCACTGGGTCCAAATTCATCTGTTTTGTTGAATTAATTGAATTAAAGAGTTGCAATTGGACCTTGAATAAATGTGCAATTATCTGTTCCTCCTGTCTGGTGCTATTATTTCCCTCAGTGGGTTGTGCAAACGGCTATCCTGAATAATGCTTTTTATAGGGTGGGGTGTGGAGGGGGCAGGAGTCCCAAAAAGTTTGGGAAACCTCTGGCATAGAGGAACATAAATGATGAATACAGAGGCCTCTGCAGAGTGGCTTTGGATATTGTAACCTCTGTATTATATCCTCTGGGACTCAGAATGCTTGATGACAAGAGAGAGGCTTTTAGAAGCATTTTAACTGTGGCCATCGGGGTTCCTGGAACAGGAAGAAAACAGGACAGGTGCACAGGGTGAGAGAACGTTCTGCGGTTAAAAGGGAGACGTCAACCAGTGACCTTGCGGCGATGAAAAGACAGAGATGAAGACCTCCTGCTGGAACAACCTATTGTCATTTTTGGGGAGGGAGACATTGCAACCTTGAGTAACCTTTGGAACTCCCTGCTACTTGACGTTCCAATCTCTTTGGCGCCTCCTCAAAACATTCTTGTTTAGAAAAGTCTGCCGGGATGTTTAGGATTTTGATGTTAGCTTTAACCCATTTTACACCTATTATTATTTTAAAGTTTCAAAAGACTTAAATTATTGCCATTTATTTTTCCAAACGATAACCATCTTTTGTGTAAACTGCTTTGAGGGGGATTTTCACAATCAAGCGGTGCATAAATTTTATGAAATAAGTTTTTAAAAATTTGGGGGGGGGGTGGAAGATGCACAAACCTGCCATCAACTATCCAGGTTGCAGAATTATTGTTTTTTAAAAAGATTTTAACAACTTTAAGCAGGGTGGGAAAAGGCCTGTTCTGGTGGCCTGCTTTCAGTGGGGAGAGCTGGCAAGCAGAAGGCCAAGAGGGGGAAGGGTGGGTGGGAGTCCAGAAGGAAGCACGCTGCTCCTTTTAATGAAGAGAGGAAGGCAGGCGGTCCTCCAGCCAGAGGCAGAGAAATGCTTCTTGGCCATTGCGTCCCTCCCTTCCACCGCACCCCCCCCAGAAAAGAGACATGACTCTGAGCAGGGAGGTGGGACAAGGAGAATCTAGGCCACGGGGGGGGGGGGAGAGGACCCACCCCCTCACCCTCCCACCCATCTCCGCCCCAGAGAAGCTAGGTCACCCGTGAAGGAGGACGCCCAAGGGCAGAGGGAGGCAGGGGGACGGATCCAGCACCTTCTTGAGGTGGGGCTAAATCAGGGACAGAACTGGCCGCAGGCTGTGTGCACGCGGCAGGGAAAAGGATGAGCACGGCAGCTGGGAGGAGAGGCGGCCCTGGCGCAGAAATAAAAATAAGTCAATCAATTACTCGGGAATAAAACGAGGGCCGGGCTGAGTCACAGGCTGGAGGCTGAGAGAAGCTGCCATTCCAGACTCTTTTGCTTTCTGCTTGCTCCCGTCTTACAGGGGACGGGTAGGCCGACTCTGGCCCCCCACTTTCCAGGGGTGCTGGAGGCTCCCCGATGCAGCGTGAGACGGGCCTTAAGATGCCCGTGGGCAGCCAAAGGTGACCCTGTGGCTCCAGGCCAGCAGCCCCACACATCCAGCATGCTGTTCTCACAGTGGCCCAATGGAAGGAGGAACCCAGATAGACTGCCTCTGGAACTGGAGGTTCCACAAGAACATCAGAGGAGCCAGCCAGGTGAGAGCAAGAATCTTCTCCTCTCCTGCAAGTTTCCAGCAACTAGTTTTGGAAGGATTGCGGCAGAGCCGAGCCCTCTGTGCATTTGCCCAATCCTCTTTCAGTCGTCTAGGAGGTGAAGGGATGAAGGCTCAGGGAGAAGAACTGGCCATAGTTAATGGGATGCGGCCCTTGCTTGGCATGCAGAAGGTGGCCGGTTCAATCCTTGGCCTCCCTACTTGAAAAAGGACCAGTTGCGGGTGATATGGGGGTGGGGACCCCAACCTATCATTGGCCCGAGATTCTGGGGAGTCACAACCAGCAAGAGGCAGTGTGGTGTAGTGGTTAGAGTGTTAGCCAGGGCCAGGGAGAGAGCGGCGTTCAGATCCCCACCATTCAGCCTTGAAGCTCTCACCGAGTGTCCTTGGGCCCCTCAACCTATCCTACCTCGCAGGGTTGCTGTGGAGATTAGATGAGTATTAGGCCCTGGGAGAGATCCCCCCCCTCGGCCGCCAAGCTCACTAGGCGCATCCCTGGACCAGGGGGAAGGCGGAATAAGTCGGAGAAGCAACCAGCATCGCCCTCCCTCCCGAGCGCCCCCTCCAAGAGCCTTTGGACTGTAACTCCCATCAGCCGCACATGGGAATTGTAGTCCTGGTGCGCCTAAAAGGACCAGCTTGTGGCATTTTGGGTGTGTGTGTGTGTGTGCAAAAGTTGCCCAGATTTAAGGACGCTCCCGTCCGCCCAAATGACCTTCACACTTGGAGACAGACCGATCCTTGCAAAACACACACAACATTTACTTAAATACACAGACGCGGCCGGATCAGGCCAACAAACAGCCCTTCCTTTCTCTTGTCCCATTCTCCCCCCCCCCCAGTCCAACACGCCCTCGGCCGGCTTCATCCGAGGAGGTCGAGAATTAAGCGCACTTCCGAGATGTGGGAAGCTTCAGCGGGAAACGAAGACGCCACCTGGAAGAGGAAAAAGAGGCATTGGGGACGGAGGGGGCTGGCAGCGGCTTCCTCGCCTTTTGAGATGGGGAGGGGGGTCTTTCTCAGCCCAAGCCGCGGATCAAGAGGACTAGCCCCTTAGGTCTAAGAAAGGACGCTGCTTGTGGAAACCATTCTGTCTCCCACAGGGGTGGACCAGCCGCATGCTACAAACTACCCTAGCAGAGCCCTTTTTAACCTCAAAGCCTCAATTCCCGTCCGCCTTTTTATTTAATTTCTGCTGTGGTGGCAGAACATCTGCGGTGCAGGCTAAATATTGCAAAGGCCAGTTGAGCAGCGGAATGGTTCCCGCCCCCCCCCGCGCTGGAGGAGGACCAGGAAGTTACGACTTTTATGGAAAGAAAATCTTAAAGAGCTACTTTTGGGGGGGAAGGAAGGGCCAGAGACAGATAAAATCTCCCATCTGCACCCTCTAATACATGGGTAGGCAAACCAAGGCCTGGGGGTCCGGATCCGGCCCAATCGCCTTCTCAATCCGGCCCACAGATGGCCCGGGAATCGGGGTGTTTTTACATGAGTAGAATGTGCCCTTTTATTTAAAATGCACCTCTGGGTTATTTGTGGGGCATAGGAATTCGTTCATTTACTTTTTCAAAATATAGTTCGGCCCTCCACAAGGTGTGGGGGACGGTGGACCGGCCCCCTGCTGAAAGTTTACTGACCCCTGCTCTAATGCAACCAAGTTGGGTGGGGGGGAGAGATATCTGTGGCCGTCCAGATTTTGCTGGACTACAAGTTCCATCATCCTTCTTGGCCAAGATGGAGGACGGAGTCTTTGGCTTTTTTAAAAAAAGGGGGGGGGGAATCCCAAGGGCGGTGGGCAAAGGAAATTGAAGGTGCCCAAGACCCCTGGGGGTTCAGGTCTCGCTTCCCAAGACCCCCGAGATCCGATCTAGCCTTCCAAGCTTCCCAGATACGGTCTAACATCCCAAGACCCCCATTAATTGGCTCTCACCTCCCTTATCCTTGCCTCCGTCCTCTTGAGTGCCTTCGTCTCCTGTTGAGCGCGAAGAAGATGCTCCTCTAGATGCCTCACCTGGAAGCCAGAAGCAAAAAGAACGAGTTAGGGGGCTAAAAGAACGAGAAGTTAGGGGGCTAAAAGGTCCATGCAAGGGCGACCATTTCCCTGCCCTCCCCGGAAGGCTCCTTTCCCGCAACCCCCACCCCAGGTCCTCACCCGACTTTGGTATCTCATCACGAGGCCCATGTTCTCTCTGTCCTTGTCAACCAGAAGCTCCCTCAGTTTGGAAACCTAAGGAGACAAGAAGGCTCCGTCTTGAACCACAGGGTAGTGGTTTGGGGTCACCGTGGGGTTGGGGGAAGAGTTGAAGACCCTTTACTATCTCTGCAGGATCTGTTCCAAGAGACCCCACAAAAGTATTGGAATATAATATATACATAATAAGAATAATATTGGAGAAAACTGGGTATTGAAACTTGCTTAATCTAAATCATATATCCCAGTTTACAGCGGCCCTTTAAAGTACGCTTCACGCAGAGTATACGCAGTCAGAAGTCGACCTGGCTAAGAAAACACCACCAAGAGCGTAGGGAATTATCTCCCTTATATGAAACCCCTTACTAGCTGCACACTTGTAAAAGTATGCAGATGAAAATACAAACGGTTGGGTTTCTTTAACTGAAAAACAAACTGAATCTAAAGAAAAATAAAAAAATTCCTTCAGTAGCACCTTAAAGACCAACTAAGTTTATATTTTGGTATGAGCTTTCGTGTGCATGCACACTTCTTCAGATACACTAGAAACAGAAGTGTCAGACCCTATATATATATACAGAGGGTGGTGGGGGTGGGTGGGAATGGGTGATGGGCTGATGGGAGTGGTAAACCTGTAGATGGTTGTTAACGACTGCTGATGACTGCAATTGGTCCTGCGGGGGAAAAGCAAGGGCTGAGGCGCTAAAGAAAGCTTGATTATGCATAATGAGATAAGAATCCGATGTCTCTATTCATCCCAGGTGCTTCCATGGTTTTAAGCTTGGTAATGATTTCCAATTCAGCAACTTCTCTTTCCAGTCTGTTCCTGAAATTTCTCTGTAATAAAACAGCTGCTTTGAGATCTTGTCCTGGGAGATTAAAGTGTTCTCCTACTGGTTTTTCAGTCTTATGGTTCCTGATGTCAGATTTATGTCCATTTATCCTTTGGCGTAGGGTTTGGCCTGTTTGTCCAATATAGAGAGCTGAATCTAAAGAGACTTTGAACTAAAGATAAATGCTTTCTCTCTTAGCAACATTCCAACCTTCAACCCATTCCAAACCTCCCACAAACTCCCACATAACTCCCATTTAACTACCCAAGAATTAACAGTAAACTAGCTTTATAACTAAGCAACTCTCATACTAAGATTCAACTGGGAATCTCTTAAACTGAGTCTCTCTTACTAAGATTCAACTAGGAATCTCTTAAACTGAGAACAACTGAGAGTGTGATCTACTTAGAGATGAATCAAACTGAAAGATCTAACTAAGAGATACAGAAGGCTTTCTGGCAGAGCCTTATATACAAGGAGCAGAGCCCACGCCTGTGAGCAATTAACAGAAACACAGACACCTGTTTCTCTTAAACAGACAGTATTTACATTAGACCGGCTCTAAAGTAACTTGACTATTCAAAGCATCCAACAAAAAGACCCTAATGATTATTATTTTTCTCAGTGCAAATAAAACCTTCTGAAAATTCATTGAGTGCAAATAAATCTCTGGCCACACAGGGATGGCCTGACTGCGGCCGTCCAGGCCTGGATAACCTGGAGGATGGACTACTGCCATGTTCTCCTTGTGGGGCTGCCCTTGGGGTCTGGTTCATCTTTCTTTGAAAGGTTTTTATTAAAGCTTTATCACGATACAATAAGGAAAAAAGAAACTGATCGAAACAAAAACAGAAAGGAAGAGAGAAGGAAACGCAGAGTCCTCTCTCAAAGGTAGCTCTTCATCCTTGGACCCAGATAGGAGCCCAGAGCAGAGGACGCCAAGAGAGAAGAAAAAAGAGACAGAAAAAGGAAGGCAGGAATAAAAGTAACTCAAAAGGACCTCTGTCAGTTACATAAAAGAAATTATTCAAAACATTCTCTTTGTGATGATATCCAACTGTTCTACGTTCTGTTAAGCAGAAGTCCCCCAATCTTCAGACCCAAACGTCACCAATTTGTTTCCCCCCTTTCACACAAAAGGTGTTCTCCAATTATTGCTATTGATCAATGTCAACAATTATTCCCCCCCCCCAAATCCTACATATCAACTTGGCCTCTGATCATTTCCACAGCCATTCCCCCATCCTGAAGAATAACGCATTTGTGTATCTTTGTCGCCAGGTCAGCAGGCCCCACCCTTCCCCGCCGCTGCCTGGCTCCTGACCCCCGGGACGCCGCCCGGCCCCACACCTGCCGCTGCAGAGAGGTCTTCTCCTGGACCCAATTCGCGCTGGATGGATTCTGCTCCCTGAGCTCTTCCCACAGGGCTGACCTCTCCATCTCACAGCTGCGGAGGTCCGATTTCACCTGATCCAACTCCAGTTTGAGGATCTGGGGAAGGGAGAGAGAGATTGGGGGGGGCGGAGGTTTAGCAGCCACTTGGGGTTCAGCAACCCCCCCTTTGCGTGAATAAAAGGGACACCCAAAGGAGCAGGAGGCCGGACGGTGAAGGCAGCATGCCCATGTTCCCACTTAAACCAGCCCTTCATTTCAGGCAATGAGGACTAGAATCTTGATGTTTTAGAGAAGTGGCTGCAGCTAAGTGGCAGGGCACCTGCTTGGCATGCAGAAGGCACCAGGTTCAGTTCCCCAGTGGCCTGGGGGGGAGGCCCTCTTCCCGAAACCCCGCAGAGCAGTATTGTAGTACATGGACCACGCACATATTAAGGGAGCTTCCAGGAAGCTCCAGGACCTTCTCCTTCCCGAGGCACCCAGATCTCCGAGAATGCCAGGGGGTAGGGGGCCCCAGCCACCACCCCCTTGGACCTACCCGGATGTCCCCACTCTGGTCAGCCAGCTGTTGAAGCTCCCTGTCCTGCTGCCGGATAACTTCCTGAAGTTCCTTTTTGTTCTGTGTGTGACAAGAGAGCGCATAAGAGGGCAGGGAGGGAGAAAGGCTTCACAGTGGCTTCGCCAGAGCCTGGCCAAGTTTCTAGTCCCTTGGACCCCGGTGGTGGGAAAGAGGGCGGCAGAAGCTGCCCAAGGAAAGGAATGAGTTCAGACAACCGTCCTGCCTTCTGGGCTCCATGTGTTCCTTATCTCCTTTCTTTTCTTTGTCACATATTTTTATTGTGTTTTACATTGCAAATTTAAATTCACGCCTTGAACATCGACACCATCATTTAGGATTTCCCTGAATCCTTCGACTCCCTCCCGCCCTTCCATGGTTACCATGATCGTTCTTTTTTTTCAACTGCTTCCCTTAATTTTCTCTATTTTTTAAAAATAAAAAAAATTAATCCATTTTTACCCTAGTTTTTCGTACATTACAAGCATTACTAAAATCCTGCCAGAGTTTTAGTTGTTTACGGTGTTCTCTTAAGTGCATTGTAAATTTCCCCCATTCCTTCTTAAAGTTCTTCTCTTCTTGGTTTCTGATTAAAATAAGTGTTCCTTATTTTCAGACTACGTCCCTTATGCTGGAATCTATTTTGCAAAGGATTCAAACAAGAAGAAAGGAGATTCCTTTCTATAGATTTTTTAGATAGATTTTTATTTATACCCCGCCCTCCCCAGTCAAAACCGGGCTCAGGGCGGCTCACACCAATAAAATTACAATAAAACATAAAAAGCAATTGATTAAAATACAGTATTAAAATTTAAAATGCAGCCTTATTTAAGTAGTCCATCAATTTCTAAAGCTTAGGAAGGACTTTCTGACAGTAAGAGCTGTTTGACAGTCCCTGGGAAGGTGGTAGAATCTCCTGTCTGGTCAAGAGAGCTTGGGTGGCCATCTGCCAAGGATTCTGCAGCTCTGATTCCTGCGTTGCAGGGGGCTGGACTGGATGACCCTTGGGGGTCCCTTCCAACTGTACAATCCTCTCTTTTTTTTTATTCCACAGCAGCTTCAGAGACATGCAGGCTGCAACGGGGTCAGCAAGATCGAGATGGAGGCTGGCTCCCTGGTTGCTGCGCCGCCCTAGAAGCGGATCCCTGGCCGATCCGTGCCCCAGATCCTCCGAGCCCTGCGGCTCCATCCTGACCCAGATCCCCCCTCCTCCCAGCAACCTCACCTGCATCTCGTCGTGGAGAGCCTTGCTCAGCTTGGCCATGCTGGCGTCGCGGGAACTGACCTCGGCCTCCAGCTCCCTCTCCAGGCTCTCCACCTGGCCCTGGAGCCGCAAACTGCAGGGAGGGGAGAAGGGAGAGAGGTTCCAAATTCAACTCTGCGTTGCCCAGTCTTGGAGAATAATCTGGATTGCAGGGGGTTGGACTAGATGACCCCCGGGGGTGCCTTCCAACTCCACAGTTCAACGATTCTAGGATTGCCCTTCTTGAAAATGCATCTCTTCATCTAACAGCATCTAAATGGAAGAGCTAAAAGGACCTTTTATTAATCTATATCAGGGGTCAGCAAACTTTTTCAGCAGGGGGCCGGTCCTCTGTCCCTCAGACCTTGTGGGGGGCCGGACTATATTTTGGGGAAAAAAATAATGAACGAATTCCTATGCCCCACAAATAACCCAGAGATGCATTTTAAATAAAAGGACACATTCTACTCATGTAAAAACACCAGGCAGGCCCCACAAATAACCCAGAGGGCCTTCTCGGTGGTGGCGCCTGCCCTGTGGAACGCCCTCCCACCAGAGGTCAAAGAGAAAAACAACTACCAGACCTTTAGAAGGCATCTCAAGGCAGCCCTGTTTAGGGACGCTTTTAATGTTTGATGGATTTCTGTATTTTAATATTTTGTTGGAAGCCGACCAGAGTGGCTGGGGGAACCCGGCCAGGTGGGCGGGGTATAAATAATAAATTATTATTATTATTATTATTATTATTATTAGGACACATTCTACTCATGTAAAAACATGCTGATTCCTGGACTGTCCGCGGGCCGGATTTAGAAGGTGATTGGGCCGCATCCGGCCCCTGGGCCTTAGTTTGGAGACCCCTGATCTATACAATGCATGGTTTTATTTCTTGTACAAATATTGCGGCACAAGGCCACCCAGCACTGCCAATATATGCAAAAGCCTGGCCCATTTAAGACTATGCAAAATGTTTCTTCTCAAGAGTGATGGAACGCACAGGTGGGGAGCGCTTATTTTTCGCGAGTCTTATATTACCTGTAAAGGGAATCTTTACATGGATTAATATGCCTCTGCTTAAAGACCTCCAAAGGAGGAGACTCCGCCACACTCCTTGGTAGCAAATTCCACTGCCAAACAGCTCTTACTGTCAGCAGTGGAATTTGCTACCAAGGAGTGTGGTGGAGTCTCCTTCTTTGGAGGTCTTTAAGCAGAGGCTTGACAGGCATATGCCAAGAATGCTTTGATGGTGTTTCCTGCTTGGCAGGGGGTTGGACTGGATGGCCCTTGTGGTCTCTTCCAACTCTATGATTCTATGAATATATTATTATCCTGTTGAAGCTGCACTGTGTCTTTTCTCCTCCCAGGCTGTGATGCTTAATGGTCTGAACTTTTTTAAAATTTCTTTTACCTTTTTCATTAACAAATCAATTTATTTCAATTTATTCTTAAAAGAAACAGCACATCCAGTTTAAATAAATGGAACCGGGTACAGCTGAGGGGCAGGAACTTGTTTCCAGCTGCCTTCTCTCCCGGGGGCCACGATCCATGCAGGCCCCCCTCTCTTTCTCTCCTTCCTTCAGGCAAGGAAGCAGCTAAGGGCACATTTCAAAAGCACACAGAGAGAGGGCAAAGCAAGGGGCGTGGTCCGAGGAGAATCCCGGGGGCCAGGCGGAGAGGTCGGGGGGGGGGGCACATTCAGCCCACAGAGCCTGAGGTCTTCCCTCCCCAATGCTTCAAGCGGGAATCCTGATTGCAGCTTGAAAATATTCAAAGAATCGTTGAGTTGGAAGGGACCCCCAAGGGTCCTCTAGCCCAACCTCCTTCAATGCAGGAACCCCAGCTAAAGCATCTTCGCCTCTGGGTTTTGCCAGCCCCCCAGACCCACTTACATTTCCGCTTGCAGGGTTTCCCCCTCCTCTTGGGTGGCCCTCGTGTGCTGCGAAGTCAGGAGGCGGAGCTGTTCGGAAACCGCCAGCAAGTCTTGGACGCTGGTGGAGAGCTGGTCCTGGAGCTCTGCGGACGGGACAGACCCACCCGCTTCGTTTCATTCATTTCTTGCGTTCCTATCGCACCTTTCCCCTCCCAGGAGCTCAAGGGGGCGGACGTGGCTTTCTTCCCGCTCCTCGTCTAATCCCAAACAACAACCCTGCAAGGTAGGCGAGGCTGAGCGGGGGGATCTGAACCCCGGTCCCCTCCCAGGTCCTAAGTCCGAGTTACCTGCCGGCTTGGGCGGACCTTCGCGAACGGCTTTCGTGAAAGCGGTGCTCTCGCTCCAAATCCCGGGAGTTTCCACGTCTGAAAAAGGACAGGAGGCACAACATTTGGCGGGGGGTGAGTCAGAATTAAGAGGGAGGCTGCAATTGAGTGACCGGGGGGGGGGGGGGAGCTGCTGGACCGCTTTCCCCCATGAGGGCTGGCAACATGACAAGGGGGAAGGGGGGGGCTTTCCACTCCGGGTTTGTGTTCGGGGAAACCCCCCCCCCGAGATGGGTGAACGGAAACCCCCACCTCTCTCCGCCACTGCCTGCAAGATGCTGTCCACGAAGGAGGTCCCAAAGCG